>NC_136905.1:78186612-78283846 GCF_949606895.1 Notothenia rossii | reverse complement strand
TCTACCGTTGTTTCCAAGGTTTGTTGCTAACGGAAATATAGTCTTCAGACGTTCATGTAAGACGCATTACTAATCAAATGTCAAATGAAAAGTATACATACTGTCTTAAAAGAACCACTGATTGCTTTTGCATCCTGGACAGCGCTTTAATTTTGTATCTTGTGAAAATGAAATGCAAGTCTTATAATCCAATGTAGTTTTTAAATGCCATTTTGATTATTTTCCAGATAGTTTTTCAAAATATTCTTAAGCAGGAATAAGAATCAGAATATATTCAATAGGAAGAACTGCAGAGTATTATTGTCACTGTAGTTAGCTTCCATTTGAATTGAAGGTGTTGCACCTGTCCCTGGTCTTCCCTGCTGCTCTAACGTAATAAGGTCACTCGATTTTGTTGCTGTATTTAACACTTCCAAAATCATCTTACTGTGGTTTTCTGTCATGTTATCCGATGCAACAGTGCCAAAGATTAAAATAAAACTACCTAACAGCAAGTCAGCGGAGAGACTTGGTGGCAGAGTGACTTACAGTGCGGAGAGCTCATTAATCTAAGAGGGAATCTCACATTCAACACTGAAGGAATTTAATAAAAGGACCCAGCCCCCCTCCTCACTGCTGCTGTCAGGAACAGCCTTGCAGACTCATTTGCATTCAGACCTGATGCTGGTGGTCCTATTGAGTCAATATTGAAACTCAAAGCATCTACATTAGGATCATCTTTTCTCCCATCAACCCCTGGGGTACTTGGTGGTGGCGGACATGGAGCTTTGTTCGCGGGGGGAGACAATTGTGTTAATCAAAGGGAAATTGCAGCAGCAGGGGGAGGTGTGTGTGTGTGTGGGGGGGGGTCGACGTCTTTGTAACGGTGTCAAGAGGGGGGGGGTTGTCTCTGGAAGGTCAGCACTGCGTCCGCGGAGCTTTCACTTCAGCCGGGTTCAAAGGAACGTACCATTCAGTTTCTATCCGTCTCATTGTCCACTCAGCCACAGACACTCAGGGACTCACTGCAGACTCCCCCCAAAATGGTTGAGTTTTCAGTGTAGTGCACTTTGGTGTGTGTCCTGCAGATTTAGTATCACTCCAGCAGCGGCATCTATGGCTATTTAGCTTATTTTATGTGCAAGTACAGTCTTTCTAACATGGAAAGATTCTTATGTGCATCCATTATCTATAGATTAATATGATATTTCTATAGATAATTACACTGTTGAAACTGCATTATTGAGTCTATATCAAGATTTGTTGGTTGACAGGGTGAAAGCACAATACTGGACATGGGCCTGGTGACAGAGGAGAAGTCGACTAAAAGCAGCGCCTCTTGTAAAGTTGTCAAGCCTGCAAGAAAACGCAAGCAGTTTCCGGTGAGTGTTGTTCTAACATTTTACAACTAAATCCATCTGTGCATGCATACTTGTTTCACAGGGATCACATTTCCGGTATGTCGGCTGAATTTTGCTCAAAGTAAAGATTAGATATCAACTATTTCCCGAGTACTGAACACATAAAAGGAAAAAAGCTGCACTGTAAATTGGTTATGGCTGGGTGCGCTCGATACGTTTTTATGTTTCATTCATGTCAAATGAAAGGCTACAAATCCCCCCTTCTCAGATCACATCTCAAAGTCACATCTTAAGGCAGCTGTTTACCGCCTCTATACCCGGGGGTGAAAATCCCGCCGTCATGGAGAAGGGCAATATGTGATTAATTGATTAAATACGGGGATAAATGCACACATTTTCAAACAATCTATGCTGAAAGGCATTCATTTAGTTTTACTTGAGCTGGAGAATTTTTTTTTTCTGTTTTGGGGTGGGTTTCAGGCGCTGTTTGACCATCTAACATGCACTTTGGTTGAAGCATAACTGCGCTCTTAGTATCCTTCAACAAAGTACTTGTAGGATCATCAAACCATGTGATACATTTCCTCCCCCTAGTCTGATTATCAAAGTGACGTGCCAATTTAGCTCCCTGCCTTCATTCTTTGATATCTATTACATGAGTCACTGAATACATTGAAGATTTCCACACATCTCTCCGACATGAATTACAGGAGCTGCGGTTGTAAATTCTCAAAACTGATAATCGAGCCTTTATGCCCGTTAATGCAGGCCCTGTCAAACTGTCTTTTTTTTTCTTTGCACTTTTGAATAATCGCAAAAGTGAGCCATTGAGGAGAGTTGGAATGTAAAGGGTTAGCCAATGTTATCCATTTCTGTGACAGCAGACTTTTCACAACTGAAGCCTTGAGTTAAACATAATGATTTACCGTATAACATATTTTAAATACTTTCTATTAAGCATACCCCAGCCTCAAGCGTGACATGATGGTCTCAATGCTAATTACAAAGCTATATGTGGTAAATGGTCTTAACACAAGGTTCAAGGTTCTTTATTGTCAAACTAACATACAGTAGCTACAGAGTAATTATGTCGTTGAAAATCTTAGGTCACAGGCTTCTCCAACAATGCAACACAATAATACAGATAAGCAGACAATATTAAAACAATATTAAAGTATATTATATTAAAAGTAATACAAAAAAGAAAAATAGTTTTTTAAAAAGTGAGGAAAAAAAGTGGAATAGTGCAATTCAAGTCTATATACAAGTTATTGGAATGATATATTAGATAATAGATAACTAATTACTAAGTAGCAGATGAATGTTATGAAATTGTTTCATATTGCCTGCACTGCACATTCCTTCAAAGTGTCTATGTTCTTGTTGAAAGAATAAAACAAATATATATATCTGCTAACACCCATCAACAGTATTCAAATCAAGGTGTAGTTTCACCCTTTAGTACATGTACTACTTTGCACCCATTCATAAATAACATGCAGTCTACACCACTACACAAACACACTTTGTAATCTGTTTGTGCTGCGTCTTGCATTTAAAAGCCCTGATTTGATAATGACTCTTGGGCCAACATGTATCTTGATGTTTTTTCCCTGAGATGTTATAATTTGCATAACTTAAAAATCATGCTAATTAATTATCATGTTTGACACTAAAAAAACACAAATGGGATAACAGAAATAGTAACAGATATTGTATGGCAGGTAGGGTTAAGCCGGTTTGTGCCAGTGTGTATTTATTTTAAAGCAGTAGAAGTGGCACTACTAGATAAATAAAAGCTACACGCGTGTTTTCAAAGCGCTGGGGGATTGACCACATGTGCCAGACACTCCACTTACAAGGTGATTTGCTATTGTTTGCTTCTATGAATGAGTAATAGGAGCAGTGTGGTTAGCTGCTCGCTAGTATCTCAATAAGACTCACACACATAGACTAACCTTAGCTCACCTAGGATAGGGCATTTCTGTTAGTATGAATCCTGAAGATAATTCTTCGGCTCTTTTGACTAATTATTAAAAG
Source organism: Notothenia rossii (assembly GCF_949606895.1). Lineage (NCBI taxonomy): Eukaryota > Metazoa > Chordata > Actinopteri > Perciformes > Nototheniidae > Notothenia > Notothenia rossii. The sequence continues at coordinate 78,280,466 of NC_136905.1, read as the reverse complement.
CGTCCAGTTTTGATGGTCGATATGTTTTTATGGAGGCATGTCACACTCATCAAGCCTTTTCCCATTAAGCACGCAGACATTATGCACATTAAGGTCAATTAACTTCCTGATAGAAAGGGTTGAATGTGTGCTTGGCAACCTTAAGTGAAGCATTCATTTGTTCAGCTCAGGTCACACGGTTGTATGTTTAACTTATTAAGTGACTTGGGTCCTTTCTACAGACTGTTAGATTCAGGACTTTCAGGGACTCTAAACAGAGTTTAAAAATGCTCAGTAATAATTGTAAACTGTTTTCTGACATTGTATGGCTTTGTCAACAGATGTGATGCTTTTATAATTATAAAGATCCATTTGATCCATTGTTAATACTGATGAGTCCACCGTTAATGGGTTGTTAAACTAACTATGTGTAGGCTGTAATGCTGCGGCAGTTTGTTGAGTGTGAAGCCAGTTTTTTTTACTTTGACCTCTGTCCGCCTGTCTGAGCTGCTTGATTTACTGAGTGTGACCTTTGACATCTGGAGGGGGCTACGTCTAGTTCACTGGGTCTCTCATTTGCAGCGTAATCTTTTCAAAAACAGTTTGTGTGTGTGAGCATATTGCCTGAGTTTGAACATGTGCTTTCGACTGTCTGTTCGTGTCTTTTTGTCTAAAGCTAACAGCCGCTTTTACTTTTAGAAATTGAGTGAGAATATGAATAATGCCTGAGCTGTGGGTGTTTCGTTTTCATTCATCCTGTCAAACAGATTTACTGGAGCGCTGCTGTTTGTTTGAGTGCAACTGTTTAACATTTTCGGTTCATTTGTTCTCAGTTACGACAACGATGAAGTCAATTAGAGTTGTGCGGCTTGCGAGGAATGCTTTAAAAAAACAATGTTGGCTTGATGTAGCTTTGTTTTACACTACAGTAAAGGTTTTGTTTGCACCATTGCACCACATCATTTGCATTGCATTTGTTAAAGAGTTGTTTAATATGCCACTGGGCAACACTAAAACCATTTGATCTTTGAGCTTCAAGCACAGAATCTTGTGTTTGTTCAATCTGGTGTGCTGAAAGACAGATGACCCCCGAGGCGCTTCTGTCGTCCGTCTTAAATGCAAACTGCTGTACCTACATGTACAGCAGATGAAAGCTGCAGCGCTGCTCTAATCAGTGCTGACACGCTGATCTCACAAGACGTGCTCCACTTTCTGCTCCCAGTAACCCAGTAATGGGAATGTCTGAGAAAGTGTGTTTTTATGGCTATTTTTAGTTAGGCAGAGACACTACTACATTTCTTTGAACTTGAAACGTATCTTTTCTCAGCCTTGCTTGACAGTTGCTGCTTTTTTTTTAGGTAAAGTAAGGTTTGAGAACTGAACGTCTGCCACTGTATCTGAAACCACAGCTTCAGATAGGTCAGCTCTCTTTGAATTCACTCCTCTGCACAGAATGAAATAGTTTTACTGGGCGTTTGAAACTGGTCGCACTTTCCTTGTTGTCAAACAGCCAACATTCTCGACATATTTCCGCGCTGCTGCAATCGTGAATGCACCATTACAGGAAGGGCAGTAGTGTACCTGATGAACCCTAATGTAATTCTTTCCTCCCTTGCAAGTTACTGGCTGCACTGCAGATTGACTGTACCGACACTGCTTTGAAGTTTACAACTCTAGTTTAACAGAGCTGAAAAGGAAATGCCATAATTCACTGGCTAATAAGTCAAGCTACAGTTTGATTCTGTCCAGATAGAGAAACAGAAGAAATAAAGTGTGTCTAATGTAAAAACAATAAATGCTCTACTCACATTTCCTGTCAAATAGACCCCTTAAGCTAATGCAAGGTGAAGAGTGCTTATCCTCACTCAGATACTAGTGCAGCTGTTTTATTGTTGCTCACTGGGATGACCTTTTCTCAAGCGTGCGGGATGATTGGTTGTATTTCCTGAAAGGTTTCGTTTATTGCACAGCCAGCTACAATATATCCAGTGATATGTCATAACAGCTGACAGGCTTAACTCTGTTTTACATCTTCAGAACATCAAACTGTAACATACTGCTCCAGCAATAACAGCCTTTAAAGCTGAGTGCCAGGATGTTGAAATGTAAACCCCCTCCTCTTATGCCGACAGGTTGAGAGCTGCGGCTTGCTCAAAGGCAATATGGGCATGGGCAACAGCTACAGCGGGGTGGGGAGGCCGTCCACGGCACAGGTCCATAACGGAGAGCTGGGCGGGCACAGAGACAGGACGTCTGACACCTGCTTCCCAAAACAGGAGAAGAGGGAAGTGGAGAACGGGATTCCCAGAGACCTTGCCTCTTACCAGGCAGAGGACAGCTTTCAGAGTCTGAGTCCGTCCTCAGAGAACGGATTCCTCCACGGCCGGGAAGAGCAAGACTCGGATAAAGAGAAGGACGACAGCCCGACGACGCCGTGCAAGAAACGAGGGAGGCGGAAACTGGAGCGCCCGACAAAATGTAAGTTTTTTTGGCTTCTGCTTGTTTGAATCGGCTATCTTTGGATCTGCTCTCAGGGAAAGTCATGTGACTATAACAAGATGTAGAGTAATGAGCTGTAATGGATGACAGGCTGAGGGGGTAACTCAACACTCAACAGAGCACTGACACCACCAGTTTAGACCAAGGGTTTTGGTCCCACTAAAACTGCACCACCTCAGTGCAGCAGCAGAAACCTTAGCATATCCAGATTAGAAAGAGAGAGAGAGAGAGAGAGACGGAGAGAGAGAGAGAGAGAGAGACGGAGAGAGAGAGAGAGAGAGAGAGTGGTGCTGTTAGGCAGATTTAAGCCAATATGGAGATTAATAATATCACTTAGCCGCCCCTCCACTTGCTGCTATTAGTCTCCCTCTCTGATAGCCACGTGTCTCCCGGCCGCAAAGACACCGGCTGTGACCTTGATGAGGAGTGCAGTAAATAAAGCCAGGGGAGGAGCAACCCGTCTCCTGGCAACCGGCCTCTGTTGGGAGCAGTAGGTCCGTGTTGTGGCCGGCGCCCCGTCGGGGGCCCTGCCAGGTGGATGGCGTCAAGCCCAGAAGTCTTTACAAACTGAGTCTGCTCTCGGTATTCACCTGATCTGCAACTAGGATCTGTTACTTCACTCTACAGCAGAAATCTGGGGTGACCCTGTTAGCTTATTGTGTAAATGGCAGAAAACTAGGTCTGCAGGTCTCCTCTCTAATCTGTGTTTGAGTCCAATGCTGCTCAGATTTAGTGGTCAAACCAGAGGGCATTACACAAGTCTAAATATCACACTCATTTCCCTTGAAAATTCATTACAAATGTTTGACATTGCTTAAAACTACGATAAGGATCCACTTTCAGCAACAACTCTAAATTGTACACGTAAAGATCATTATATCTATGCTAAACTGTTCAAAATACCACAAAAGTACACTAGCTCCTACATATTTATAACACCTCGAATTCGGTTTGCGCAGAAGAAAAATATAGGGAACACAATATACAAATGCAATACAAAACCTTTGAGCAGTGTGGTTAGCTGCTAGCTAGTATCTCACTAAGACTCACACACATAGATTAACCTTAGCTCACCTGACAAGCATAAAAAAACCACAACAATCCCTATCGAAGAAATCACTCTCATACTGACTGACTAGCTTCACAGCATCAAATCTTAACCACGAAATAAATGAATATAAACTGCGGCAACATCAATAATTGATTTATTCCTTAGCTCCGAACACAGTGACACTCATAAATTAACTCTTAAAATGTCACCCAGTATGTCAACATAGACTGTTTTAAAGCGTCGGTTTGAATATAATGGACACGCAGGAAGTGTCTTTCACATTTTCAAGAGGCCACAAACAGCAGACTGCATGGACTCAACAGAAAGAGGAACAAAGTTGTCAGCACAAGCAGTTTTAGCCACAAAACCGTAGAACATACTAGATCAAAGTTCTGCAGGTCCCTCCATACCTGCAGCAGATGATGGTGACATGTTTTGTTTTTTTTCTTCTTTGAGGCTGCAGGCGGGCAGCAGCAGTCATGTTGCAATGTATGAACGAAATGCAGGATAGATAGTTTGTTGGATTTCTTTCCATTAGAACATCAGAATATTATGGAGGGAAAGAGCAATATAGGATTACAGCATAGTAAGCAGGGTCGGTGCAAAGGATTGTGGGACAAAAGCAGGTGGTGTGCAAACACATAAAGTGTCAAGTACTGCCAAGAGTTACTTTGTGAACGGACCAAATACACGGTTGCATCTGCATGACGTCTTTTTAAAGCACTAAACAGCAACACTATACATACAGGGAGATATTAGTTATTATTACTAATCAGGGTTTGAATAGAGAGAGCTTTGGTGTATTAGTCTTAGAGAGGTGAGTCCTTGGTGGGGGGCAGTGTGTTGGATCGATAGTCTGCTAAACAGGGTTTCTGTTATCCATCTGGAGGGCACAGAAAGGATTTCAGCTCCAGCTATATGAGAGCCCTCTCAAACTGCTGAGGTCTATCCTCTGTGGGCAACATTAGCCAGAACCCCTCACAAACCCAATGACCTTAACAGTCTGCACCGCCTCACCGATTTGTTATATAGTCACTTATTCCTGATGAGGAGTTGTTGAGGATAAAAAGGAGCATGGGGGAGAGAGAGGGCTCAGCTACACATGGAAAAACTTGAAGAGGCTGCTAAGGGAGCGGACTATTGTCTGGACCCGGTGTGCAGGGCACTTCACTGACAGGCCGGTGTTGGCCGTGCAGAAAACATGCCATCAAAAGTTGTCCTCGGCCTCTCAGGGCTCAAGTGTTATGATAGTGTTTGGGCTGCGACTCAGCAGATAGCCGTGTTTACTCAGGCTGTGCCATCATGCTAATTTAAGGCACACTTGCTTACATTGAAAAGTAAACGCTGCGAAAGTAAGGCCAGGGGTGTTTGGCTTCTGGGATGAAGCTGATTTTGGCTTGTTTATCTATTTTTCTGCTGCTGCTGCTGCCATGGGTGAAAACCTTTCTCTGCTGTCTTAGTGTTTCAGTTGGGTGGTGTCCATGCTCCCTGGCTAACCCCTCACTGCTCTGCTGAACAAAGGAAAACAATGCTGTTAAAGAATGAATAACATGGAACTCCACATCTTAAATCACAGCCAAGTTAATGGGAAATCCCAACTGGAGCTTTTTATAGTCTTTTTTTTATTAGACTGCGGTTTTAGCACATGTTTAACCAAATATCTTCTGTGCTATTCTTGACAGTCTTTACCCTGCTGCTGCACCTTCGCTTCTGGTTTTGCAACTTCCGCTGTATATCTGGGCATTTTCTTTCCTGTGGAAAATATTTGTCTTTCGAAGAAACCGCTGATAGTGTTCGAGGGTTTTCAAACCTTACAATACATCAGGGCTGGAACTGTTTATATCCTTTAGTTCATCCAAATCAACCTTACTAGAAAAAGTTAAAACACTCCATTACTAAATGGAGTGTTTAGTAATGTCCTAAATGAAATATTTTACTTATGTAAAAGTTTAAAGAGCACAATGTGTTTAAGTGATAGTAATATGAACTTCCCGTGACATCTACTGTAGGCCAACTCCAACTTAATCGACCTTAATTTATATTGTGAGCATATTTTGTAGGATCGACCATAACTCAACTGCAGCAATACGAATTAAGATAAATCAATTTGTTTTATCCAGAGATATGCAGCATTGGGGAAGTGTGCAAATATAAAGAGTATGAAATTACAATATGTATCGAAAATATACACAATGCCAAAACAGTATTCATCGTAAAATATGATAATGTTAGGGATTACCTTATAGGTATTACAATATCAAATGTGCAGTATAGGTACTGTAAGAGTACATGGTCAATACAAAAGAAGTGTATGATCATGTCCATATTGCACTTAGTTATTGCATGTTAAATATGTAGGGAGAGTTACTCATGTCTTGATCCTGCTGAGGCTTTGGAGACTGACAGGCAGATTACAAACTCCCCCAGAGTCATGTTCAAGAGAAGCAGTACATTGTTACCATCATGCCTCTCTGTCAGTGGTGGGAGGGGTCCTGCTAATAGCTACCAGCTGTGTGTCGTGACGGGGGGGACATAAGGTCAGAAGTGTGACTTTAGCCAAAGTAAACCTGAACCGGGTCCATATTCATCATAACCTGGGCAGCCTCTCCACATGCTCTGCTTTGTATCAAAGTTTCACATGGCTCCCACAGACGGTTTAAAAAAAAGGAGATCAATTGAGGAGTGGCTCTTCCAGAAGTTTTAATATATTGACTTTTACATTTGATCCAACAAGTAGGACATGGGCTGATGTTAGCTTAAACGGGCCCTATTGTGTTAGAGAAACGTTGCCTTTGTAGATTGCCTTTAACATGTACATGCACACAAACCTATACCACACACTACAGGACAGGGAAGCCCCCTACAAGCATAATAGGGCCTATTTAACACGATTGGTTTAATACATCTCTTATGTGGGTTACTGATGAACACAAGGCCACCTCGTCTCAACGCAGATACGAGGATAACGGATGTGGTCAAATGTCCTTCTCTATTGAATGATTCAGGCCATACATTGTGTCGCTGTCTTCTCTCTAGATGTGGAGCACAAGGAGGAGGACCGGCGCGCTGCAGTCAAGACCGAGGTAAGATTTCTGCTTCATTCAGTCTTTGTGTTCTCTCGCGGATGTAAGTCTCAAGGTGTCTGTCACACCACGGCTGTAGCTTCCTTTGTGAGGGTGAAATACCCTTCCTGTCACAAACTGTGAAGCCTCTGCTTGCCAGCATGATCGATGGCTGTGCTGCAGCTCGAACAGAAGCATAACAGTTTTTCTTTGACTTGACAAAGGGCAGCTATTGTGGCAGAAATGTTGAATACAACTACATTCTGCACCTGACTCCTACAAACTGGTATGTTATGAATACACCAACCCAACTAGCAATTCTCTTTTGTGTTATGACTTACCCTGGATTGTAGGTTGATTGAATGACAGGTTGTACGGTTTTTGAGGGCAGGTTTGAGTATTCTTCATGACTATAGCTGGTCAGGACATTTTGGGAAATACACCTACAGTATTTGCTTTCTTGCAAAGAGAATATCTTTTTTCACATTTATCTTAGCTTAGCAAAAAGTCTGGAAAGCGGCGAGCCCGGCTTTGTCCAAGGATTTACCGGTACATTTGATCCCTTTAGGAAAGGCACAGTTTTGTCATTTTGGGATATACGCTTATTTGCTTTTTTAAGCTTGAGTTAAGAAGATTGATGCCATTCTCTCTGTTAGATATGAAGCTGGAGCCTGTAAGCGTATCCTAACACAACGAGGGGAAACAGCTTCCCTGCCTCTTCCTAACAATAACTCCCCAAACCAGCATCCTTGAACTCACTAAAGAATACCTCATATGTTGCCTGTTTTATCTGGACAAAAAACAAGTTCAAAAACAATTCTTATCTTACATTCAGCAAGAAAGTTAACTTCTCGAAATATCAAACATTTCCTTTAAGCTTCTTTTTATGTATTGTTAAATTGTTTGGCCAGCTACTCTCTTGATAGACTAGAAGCTTTGCATCGTCGACTATCTTCAAGGTTCAGAAAACATGAGTAGTTCTCTTGCCATTGAACTTCTAGGGCAGTGGTTCTCAAACGTTTTCTGTCAGGCCCCACCTTTGGAGAAAAGAAAAAGTCGGGCCCCCCCAACACAAGTCAGGCTCAGTGGCGGCGCCAGAGATTTATTTTGGGGGTGCTGTGGGGTGGCTTGACGTTTCATAGAGGGTGCTCAAACATTTAGGGGTTCCCATTAATGTACCGGGCGCTACAGTGGAATGTTCTACTGCAACATTCCCCACGCAAATACACAGTACACCCGCGACAGTCGATAATCAGCTCACGGCATATAGGTGTAGGCAGGGGTAGAGTGCTATTTTTATAGGTGGTGTGTGGACCTCACATAGGGGGGTCCGGGGGCAAGCCCGGGAAGATTTATTTTTAAATATTGAAGTTAAAAGCATCAATCTGGTGCACTTTGAGAGCAAAATGAAGAGATCTATGGATACATCTCTCAACACCCATTTGAAACAGAACTGTAAACAGATTTACTTTTTCTTTAGGATATTTTACAAATCACCCTTTTAAACTTTATTCTTTTTTTACTGTCATATGGTATTTCATACCTGTTTTTCATTTATTCTCTTATTTTTGTATAACTATAATGATCACATATAAACATGTGCATGCATACAAAATGGTTCATTCCACACGCACACACAGAGCCGAGCTTTAATGAAACACAGAGACCCAGACATAATAGTACTGTATCATATTATTTTCGAATCAATAATTTTTCAAATTATGATTTTTTTTTTTTTTTTTTTTCAAATTTTTTTTAACCATTTTTCCTCCTGGTTTCTCGCGCCCTCCCTGTCATGCCCCCCACTTTGGGAACCACTGTTCTAGGGAATGGTACCTAATGCTGTATACATTTGAAATATCAAATACACTTGGAAGCTTGTTGTATCAGTGGGCTGGTGACCTTCAGGTGTTGTGATTAGACACTGTGGCATGACTTCTTACTGCCTGACCAATCACAAGCTAAGGGCGTACCAACATTTGAGTCCTCATCTTTTTGGAAATGAGACAACCCCATCTCCTCACTTATTAACTAGAGTATAAGGCTCCAGTGACAGGTGACATATTTACTACAAATCCTTATGCTTCCTTATAAGAGAAAAACGAAGAACAAAGAACAAGTAGCTAACTTTTTTTTTTTTTAACATCTTAAACAGGCAGGTCGAGGCAAGAGGGGAGTTGGTTGGGAGATCAGCCTTCGTCAGAGGCCCATGCCCAGAATAACCTTCCAGGCTGGTGACCCTTATTACATTAACAAGAGGACCAGAGAGGAGTGGCTGGCCAAGTGGAAGACGGAGGTGAGTACCCCAGCTCTCTCCCAGCCACCGTAGATTACAGGTTCACAAGCTGCTGGGGCTAAAGATAGGGCTTGTGGTGCATTCACAGCCAAGTGTATTTGATGGGTCATTTGATATCTCATGAAGGTACCATTTACTTCAGTGGATTTCCAGGGACTTGGCTCAGTGAGCTCCTGCATTTCCTGACTTTGTTCTTGTCCATTGTATTAGCACAGGAAAAAGCCTTGAAATTATTAATGGTTCCCCCACGAGAATGTTGTTGTTAATTCAGGACCTGTGTCCAATTGCAATGTTTTCCCAGCAGAAATGGGATTTGTTTCTATAGCCGCGTTCACACCGCAGTACTTTTCCCACTTTAGTTCCAATATAGTTCCGAAATGTCGCGTTCACACCAAAAACAGCCGGAACTAAAATTAGTTAATCAGAACCTTTTTTACCCCCTTTTCCGTCCCTGCTAGAGAGCAGGTACTTTCGTGGGAGAAAAAGGTTCCTATTTCTGATTGGCTGGGCGGAATACAAACCACGCCCCGTAGAACTCCCAAAAGGTTTTGTGAAGCCGCCATTTTATTATCCTCGCACTAGCATTATTAGCATTAGCCCAGCGCAGAAACGCAGAGAGACTAACTTATGACAACACAAAAGAAAACATGGGAGTGGTGGAGATGAGGAGGTGTCGGCGTTCTGGCGATTTACTCTGAAGGCTTCAGTAGAAGCTGCTGGGACCTTAGCAGCTTCTACTGAAGCCAGTCCCCAACTCCGGGGACTTCCAGCCAGGGACTTCGGGTGGCAGTATACGCCGTGAAGTTGTTTGCGGCCTGCCAGTAAACCCAAAGCAGAAGAAGTAGAAGTGACTTCAGCGGCTTCATTTGCCTAATCTTCCCCCAGGAACTTATTCCGGTGTGAACGCTCAAGAGAACTAAAGAGTTCTCATGAACTAAGTTCTCATGAACCTTTGTGGGAAAAGTGTGAACGCCCCTTATGACAATATCTTGAAAACATATCAACATTCCAACTGCCATTGGAAAATAGACACTTTCATATCTGTTTGCATATGTTTCTTGGACTTTTTACACCATGAGACGGTGAGGTCAACAGCGATTTTCTGAAAAGTTCAGAGATTTCAACTAGAAGCTCTAAATGAAGACTGACTTTAAGCGCTTTAAGCTCTTTCACTGCAGAAGCCAAACCTTAGTTAGCCTTTAGTCATATTGCTATTATTGTTATTATTTGTGTAGACTGCACGTTGGTTATCCGTTCTGTAAATTGTCACCTTGGTGTGGTATAATGGTTTTAAGTCCACTTGTTGTATGCCAGGGTTTGGATGTTAAAGAGTGTGAGCTAGGTTCAGATATTTTCTGATGACCGTATAGTCCTGCTTTGGCTATGGTTTTATTTTCTATATAAAACATCCTGAAACTTTACCTTCAGCATGAACTCTTATTTGGAATGACTCAAGGTGATGAGCCTAGTTTAGCCTTTACAGACACTTGATTTATGGAAGTTTAGTTGCTACATTTGCCAATGGGAAACATTTTTTAGAAGCCTTAGATATGCACCATTCTGCTTCAGTATTTTTATTTCATGAGGACTATTTATTTTATACAGAGTTATTCAGATTACATTTTCTAATTTGAGTATGTATTTCGCTGTAGGTTGTATCATTAGAATCTTCTTAACTTATTCAGACCAGCTGCCAAAAGGACCTTTTGGTGAGATTGTTTTGACAACAACAAACTGATATTTTTTTACTGCATTCAGAAAATCTCTTGAAAAAGTGATAACGTACACAAGTTTGTATTTGGAACATGAATAGTAGCAACTATGCCAGCCTGATGTTAAAGCTAATCCATATGGACTTCTCTGCATTGCCTATTACTTACTCGTGTTAAATATGACTCCTGGTAGTAATATGATGTAGTGCAACTTCCTCCCTTACATAATGAGGAGTTTCCGTAGTATCGACAGGGGGTCTTCCATCTCCTCTGCCCTCCCCCAGCCCCTGTTTGCTCGACCCCAGAGAGGGATCGGAGAGCGGCCATAAAAATGTCTCCAGGGAAGAAATATTGCCAAATTAGCAAGACAGGCCAGGGTCCCACATGTGAAATGTCGTAAAATATGAGGCAATCAGGCAGTTCAGGTTTACCAAGCAGAGGTGGATTTTCTGGAACAAGTAGCCGTACAAGGCTAAGATTTAAGGGGATTTGCAAGATGTAAATTCTTTGCATTCGGTTTTATTTCATCTGGTGAATAGCAAGCTTTGATTTAATTTACACAAAAGAGTGATTTATGCTGGCATCAAAGCCCTTTCCTGCTTTCGGGGGAGTAATGTGATGCCGAGTTGCAGTTTGCTCTTGACACAGAGCTTTGCTGTTGCATGTTTCTGCAGGAGGGAGGACATGGTGGCTGAAAGGGTTACTGCCGTCGTACACTTCTTCGGGATCTCTCTTTTTTTTGTTCATGTGCCTTGAGTTACAGTGGACTTCTCCGTCCCTCCCTCTCCCTTTCCCTCCCCCATTCTTCTCCTGACCCCTCCCCCAACTATGGAAATGAACTCTGTGCTATGGATATGAGGGTGAAGATGAGGTTTGCAGCAAATTTCCAGCCCTGCTTGCAAGACAGCCTCTTGGCTCGCTGCCAGGATTTTGCAAGTCCTCTCTAGCCAACCAGAATTCCTTTCAGCAATCACCTGACCCTGAATTCCCAGACAAAGAAATGTTCATGCTTTCTTTTTTTAAGCGATCTCTTCTACCCTGAGAGTGGGGGTGAAAAAAACTCAAGCCCCACACTGGATTATGAAGGTTGCGCGCTGGTGTGTATGGGTATGTGCACTGCATTGTTTGTTTGGTAACATGGAGGGATAGTGTGCATGTCTGATTAGCCTGCTTACAGCGAGGGGAATATGCTGACTTCAGGTATTTCCACGAGTTGCCGTGGACCATCTGCTCTGCTCAGCTTAAAGGGAAACCGTCTCTTTAAAAAGGAAGAGTGAGCAGGCTTTAGCCGTGTTTGGGGGGAAAAGTTGCCTCTGTGAAAAAGTTTTTCCCGTGGGGTGAAAATGTGCTGAAACTATTTCCTGTTTCTTAAAAAGGCAAAGAAATGTCAGAGTGGATATATTCACCTCAAGGATTTTGCTGTTTTGCCATGATTTCACTTTACATAACATTTTGGGAAAAAAGTTGTTTTGTAGGCCTCAAATTGTTTTACTTGCTATCAGTGTGTACTTTCTGTTTAATGTAGGCCATGGATTTTCCAAGAGAGGAGGTATTTGATAACTTGCAAAGATTTTAAAGGACTTTGGAGGAAACGGAGCAGCCTCCACAGGGAGCCTTTTTTTACAACTCCACTTGTGGATTCATGGGGGATTCTGTTTATGTATTCATGGCTGACTCTGTAATATTCCTAATTATCTCTTAAAAGGACGCAATACAATGAGAACCAGATGGTCTATTTGGGTGTGACCCCCCAAGGCCGCTCATGAAATACACAGCCTTTGTAGGGATCTGTGCTAAAACCAGGTTAATGAATGAACAGGACCTGCCACTTGTGCACTTTTTCAGGCAGCATTTCCACTTTTAAAAGCGGCACTTTTTCACGGTTTAAAAGCAGCTTTTGCATTCCTTGTCTGATGCATCTTTAGTTACCTACACCTGTCGTGTCTTAAGGAAGTTTTGATTCATTGTTTGCAGTGCTGCTCTGCAGATAAGATTATTTCTTTGCACTGAAAAACTATGTCACTGTAAAATCCATCAAACAATGACACAAAACAGTCCCTGCTGCGTCTCTGCTGCCTGTTGCACATGAGACACTACTGCATTCAAAGGTCAACGTCTTTTGTGTTGCTTCAAAGGCTCGTTGTCACGTCGTGTGAGGAAGTAATGTTTAGTGACAGTTTATTTCATCTAACGTCGACCTTTCATCAGTTTGCAGAAAGCTTGGTTGTTGTGATTTGATTGCACCTGAACTACTGCTTTAACAACTTATTTTGTCTGATTTGTTTGATGCCTTTTGTTTTCATTCCTGTATTACATGGGAGTTTTCCTGGTTTGACGCTTTGAGCCTCATAACTGCACCTCGTAATGTTAACAGCTTATAATAGGCAGTTGTTGTCTTATAAATAACTGAAGCTACGCTGTAAACGTGACCTTTTTGTTAACAAGTAAAGCCAAGATTGGAGGCTAAAGTATCATCTACACACCCCAGAGACTAATATCTGTTCTCTTTTTTCTCACAGTGCACTCTGTCACCCCTGAGCCCTCAGGGTATCATGCTGCACAGACTTTAAGTCAGATTATCCCTCATTGTACACCCAACATGCCTCTACACTCTGCTAGAGCCCTGAAGAGCTTCTGCTTTCACTCTCTCCATAACACATGTATGTCAAAACAGCAACTGAGGTTTGCTTTTCCATTGAATGCATATCGTTTTTCCATGGGGGAGAAAGTGTAGATTTTGTCCCTGTGACGTTGTTAAACATATTTACTCTGCCGTGTGTTTACATCTTCAGTATGTCTGCTGTCATTTTTGGTATTTGTCTTCAGCGCGGCGTGACAGCGGATATAAGTGGTGGTATTTCTGAGCTGTCAGTGACAGGCAGGCGTGTGTAAATGATAAAGACCGCATTCTGTCTCTGCTACCTCCTTTCCTCTTTTACTCTTTAGACTCTGAGGGTCTGTTTTGCTGGTGGAGCTGCACTCACACTGTGAGGCCCCCAAAAGGGGGGCATTTACAACTGGGAAGAGGTCCAGAGACAAATATCTGGTTCTTATAGCCACTGTACTTTCTCTCCTCCCCCCACTGGCTTTTCCAGCGTCACTTTCTTATTGGCTCTGACTAAAAGGGACTGTGGAGACAGTTTGACCCTAAAAGCGCCAAAATTAGCCCAGTAACAGCAGTTTGGCTGCTTTACTGCCATTTTAAAGTCCCTTACTATATATGCGGTTACTGGTCAATAGAGCTGCAATGATTAGTTTAACAAAACGTGATGGAAAATGATTGCCAACTATTTTGATTACCAATAAATCGGCTTTAGTCACTTTTCATGCAAAAGTGGCAGAAAACTTAAACTTAATATCTTTGCGTTTTGCTATGATAAAAACACGTTACACTTTAAGAAACTGGGAAGGACATGTATTTGTATCTGATATTTTATAAGCCAAACAATCATTACATTAATTTGGAAAGTAAACAAATGAAAATAATCGTTATTTGCAGCCATACTAGACGATGAAGTAACTCACTCTTAAATAAATTCATTAAAACTCCCGTTGCAGTTTTTCTCTGTCAGCGCATTTCTTCCAGCAACTGCTTGCCTCACTTTCCGATATGATTACAGATTGTTTCTCCCCATACACATCACGTATTTAGCAGTGTAATTGACATTTGTTAGTTTTTGCAGTTTACCATCTGGAACCACACATCCAAGCAGGCTGCCGAACACTAACTCCAATGTGCCTGTGCTGGAGCCAGGAAGCCTAACACATATGGCTTTGAACTATCCATCCAGCAGTACAGTACAGATATTTATAAACCACAGCAGAGCCTCTTCATTGAAGAGCACATGTTTCTACTCTTCTGCGCCGAAACCCCTCCCCAGGCCATCTAAGCACCACCTCCCCTTAAAGGCTCTATTGTTTACGAGTCACACTGGGAGAGAGGATGGAGGATTGTGCTCTCACTCCGGCTCTCCAATCCCACTCCACCGCTGGACATTTACAGTGTGTGTGTGTGTGTGACCTGAGAACCTGAGAATTACTTGAGGAACGTAAGCACAGCTGTGCAGCATGGCTCTCACGTGGAGCCTATAGTAGGACTAACACGTGTTTATATATGGGACTTTAGATATATATATTCCGTCAGTGTGTGTGAAAAGGAAAGAGGAGGAAAAGAAGAAAGTTAGCATGTGTGTGCATGTGAGTCCTACCGTGTGTGTGTTTGGGAGAGAGACATCAGAACAAGTGCAGCTGTTGGGGATTTACAGTGAGAGGCTTAAGTCCCGGCTGCGTCTCGTCCTCTCTGATCGACCCAACAGTGTCAGGTACCACAAACCCAGTGACCTCAGCTCGGGACACTATAGAGTTACTGTACGCCATGCTGATGATGAATGGAGATAAAAGCATGTTGGAAAAAGCCTTCAGCCTCCAACAATCAAGATTCTTCACTTACACAGCTAAATGGCTACACATGCTATCAGCCTCTATTTATACTTTATTTAGGAGTGATGCAATTGAATTGAGAGTACTGCATGGCCGTGACACAGGTAGAACCTTTAGATAATGGGGCATATATATCCTTTATTTAACCAGGTAAAAATGCTTTGCACATGAAGCTCCATTGATCACAATTCTTAAATAAATAATGGTCAGATGGCTGTGTGTAAAAGAGAGTGTGCGCGCGCGTGCGTGCGCGTGTGTGTGTGTATGTGTGTGGCCTAGCATTACCATCCTTGTGGAGACCTAAATCTGTTTACACAGTCAGGTGTGGGGACTCACCTCCCTTATAGGGACATCATGGAGGTCCCCTTGAGAGGAATCATTCATTTTAGGGTGAAGACTTGGTTAGGGTTAGGTTAAGGGTAAGGGTTAGGCATGTGTTGGTTATGGTTAAGGTTAGGATAAGTCTCCAAGAAATGCATGTAAGTCAATGTAATGTCCCCTGAAGTGATGTATACAGGGTGTGTGTGTGTGTGTGTGTCCTAGCATTACTATCCTTGTGGGGACCTACATCTGTTTACACAGTCACGTGTGGGGACTGGCCTCCCTTATAGTGACATAATGGAGTTCCCCTTGAGGGGAATCATTCATTTTAGGGTGAAGACTTGGTTAGGGTTAGGTTAAGGGTAAGGGTAAGGGTTAGGCATGTGTTGGTTATGGTTAAGGTAAGGATAAGTCTCCAGGAAATGCATTTAAGTCAATGTAATGTCCCCTGAAGTGATGTATACGTGTGTGTGTGTGTGTGTGTGTGTGTGTGTGTGTGTGTGTGTGTGTGTGTGTGTGTGTGTGTGTGTGTGTGTGTGTGTGTGTGTGTGTGTGAGAAAGGTTGCTGCTACAACAGTGACAGACCCACAGAGAACTATAATAATAATAATAACTTTAATAAGGACAAAACATAAAACAGGGAAGTGTTACATAATAGGCACTCAATGACGGCAGGCCAACGTCAAAAACATTCATGTATCCGTCCTGTGTATTGCCCATGTCCCATACTAGTATCAACAGAAAGAAAACCTGCAAACCTGATAAGTCTTGTTTATTTAGTATTGCCTATGTGGAAAATCTCAATATTTAAAAAAGATAAAAACGTGTGAGCATGGCACCTAAACACTCTCTACCCAAAGCACCTAAAGATTGCAAATATTGCTTGTGCAGATTTTTGTTTATTTCTTCTTTGACCTATTCCCCATTTTTTCATGAGTGGGGTCTTCAATTTGACGACCATTTCACCTGTCTCTTCTTCGCAAAATTGGCGTTAGCCATGGAGAAATGGTTAGCTGGGCATTGAATCTAACATTTAGAGTTTCTTTTTGTCGGCCTCTCAGACTTTTCTATCAAGTTTATCGCTCTCAAAGGTCTTTAGTGGGAGATTGTTTTTCTCAAACGGTCCTATTTGTATATTTGTGAGCAGGAGTTTATAATTTTTCCTGATTTAAAATCAGCATTATGTTTTTATTTTCCTGTACACTATATATTTAGACAGCTTTTTGAATGAACAATTCGTTTTTTGTTTTCTTTAAGTATTTTAAATTTGTTTTTATATTTAAAAAAAAAAAGGAAGTATCCAGCTTGTATTAAATACTCAGCCTTAAACACTGGACACATCCTTTGACAGACGGGTCCTCATCACTGCTGTTAATGTATTTCAGGCAGAGAAAAAGTCCAAACTGATGTCAGCGATGAACACGATGAAGGATCACGAGGAGAGCGAAACAGAGACGCAGAAAGAAGAAGAAGTCTCAATAATCAAGCACCCAGCGCCTTCAAAGCAGCAGCAGCAGCCTCAGTCTCACACTCAGCCTCAGTATCAACAGCAATCACAGCCGGCGTTGCCACAACAACAACAACATCATCAGCCGCCTCCGCCTCAGCAGCAGCAGCCCACTGACCCCGCCTCCCCCACCGTGGCCAACACCCCCGAACCCGTCGCCATCGAGGGGGGAGACAAGACGTGCCCCAAGCCTGCAGACACTGAGCCTGAGTATGAGGTAAGATTGATATTGATTCACACTGATTAATGATCGGCTGTAGGCGAACAGAGCTCTGTATTGGAAGAAGGATTTAGTCTAAAGCCAGGTTAATCCATGTCGAATTAAGCAGCCATTCATGTTTTGGGAAGTTTAGGCGTTTTACAACTAGAGATCAGAAAGCTTAAAAAAATAGTAAATATGTCATGTTGACTTTTAATAGAAAGGGTTGAAATGACGCAGAGGATCTGCAGCACAAAGCGTGTTGCATGGGTTTTGCATATTTCACTCAGAAGCAGGGTATAGTTCTGACTGGATATGAAAGGTATACATTATAATATAATATATGTTTTTTTTCTGAACATATAAAAAAGGGCTTCACTTTGTTTTAAGCAAACTTCAATGTTAATAATCTGTGAACGTGTCCTTTTACATAGACATTAAGGGTTTGAAGAAAAATGTACAGTTTTTATGCATTCAGTTTTAGGATTATCTGTGAAGATTCATTTTAGAGATGTAACGAAAAGGAAATCAGCAAAAAAATATTCAGCAACTATTTTGAAAATCTTTTAAATCAATGCAATTATTATTTTAAAGCAAAATAGCAAACTGTTATTTTGTATCGTCTTTTTCATGTGTGATGGTTAGAGTTAAATATTTTTCTGCACTGTTAATAAGATTAATCATAATTAAATTAATCACATATCTCCAGCCCTAATTTGTAGTGTTGAGTATGTAGTATAGCATAATAGGCTTTATTGTATATTAAGTATGATGTGTTATGTATTTTTATTTAACTTTGGTCTCCATGGTGCTGAAGAGGCTGCGTTGTTTCGGGTCGTCGTTCGACTCAATGCATATTCTTCCTTTACGTTACATTTACAAATTTTCTAGAATTTTCTCAACTGACGATTATTACATGCCTGTCTGTACGTCATTTGTTTCCCTTCATAAGATTTGATTTTCCCTGTCAAATGTTTTTTTGGGGAGTTATATCATATCTGAATCGAGGGTCTATAGCTCCTTGTGGCAGTAAAAGGTTTCTCACTCGAATGTACCAACCCAAAGTTCAACAAACTGAAGCAGACAGTGGTTAGAAAATATTTCACAACCATGCCTAGAAGTTTAAACAGTGCGGATGATTTGGTTTTTTGTTTTGGCTGCAGGACGGTCGCGGTTTTGGCATCGGCGAGCTGGTTTGGGGGAAGCTGCGAGGTTTCTCGTGGTGGCCGGGCCGCGTCGTCTCCTGGTGGATGACGGGGCGGAGCCGAGCAGCCGAGGGAACCAGATGGGTCATGTGGTTTGGAGACGGAAAGTTCTCAGTGGTGAGCGTTCAGAGCCATGTTTCAGGTCAATTTTTCACCAGAAATCAAGCTTAATGGCCTTAAATTGAGAGTGACAACCACATATTTTATAATCCTTTTTTCTATCAATATGATGTCCTTTCTCCATTTCTCATCAATGCCGAGAGACTTTTATCCCAATAACAACAATTCTTCAAACATGTGAAGTAATGTAATGTTCTGTGTATTTCTCCAGGTCTGTGTAGAGAAACTCATGCATTTAAGTTCCTTCAGTAATGCCTTTCACCAACCAACTTACACCAAGCAGCCCATGTACAAGAAAGCCATCTATGAGGTGCTACAGGTGAGAATAAGAGCATTGGGTTTCATATGACTTTCAGTTACAGCCTCTTTCATTTATTGATTGACCTGCTTAAAACATTACACAACTGCTTTTTTTATAACAGCAAATGTAATAGTTATAGTTGCTAGTGTAGTCAATGTGTCTTACATACATCTTACATACATCTCACTGTGCACTTGTTTTCACTTGTGCATACATTTAAAGCCGAGATAGACCAGTTCTCTGTTTGTGCGCTAAAATTAAGCTCAAGCCAATGGACACTTAGCTTTAGCATGAAGTCTGATATCAGGGGTCGACTGCCAGCCATGCCCTATAAATACAATAGTGCCAAGTACTACTATCTAAACCTTGCAAGCGCACTCATTAACATGTTGTAAAACAATAATTGTGGTTTTACAGGCAATGAAGCACTGGAACTATTTCCTCTGATTTAACACGCCGCAATAAATTGTAAGGGTAATTTCCCATATGTTCCATAAAACCATAAAAAGGCATTGAAATGTACTGCGGTAAAGTGCTTAGATGTGGAATATAGAGAATATTATCAAATTATTTTTAGGATATCAAATCAATGTCTTTGGTTGAGCCCACACTGGATCATTTACTGGACTATATTTCTGTAACGAGGATAAACTTCAGCTTCTAATATTGTTTGTTTTCAGGCGGCTAGCACCCGGGCAGGCAAAGCCTTCATGGCCTGCCCCGACATTGATGAGACAGAAACCTCCAAATCAGTGGAAATGCTGAACAAGCAGATGATTGACTGGGCTATGACAGGATTTCAACCCACTGGACCCAAGGCTTTAGAGCCCCCAGAAGGTGAGAGGAAGTCAATCTCTTTTACATTTCACAGATAAAAGCTGTTAATGGATTTCTTCAAGTACACGTTTCTTAAATTAGGCGTGTAATTGCATTATTCATGTTGTTGCTTGTCATTTTAATTGTTTGACATGCTGTGCCCCCCAGAGGAGCGTAACCCATATAAGGAAGTCTACCCTGAGATGTGGGTGGAGCCTGAAGCTGCAGCCTATACGCCTCCTCCTGCCAAAAAGCCTCGCAAAAGCACAACAGAGAAATTCAAGGTCAAGGACATCATTGATGAGAGGACACGAGGTAAGTTGCCTCATTTATTGGGTTAAATAGGAGTCATGAACTCTGTATTCATCCCCATGGGACAGACTCAGCATTAGAGTATGTGGTCTCAGAAGTAGTGTGTGGACAAGAGGTCCATTAGAGAGGCAGGTTTCACATGGAAGTGAGTAATGTGAAAATACAAAAAGGCTCAAGCCGTACTACATTTCCAAACAACTTTTATAAATATCATCACCGGCTCGAATTCTGAGTCAGATCTATGAGCATCTCATTACGTATTTACTACTCATTACTAGCCCAGGAGCATTCAATGCACCATGTACATATACTGCTATTGCTAAAGATAATAATGCAACATGAGTCCTTCATAAAAACAAGTAGCCAGAATGGATTTACTGCCAAACTGGACCTAAAATGTATCCTGTTCTCTTCTTATGATGAAAGTATCTCCCCTTAGAATTCGGTATACCCCAGGGGTCAGTTTTAGGGCTTCTGTGGCTCCTAACTTACATGAATCATCTTTTCCAGAGAGGCCTGCAATTCAGTTCTTCTTTAAAAGCTTTTTAAAAAATGGGCCAATAAATTCATGATTTACAACTTCTAGCATTTCTTCTACATATTCAGAATGACTGTATATATATGTATGCACAAGCAAAACTACTTTTAGACTATTATAAGAACACTATAGTTCTGCATTTACACAGATGGTTGCTGGATATTATTCATTGTCATGTTGTTTTTTCCTTCTTCTGATCTATGATTATAAATAACTACAACAACTTAACTCTGTAGGTTAAAAGGAGATACTGCTGACCTCGCACATTTAGTGTTAATCCTAAATAACTCATGGAGGTGTCTCATGTTCTGTATTTCCAGAGCGGCTGGTTCAAGAAGTGAGACAAAAGTGCCGCAGCATAGAGGGTAAGTGATGTGTCCGCTGAGCTCTCTGGCTTGAAGCAGCCTCTCAGAGTTAACACCTACATGCCTTAAACTTGCCCTTGTCGTTGCCTAGCAAAGCAGAAATGTATGCATCAACATTAATAAAAGAGTCAACATGTAGAAACTAGGGGTGCAACAACTAATCGACTTAATCGATTGAAATCGATTACCAAATTAGTTGCCAACTAATTCAGTCGTCGATTCGTTGGTGACGTCATCACGTGTGTTTTACGCGCCGTTAAGCTTCAACGTTATTGGTCTTTTTATCGGTATTGGAGACATTTAAAAGATATATGTCATGTATTATTGCTCCAAAAACATTATATTGCAGTCCTAGTCTCGCCAATTCGTTTCTATTATGCAAAAAGACAAACATCTATGATGTATTTTCGATCAGACGAGATCTCTCTCCCCCGTCTGTGTGCGAGGGGGCGGGGCAGTTTCCCCAGACGCAGCTGCTACATGCAGCAACACACGGAGGAGATGGCGGAGAGAACTAAGCGCTCCGAGGTGTGGTTAAACTTTACCCGTCTCGATGTGGACAATGCTCGTTGCCTAAAGTGCAATAAGAGTTTAGCATGTAAGGGCGGTAACACGAGCAATTTGTCTAAACATTTAGCAAAAGTGCTCCACATCCAGACGGAGGAATGCACCGGGTTCCACTGTCTTTCTAGCAGCTCTGCCCCATCCACGAGAAACGTTTCCACGTCAGGTGTTATGTATGCTAGCAGCAACACACAGAGTTAACTACATTATACAAACATGAGTTAATGATTAGAGGTAACTGAGTTATTTTATTTTTTAAGTTTCAGCTATTCTGTTTACAGTTCTGTCATAAGATTATTTAATACCATTTGTTAAAACATTGTTGTTTCTTTTGATGTGAAATAGTATTTATTTACTTTAAATAAAAAGCAATGTTAATTTTGTTCAAAATGTGTTTAGTTAATTTAATAATATATGTATTTTTGAATCAAGTATTCATCTTTATACAACCTGAAGCTAAATCTAAAAGTTGATGGCTAAATAAGAGCGTTTGAGAAATTGTGCAAGTCATAATAGTCCGAATAGTTGATTCGGACTATTGAAATGTGGACTATAGTCGTTTCATTAATCGATAGATTAATCTATTATCAAATTAGTCGTTTGTTGCAGCCCTAGTAGAAACCATATTTCCATGATTTGCTGCTCTCTTGTGAGTCCTCTCCAAACATAGATACCTGCTAAGCTCATTAGGTCTTCGCCTCACAGCTGTTCAAATAATTCTAATGAAGTGTGAAGTTTGGAGCATCGCAGCAGCAGAGTTCAAACATCTTTGACCGCCCCCCTTTTAAAATACTGACATGCTGCACTTCTTTCTGCAGACATTTGTATCTCCTGTGGGAGTCTGAATATTAGCCGGGAGCACCCGCTGTTTGCTGGAGGAATGTGCCAGAGCTGTAAGGTAAGCCGACATAGAGGTCATTCAAAGTCGGGGACTCAACATCAGCTACTGTGTCAAAAAACAAGCCATAGCTCCATGTTTCAAGTAGCACCCATGACATGTTGCCTCTTAAAACATGTGAAACTGCTCTTATCTGTTTCTACTTGTGACAGAACCACTTCCTAGAATGTGCATATCAATATGACGACGATGGCTATCAGTCATACTGCACGATCTGCTGCGGAGGAAGAGAGGTGCTCATGTGCGGAAATAACAACTGCTGTCGGTGAGATGACTTCTGAGTTTTACTGTGTGGTGAAGGTGGTGGTAAAAAAAGCCACAATGTCTTTATAAACAATTAAATGTAAATCATGCCAGCAACTTTGGCAGGAAGAAGAAATATGCTGTATGTAGTGTTATGGTATCTCAGAAAAGTATACAAATGTCAGGTTGACAACTGAATTTCCAGAAAATCAGCGAAAAGAAAGCGTGTGATTGATGCAAGCTTTCATCCACTACTAGTGCGATACACATTTTTGAAAAGTATATGGATTGAG
Organism: Notothenia rossii; assembly: GCF_949606895.1. NCBI lineage: Eukaryota > Metazoa > Chordata > Actinopteri > Perciformes > Nototheniidae > Notothenia > Notothenia rossii. Next base: position 78,257,745 of record NC_136905.1, on the reverse strand, counting down.
ATTAAATATGGTGGAAATTACCAAATCAGATGCCAACAAACTGGTGAAGAGGAAGCTGCTTCAAGATGACGCAACTAGAAGGAGAGCGCTAGTCAAACCTAAACAAAAAAAACAGTCTTTCCACTAAAGCACATGGATTTTTATAAATGTGCATAAGTGGAAAGACTAAAAATAGGTGCATGGACATTTTGTGGATTGAAATGAAAGGACTGGCAGCAACATCATTTCACAATCACAGGAGCAGACACTATTTCATGACAACTTGGTAGAACGAAATACAAAAATAGACACCCTTCCACCACGTACCATAAAAGTCAAGCCGGTATTTATCCGCAATCATGCTGACAAACGGACCGAACAACAAACAAAACCGCATTAGTGGCACATACAAAAGAGAGAGAGACCCAGTCCCCCATGAAATGAAAAGAGAATCTGTCACAGCCGTTTCTCAGCCATGCTTCATACAGACCCGTTATAAAGTCCCAATCTCCATCCGATCTGTATCGGATATAGCTGAAAAATATCCACCATCACAACCGAAAAGCCACGTTTTCATACAGTATGCTTGGAATTTAAGATCTGTCCCACAATGAACACAAATCACTAGTTACTGAATGAAACCAGATCTTTGACCCACACTGAACTGACCAATGGATACTGCCACATAAACCTTTGGAAAATCCTGATGTTTAGAGTCTTCTTGGAATACAATATTATCTCTTGTACTAACCAACCCTATCGACATGTGTTCAGGTGTTTCTGTGTGGAGTGTGTTGACCTCCTCGTGGGTCAGGGCGCGGCACACTTGGCCATCAACGAGGACCCGTGGAACTGCTTCATGTGTAGTCCGAAGAACGCGTTCGGTCTGCTCGGGCGTCGCAGTGACTGGCCCAGCCGTCTCCAGCACTTCTTTGCAAATAATCACGACCAAGATTTTGTGAGTTATAGACCTTCAGGATCTAAATCCCACTAACCAAGGAGCCACATTTCCCTCTGCGTCTCACTGTCTCCCCCTCTCTCTCCCTGTGATATATGTCAGGAAGCACCAAAGGATTACCCCCCAGTCATGGTGGAAAAGAGGAAGCCTATTCGTGTCCTTTCGCTATTTGACGGCATAGCAACAGGTAAGACAAAAAGTGGATCGCCTTTCTTTATCAAATGTTCTGTTTGTATCAATTAAAAACAAATGCCCAGCATCATTTTTGTAATTAATCAATTGACTTCAATATGTGATATAAACTCGTATTGGTAGACGTGGAAAGAATTGTCTTTTATTATCTTGCAAGACCTACTCTTGCTACAGTATCTGTCCACGTCTGGCATTTTTGGGTATGCTGCATCTGGGGCAAGGCATTTTAAGCAAACTGATTTGGGTCAAGGGGAGCTGGTCTCTTTAAGTGTTTTAAAAATAGAGGAAAGAAGTTGGAGGAAGGCTATTAACGTTTTAGAATGAGATATATGTGCTCTACAATATGAGGACATGAGTACCGGTATTATATTTTATGTTATTCCCATGATATGATCTAAAATGGACCTGTCTATAATTTGATTAGTTGTACCTCTGCAAGGAGATGTTTAATTGCAATAAATATGGAAACATTAAGTGCACATACACTTTTATTTACACTATCACAGACACCTCATCCTTTTATAACTCAGCTACACACAGCTCCAAGGCTACACATCAGTTTCTGCTTTTCATTGTGCACTATAATTAGTTTTGTCCTCAGTTTTACTATGTTCTGTCTGACCTTTGACCCCGTCCTGTGCAGGGCTTTTGGTTCTGAAAGACCTTGGCATCGAAGTGGATCGTTATATAGCCTCTGAAGTGTGCGAGGACTCCATCACTGTGGGCATCGTCCGGCATCAGGGTCGCATCATGTACGTTGGCGATGTGAGAACCGTCACACGCAAACATGTGAGTTACATTTTTTTTGGTTAGGCTTTTGTGAAGTTTGCATGTTTTTAATTAGTTGTACTATGCAATTAGATTCATACAAGGAGTTGGCAAAACAACTATTCAAATCCCACGTTACGACTTGTTTAACATTGTTAAACAAGTCGTAATGTGGGATTTGAAGAGTAAACATGCACAGGTATATCTGTGGCTTAAACGCAGTAAATGAGCAACTATTGAACACCTGAGTAAATACAGGGACAACGCACCTAGCTATGACTACAGATTGTCTTGTTAGGCAATCCAAGAATTGCAAATCATTTCATGTTCCTGTACCAACACAGAAACACAGATTCATCAATAAGAGAATGCGTCTAGAAAAAAAGGAAAGAAAAAGAAGAAGAAAACTATATTTGGATGAAAAGGCAACACAGACTGTAAACTCAAATGAGATAGAGATGATGATATTAGTGGTCACTACTCCAGTTTTAAATATGAAACAATTTAAACCAATCAGAATGAGAACTATAGGCAGCTACTGAATCAGAGCAGAAAAGCTAAATGTTTTATACTTGAAACTTGGCAGACTAGTGCTGGAGCATACCTTTATCTATACTGCCTCAGTCTTTATCTCTGTGTTTCTGACTTTGTTTCTTATCTTTAAACAGATACACGAGTGGGGGCCTTTTGACCTAGTTATTGGTGGAAGCCCATGCAATGACCTCTCTATAGTCAACCCTGCACGGAAAGGTCTTTTTGGCAAGTTTACTGTTCACTTTTATACATTTCTTTGCAATGTTGTTTTAGATTCCTATCATGTCAAATACCAACAAGTTGATCATCTAAATACACAGATCATCGAAATATAAGTATGTGCCCTTTACTGTGTACTCAACCCTGTTCAATGCCTCTCTTTGTCCCACAGAGGGCACCGGCCGCCTCTTCTTTGAGTTTTACAGGCTGCTCCACGAGGCTCGGCCAAAGGAGGGGGAAACCCGCCCTTTCTTCTGGCTCTTTGAAAACGTGGTTGCCATGGGCGTCAGCGATAAGAGGGACATATCTCGCTTTTTAGAGGTCAGCTGAACTTGTTGCTGAAGATGTATTATTATATATACAATGTGATGTGACGCCAGTGACATAACGATTGATGGCTTATGAATGCCCCCTTGTGGCACTCATTTATTACCTCTAGACACAGATCATGAGAAGGAAGCACTGACACTCTTGATGTCATTTTAATGTGCTATGTTTGATGTACTCTTAGACGCCGTCTTTTGCTCTCCATTTTGCATTTGCAGTTCAGACATTTTGGAGAACTTCACCTATCGATTTTAGTACATTTAAAATACAAGCATTTTATCCCCACAAACTAGAAAAACTGAATATGAAATGGTAACTCTCTTACCTTGGGTCCTGATGTCTTTTCTCCTATGCTTTACTTGGGTTTCAGTGCAACCCGGTGATGATTGATGCCAAGGAAGTGTCCGCTGCCCACCGCGCTCGATACTTCTGGGGTAACCTTCCTGGCATGAACAGGTTGGTGTGCGAATGGTGAGGGAGGCCGCAGTCTGAGACCTACACAATGGAAAAAGAAACCCTTGGAGTAAAGAACTTTGTTGACAGAGTTGCTTTGTGACATAAGCCAAGCTTTTAACAAATCTCCTTAATAAGGTAGTCGCTATGCCAGTTATATATATTACCAAAATTAAGAAATGAATTCTTCAGACTGAAGGATCAGCACATGTAACTGACCAATCAGCAGACCATCCGCATATTGAAACTAGCTATTGTCAATTTAATTCAGCAGTTAGAGTTAGGTGTATTCTGGCATACAATCAGATGGGTCACACATTTATTTGCTGATTTATATATGAATTACTCTCTCCACAAAATACATTTATTAATACACACCAACATATTTATGATTGAATACAATTAGACAAAACTATTTTAGTTTCAAATGCATTTATTAAAATCCCCGAATATAATAAAAGTATTTGCAACTTTCATCAGCTAATATAGCAGCGCATAGCACAAATAACCACTATGGAAAACATTTGAAAAAATGTTTTAACTAAACTTTATGCAGTAAAGTACAAACGTACACATCAGAACAGCGACAGGAATGCATTACCTTCTCCTGGTCAGGGTGCTGGCTCCAGCTCTAACTAACTGCTCTTCTCTCGGCTCTGATCACTTCAAGAGATGCAGCAGTGGACCAAACAGCTCCATAACCAAAGACTGCACATTGCCATTCCCTCTGCCTCAGATTGAATGACCTGTCTAACATCATTTACATTAACTTCATTCCAGTGGTGGAATGTAACCAAAAACCATTTACTATGCACTGTACGCAGGCACAAATGCGAGGTACTCAATTTCAGTTTTCCATTAAATGCAACTTTATACTTCTACTCCACGACATATCAGTTGTACTTTCAACTACATTTGACATCAGACAGCTTTAGTAACTTTTCAGATAACAATTTGTAATCCCCTTCCTGTTAAGGGAAAACTGTTTGGTTGAAGTTGATTTTGAAGGTTTGTGATGAGCTGAATGATGAAGTGTTCCTTTATAGGATGAGAAAATGTTCCTACTTCTTATGCTAAATAAACAATTTGAAAACCCCTCTTGGTTCAGCTAGAAAATACGTCTTCACAATAATGAAAACAGGGCTGTTTTTCTTAGCTTCTTAGCTAAAACTACCCAACAGTATAAAAGGAGTAGCTAGCACAGCCTGAAAACATCGACAGCAGTATTTAATCACAAGACATCGTTTATAATAGTTAGTTATAGACTTGAAGTAGGCTACATCTTGCTGATTAGTACCATTAAGTTCTGGATACATCCCACACCACTGCTTTATTAAAGGTCCCATGTCATGCTTTTCTGGTTATTACCCGTCCCCTTGTGTGTTATGTAGCTTTTTCTGCATGTAAACGGTCTGCAAAGTCACAAACCCTCAAAGTACAGAAAAGTAAAACTCTGGTGGACTCATCAGAACAGAGTGGGCGAGCTGACCAATCAGAGCACAGTGGGCTCATAGGGAGGGGGGGCAGGAGCTCCAACAAGCCGTTTAGGACAGAGATTGAATACACATACTATACTGAGATGCTGTATGAGAAACCAATGTGATTTTGGAACATTGTTCAATGTTCCAAATCCCAAAGTTTCTGATCATAATTCCATTGTTGAGGTCTAGTAGACCTCAACAATGGAATTATGATCAGTAGAAATGGCCATATCATGGGACGGTCCCATGATATGACCATTTCTACTATTAAAGGTCCCATTGGGACTTTTAATGCAAGGTGTAACTTAGCTAAGCAGGAAGCTCACTAGCATGCAAATACTTGCTAGCTAGCTTATGTAGAAAAAAAAAAAATCATTTATAGTTGACAGATTTGTTAAAGAAAGTACAAAGTTATATAATAATAATAATAATAATACATTACATTTATAAAGCGCTTTTCCTGATGCTCAAAGCGCTTACAAGCAAGTAAAACAAAATAATAATAATAATAATATATAGTAAGACTTCATGCAAAGTGTGGCCCCTCTTCTTTCTCTTTCAGGCCCTTGAGTGCCATGTTCAATGACAGGGTGGACCTTCAGGACTGCTTAGAGCACGGCAGAACAGCTAAGGTAATTGAGTAATACTTTGACAGAGCAAATACACCGCAACAGAAGTACATGCATCTATATTCGTTTTATTACATTAATTTGTTAGAGGCTTTTGTCCAAAGCAACTGATAGTATCAAGATAAATTGTGTTTTTCCTGAGATTTCATCAATTGAAAACCAAGAAACCAATCAGAGAGGCAGTCAGGGATGATTTTATTAAAACGCAACATCAAAAGAATAAAAGTGAAAAAGCTTGACATTTAATTTAACTTCTCAAAGCAGAAGTAAGCACTTTGCGCACAGGCGGCTCCCAGTGGCAGCATGAGGTAACAGTTAGATAATCCATCAGTAAGCGATCCACAGAATCCACCCCTTTTAATAAACAACTGCTTCTCCTTTTTTTAATTGAGCTATATATTATATTTGTTGTCTTCATTATATAGTTACATTTTTTCGGCATACTTTTAATAGTATTTTTTTAAAAAAAATATTTTTTTCATTTATTTCTTTATTTATTCGGAGTCTGATTCTGATCATATTTGCTTCCTTTTGTCAGTTTGGCAAAGTGAGGACCATCACCACCAGGTCTAACTCCATCAAGCAGGGCAAGGACCAGCACTTCCCCGTCTACATGAACGAAAAGGAAGACATACTCTGGTGCACTGAGATGGAAAGGTATGTAACAGAAACACTGTTCGTTAAACTAACTTTGACCGATCTTTATTGATCAAAATATCAACATTATTTCCCTCCGTCTTCCCCTTTTCTGTCTCTCTGTTGTTTTGTGTCTGGCTGGTTTCCTCTCAGGATCTTTGGTTTCCCCGTCCACTATACGGACGTGTCAAACATGAGCCGTCTGGCAAGGCAGAGGCTGCTTGGTCGATCCTGGAGCGTCCCGGTTATCCGCCACCTGTTTGCACCACTCAAAGATTACTTTGCCTGCGTTTGAGCGGCAAGAAAGAACTTGCTCGGAAACATTTAGGACCCACAGCTGTATGTTGTGACTAGAAATAAGAGCCTTGATCCTCAAATTATACTCTTGTATAATTTGCAAGCAAAACAATGACGTAGACTTCACATTATTTCTCGTATTTGAATTGTAATTCTTATTCTATTTAATTTTGATATGTCATTTTACCTTTTAGCAGTGTTATCAAGTATTTTTGATTTGTTTGTGCAAGCTATACTTGAGACTTTGCTTTCTTCTCAAGACACTGAGACAGAAAAGTGCTAAACATGGGTTTTTAAAAGAGACGGCGATGTGATGGGAAAGACCCGAAAGATAGGAAATGGTTTGGAGATATGTGAAATGTTTCTGCTGTGTCAGTGTACTGTATGTGCGGCCATGCTTCCAGCTACTGAGCCTCACAGAGATGTGAAGAGAAAGGCGATTGTTCTTCAGTGTCAGGATAGCTGTGTCTCTAAGAATCCAAAACACCAGATCACATATACCTCTTTGTTTACAGTTTATATTTACAACTGATGGTAATAAAGGTACTACTGTTATATGGTTACAATACCATGGTGCTCAAAGAAGATGGGAAACATCATAGCTCATGTGGCAAAACAACTTTAGACAATACGGAGATCTTTAACCTGTTGCTGGAAAAATCTGTTGTGGGTCGTTTGATTCACTTTATAGGCAAGTGACAGACAGTAGACTGCAGTTAGAGTACACGCTCTTCTCTGCATTTTACAGATTTGATATACAGTTTTTACTGGTGCTTATTTAATCTCTCAGCCAAGTAACACTTAGGCTCACTGCCTGGATCTGCACAAACAGAGAGTGAAGCTAGCCACATGGGCGATGATGTTTTCTGTCATAAAATAACTTAAGATCAACGTCTGTGAAACTAATTTTTTTATAGTTTCATCCTGACCAATGACATTACTGTACAACCGTTAGTGAGCGTGGTTGCTGGAGGGCGGGGGTGTGACCGGGCCGGGTAACTCTCCCTAACTTCCACCTCTCTAAACTGAAAAACTGTCAGGTGCAAAAACCTCAACAATATGGTGCGGCTTCACAAAGTTCTTCTACCTTTTTATAGCAATTCTGTGCTGTTTTATCAACATTATAAAGCACTTTTATATGTATTCTTTCTTTTTTTTTCTTGATATTTTAAAAAGACATTTGGTTTCTTGTGAATTTTGTTTTATGATGTGAACTGATCTACCCTCGTGTGATACTTTTTTGTATACAGTAGGGCTGTGCCAATAGAAGTGAAAGAATGGATTTTGATATGTGAAACCCATGTCATTTGACTCAGTGTACAGTAGATGGATTGACATGTGTCACCCCAAACCCCCTTTTCCTTTTCTCCATCATCCATATTGTTCCCTGTTTTAACGCAGCGATACAGGATGTTAGTACCCAGATTCAAAGAATGTCTATTTCTATTAAGATTGTAAAATGTTAGACAGAGTTAGGGAACTATGTCATGCGCATTGTATAATATGTTGTCCCTTGTGAAGGACAGTTGGGCCTTTGTTATTTCCCTGATAAATCGTAGTCGTCATGTTGACAAATTTAATTGCTGATCCAAAATTTGGATTATATTCACAAACGTAATTCTCTTGATTGTATCCTCTCAGATAAATATGGAGGATTTAGGCTGCAGTTTGTCAAAACGAAAAACTGACATAGTGTTTGACGAAGATGTCGGCACTCAAAGAGTATAGAGGGTAATACAAACAGATATTATCACTTATCTATATCATATTTAAGATTCTAAATTTAATTTCTTAATGTAATTAATTTCTTAAGTGACCTTATTGCCATTATGTTTGTCCATGCACACCGGGCTCAATGTGAGTTCTTGTGCTTTGTGATATTTTAACCAGGTGTTATTACCCAGTCCTCCTATAATACTTCCCCCTCATTTGTACATTTTGTACATAGAGTTTTCCGGTGGCTGTTTTCAATTTGTTTTTACCTTTCGTTTTTATTACGTATGAGATGTACAAATATAATTCTTTGCTAATATATATCATCAAATTAGGAAAAAATCTAGGTTCAAATTTAAAAAATCAAGTGACAAATTTGATTCAAAACTTGCTTTGAGCATTAGATGTAGGGAGACTCCAAGTCGTCTTTATCGTACTGATTTGTTTGTGTCAAGTGAATCCAGATTTAATGTCATGTGATGTTAATAGTGGCCTGAGGACAGCTTTAAGACGAACGCGCTCAACTTCACTGCACAGCCCTACATGGTGGTGTTTTTCTGCTTCTGTTTCCTTTTGTAAGACTTTAAAAATAGGGATTGTCTGTGTTTCTAATGGTGCTAAACATTTTATCCAAACAAGAAAAATATATTTGGTTGGAAGAGTCTTGACAATGACTGTTTTTAAGTTCCTTGTAGTAACAGAAAATAACTATTATTTCACTCATATAAATATATTAACAAAGGCATTTTAACTTTGTACTTGAAAAAATAAGGATAATAAATAATGAAAGGTTTCCTATATTGTTTTAGACTAGAGATTGCTGTAGTTGGTGCTTATCTGTGGGAAAATCATGTGAGAAAAAAAATCTGGTAACTTTTACTGTAGCATAATAATGTATGCTTAATACTCATTGCTTCTTCTTAATCCTACATTCCACGCTGTAATATTCTCCATGTCTGTTTTCAAAATGTTGTTTTGAATTGATGTTTTTTTGGTTTGTTTTTTAAATCAGAAACAACATCTGAGTTTTACTGTTCAAGGCAGGTCAATACTTCTATATTCGGTGATACTGTTGAAGCTCTGTGACTTTCTTTCCGTCATAACTGTTAATGGCCTATACGCTTTTCCTCAAGACCAGTTCGTACAGCAAATGTAGCAGTCATTCTCCACCCTATCCCCCCCCCATACTTAAGTTTAGTGTCCAGAGAGAAGATAGAGGCTCCGTATGTACTTGTGCTGGAGAACACTTGAATAAATGTATTGTTTTTGTGCAAAAATCTGCAGCCTCCTGTCCTTTTTTATTTAGATTGTTTAAAATGTACATGAAAATATAGTTTCCAATCTCAAATATTTCCCTATAGTATTCATTATCTTTCTGTTGCTAAATCAAAGTTTGGAAAAAACAGCCAAACAATGTCAATAGGTTTTGTCTCAAATGTAGCTAAATAAATTGTGATTCGTTTTCGGAAAAACATGACATCACTTCTTTCCAACAACGAGAGAAACAAAGACAAAATAAAAAATAAAAACTTTCATAAAAACTAATAAATAAAACAGATAATTTTCAAATGTTGCATTTATATATTATATATTCATTTATATAATTGAATTATGGTAAGAAAATAAATTTAACAATAAAAGCCTTTGTTATTGGTCTCCATGTGTTAAAGGTATTTTATACTATTTTGAGAGAGTATACCAAATAACATTAAAGATGGCTTCGTTCTATTAAGGATGGGGTGGTGTTATAATTTTCATATTTATGAAAACTAAATCCAAAATATTGTCATAATGAGAAAATATATATTTATAGTATTAACAAAAAAAACTGAATAATGGAAAAACAACCATTTGACAATGAGAACCTTTTTGCGGGTGGCCTAAGAGGACCTCCATTTACACATGGCCCCATCATAAGGCTAATATTTAGACATTGCAAACCAAAATTAATGTTCTCATTACTGTGAATTAGCTTCAAATTGTCAGGGGGCTGATGGAGGAGCTGTGGATATTGATATTCAGCTCCAGTTTCCATGCCATCATGCCCTCCGGCAGGGGATTTGCTGCTCAGTGTCTTCACACCTGGGTCCTCCCCACCAACAGTGCCTAAGATCAGTGTGTTGCCCTGCAGCTCCTTTCTTATTAGAGCTGAACATGTTGCCACCATAAAGCCACCATTCATGTTAGCTTTAAGGGCTTGCACGTACATTAACTACTAATAGCAAATGATCTTTAATAAATATTTGTTAATGTTTAAAACAAATTCTTGCATAATTGTTTCAGATCATGCTAAGGTCTTGAAAGAAAAGATAGACTGAGCTATTAAATTATAATAAATGATAGGTCATAGTTACATTTTAACCATCATATCCAATATAATAATGATAAGACATAATACAAATTCATTATGAAGCCTCACCCTTATATTATAATTATGCCCCCCCCTCATCTGATAGTGGTACAGCCTCCTCACAGTAGACACGCCCTAAATCCACAGTAATTGGTTGCTTAGGCGACCGAGCCACCCTCCCCTCTGCTGATTGGACCCTCGCACCGTCTCACATCCTGGATGCTGAGGGCTGCATCAAGTTATTCGGAGACAGCTGGAATAGTACCGGAAGACTAGCGATTAGCCAACAAAATAAGAGCGTTTAAATGTGTAAGAGAGAAACCCAGTATGTGCATGTAGTCCAATTATTTAAGATTACCAATGCAATGCGTTCTACCTTCAATTATAATCAAGAAGACACTCAGCTGATGCAACCATTGTGTTTCATACTACAACATTTTGATTACAAATGTATTAATTACTCTTATTTGCTTAAAGTGCATTTTGGAGAAGAGCTAATAGTACATTTGCACAAATATTAAGAGTGCTATCAGGTTCCTTCAAAATATGCATACAAAAAGTAATATCTGTCATAAGGATTAATAAGGATTATATATATTTATATATAGAGAGAGTATTTATAATATTAGTATTTATTTATACGATTCTGAAAAAAGGCATGAGCATAAACTAGTGATGCTGATTACATATGTGGGGAAAATACATTTATATTTCATGCAGTTTAGCATAAAATGAAATGCAAATCCTGGCTCCAGATCTCTAAATTGCCGCTCACTTTCTAATTTGTCAAACAATAAAAGCTAGACAAATGGCATTTAAATCAGATTATTATGAAGTGTCTTAGCTGTTTCCATTGTCTTCGGTTACAGTGAATGCCTTCATACACAAAACAAAAGAAACATAGTCTTTTTAAATTGTATTATTTTCATTCTAAATGTATGGTTATTGCTATGCACCAATACTCTAGAAACACTTGTATGTAGAAACCTATTTTGCATGAAAAAACATATAAATATGATCTGAAATGTTGTCCCATCATTCATTTGCAAAGAAAAACAACTTAGATTTTATTTTTGAAAGCCATAACCGGAAGTCTTAAGGTGGTCTTACTGCGGTCTGCTGGTCCCGGACCGGCCAGGAAGGCATCCATCTGGTGAGTGTCTCCTCGGAAAGTGCCATCCACGGATTGTGTTGCCTCTTGTTCCTGTAGGAAAGTAAGCAGAGAGACGCGTGGATCAGCAGCAGCAGCAGAGAGAGGAGGTATGTGGTGCACACCTTCAGCTTTATTCTGAGCAGGTGGACCTTTGATGGGGGGAATCCTCTCCTGGAGCCCGGAGATTTGTCTCCATGCCCCCGGGCTACACGGCTGAGTGTCTGCCCTGCCTGCCAGCCTCCACGGGTCTCCACAAACCCTGAAGTGCAACTGCACCTCAGAGCCTGTGTGCAGGGTTACAATGTGGAGAGACTTTAAATAGCAGGCCTGTCCTCACTGTGGAGGAAGAGGCGGACTGAGAGGCGGTGAAGCGGTTTGTAGGTCGCTAATGCTCGCTGTGCCTCCGCCGCTCATGCCGGATGGGGACCGGGTTCTTTGTGTCAGGTCTCACAAGTGGAAGTGTCATCACTCCGCTGCGATTACACCTTTACAGTAAATGTATAATTATCTGCCTGGATAATTATGTTTTCTACTTATTGACATATGCGATTGCATTTTAAATACCATTAATGGGCAAATCAAATATTAAATAAAGACATTTGGCCAACATTAGCAAGGCCCTGCCTATACTATTGGCTATGTGTATACTACAAAGTGAACATTAAAAAACATGTGTAGTGTATACCACAGTTAAATCAATAATCTATCTATTTACGTTTTATGTCATATTGATAGGTCCTAAATCATAGCTCACCTGTTTGTTATTGACAACCGGCGTCAACTTCCATAGTGCATGAGCAATAGGCCCTGTCTTATCATAATAACTTTATTGGGTGTAGCTGTTTCCAGGCTATTTGGGAACACAGGACCTTTTTGAATGACTGTTTCGCCTCCTAACTTGAAGCCTGTTAGGATTAATGCCCATCATAAGCCATCCTCCTCTCCTCCCATTATCAGGCATCAGATCTGGATGTGTGAAGGAGTCCATGCCATGCAGTAAAGTTGCCGCACCCTCATACGTACGCATCCTGCACACGCGCAAGAACGCAAGCACGCAGGATGGCCACACACACACATCATAACATCACATCACTAATACACTGGTGAAGAATGGAAGGGAGGAGCAGATCTTCGAGGTTGTTTCTTTGTTATTGATCAAAGACCCAGATTACCCAAGAAGGAGTGGAGCAACCTTTGTAGTTCTAGCCAAAATGTCACTGTAGATATTTATTTATTTATTATACTGAAAATGTAATTAAAAAAAATATATTTTAGCAGGCTGTTTTAACTCTCCATGCTGCTAGGAATTACTTTTTAGTTAGCCTACTGTCGAAAACACTGGATTCAATCAATAGAATACCAAGCAGGTGTACTTTTTAAAAATGTAAACCATGTAACCAAAAAACTCTGATAGAACAAATATTGAGGACATCTTATCGTATTATCTTATTAGGAGATGCAGTAGAGGTAAAATTGTTGAATAGGTGAAAAATAAAAGAGTAGAGAAAAGTCTAAATAGTGTGTAGTGGAAACCTCTGACAACCCCTTTTGTGGGTACAAATCCATAGGTTGGGCAGCACTGCGTATTAACCCTAATATTTATCATTTTTCGGCCTTGACATGGATTTTACATTTTCAGATTACAGATTGGACATACCTTGCCCTATTGGGTGTCCAATTATTTCCTGTGGATGTTTTAAATGATGAGGATTGTTTGGATACTACTGTGATACTTTGCATGATTTTGTGCAATGAAGTTTGCCTAATGACCCCGGTCTCTAAAATAATTGAGAATATAATTGAAACTGTAACGTTCCCTACCCGGTCCAGCTGTGGAAAGCTCATGACTCTTTACTAGTAGAGACATTTTCAATGAATGTCAGGAACACCAATACATTTCTCAGCTCATATTGTTTGGCCACTATGATTATTGGAGTGGACATCATTGTTCGTGGCTTTATGCTGCTCTAGTCCTTTCAAAATAAAGGCCTTATTGACCCTTGTCTGCCTTGTTGTGATCCACTACTGGACTCTTTCTAATCCCGAATACGTCACTGTGGACTGGGACGTCAGGTCACAGGCAGTGACAGCCTCCTCAGTCCTCTAGCTGATGTCAGTCACAGCCTGACAGACTAGTCTCAGGGCAGCATCACTGCTTCTTAGCTCTGCTAGACTTACTACACTCAAGATGAGGAACTGTAAAAAGTAATCTATCTCATAGAAAAATTGCAGTTTTTGTGCCTTTTCTTGTTTAGATTTGAGTCCGTTTACTACAGTTTTAGCAGCTGCTCACAATACCGAACAAAACAGGATTAAATGAGTATCTTTCTCCTTCTTTTTTCCTTACAGAGCTATAGCCATGTCTTCCAGCTCAGGGAATGTGCGGATCCTTATAAAGGGCGGTAAGGTGGTGAACGATGACTGCACCCAGGAGGCCGACGTCTACATCGAGAACGGCATCATCCAGCAGGTGGGCAAGGAGATGATGATCCCAGGTGGAGCCAAAGTCATCGATGCCTCTGGAAAACTGGTGCTCCCCGGGGGGATCGACACCAGCGTCCACCTGGAGGAGAGCTTCATGAACGCCACCACGGCAGACGACTTCTACAGCGGCACCAAGGTAACGTCCTGCTGGGAATGAAAAGGAAGAAAGGAGAGTTAAGACTTGAAGTAGGACACCTATCCTAATTGTAGATCAGAGCACAGGCAACACTAAATGTCACAGCAAGTCAAAGCATGAAATAAGAGCAGTGATTTGCAAATTAAGACTGTGACCTACATTTTCAAGTTCAAGTTTTTGTGCTTGACTTTCGTGGATATCACCTTTTTAGACTTCCTATGTTCACAAATGTGTTCTTTCCCCATTAGATAGAGATCATTGCAAGCTTATTAATGATGCTTATTTTAGCTAAGATTTCAGAGAAGCTTTTTCCGTTCGGTTTTGATATGTCAGACAGCTTTCTTAATTTGTTGTCATCCATTATGTTGTTGTTTTTGAGATACGACTACTCTATTACCATGTCTAGGTAAAATAACCAAATTAGAGCAAAATGTAAACACTAAAATTATATTAAATATGAGGCATTAAAATGGAATGATACAATGATATACAGCATCTTATAAGTTAAACGAGGCAGAGGAAGGCGGCTGTAATGTTGTAAAACATTTCAGTTCTGGGGGTTTTATTTCAGCCATGCTATTCATTTTCGAGGTAGAGCCCCTACTGTAGCCATTATTTGATTAACTCATTAGTAAATGGGCCGAAAGTTAATTGGACACTTTCATTATCGACTAATCTGTCGAGTCATTTTTTCAAAGCAACATTTTTGCAAAGATTTCCTGGTTTCAGTTTCCAATATTTGAAGATGTTCTTTTTTTCCCCTATGATTGTTAGTCGAATATATTTGAGTTTATTTGTTGGCTAGACAGACACCTTGGACTCAGATCTGTAATAAGCCCCTCAGAGAGTGAGATTCAATAAAAAAGAAAAGCTAAGAAGCATTACAAATAGAAGCTAGACTTGTAATGGACATCTCTCTCAGACAAAATGATTATCAATTATTTAAAGAGAATAATCAGCAGATTCATCCGCTTCAACCTGCCCTACTTGGCAGTTGTATGTGGGTTTTTTTCTTGAAGTATCACAAGTTTGCAGAGCGTGTGTTTCACCAGCATCACACAGGAATGAGTTGGCCCTCTGCTGTTAGCGAGGCTGCCAGAATGTGTGGAATAAAGTCACCATGGCGTCTGCTAAAGCCTGGGATACCCTGCTCTGCCTTCAGGGCTCCATGATGACTCAACACTGTGAGAAATGATGGAGTATGAGAGGTGACGGAGGCTGGGCTTCAGATTTAGGAACTGCACAGACAGACTGCTGCCGGTAGACGCCGGTGACAGACACTATTCTCCTCACTCCTCTCTGCCTCGCCCCTCCCTACACGCTCCAAAAAAAAAAGAGTCCGGAGACAAATGCAGATCGGTATCCGTTTCCATGGATACCGGGGGGCTGCTGCAAAGACTGCTGCAAAGCCTTTTCACTAACGCCATTGTGCTTGGAGACAATGGCTCTCAGACACAAGCCCCCACTCCTCTTCGTGTCCCCTCCCTCTTCACTCTCTAGGGTCAGCTGACAGATGCTCAGTGAAGCATGCACTCATACACAAAACACACTCTGTTTCACGTGTCGGGGTTATTCACATCTACTGTACGCGTGGGTTTGAGACATCTTAGTCTATGGGAGATAATAGGCAATAAGTGCTGATGTCGTAAAAAATATATTATACAGTGAGCTTTGATTATACTGTGAGGGGCAGTTAATTGACTACTAAAGGATTTGTATTCCCCTCAGCAATCGTTATACAAATAACCATAACAAATGTGCATTAATAGCAATTGTGGCTTCTACCATTATGCCCAGAGCAGAAGAGTTATGTTGATTACTCTCTTTAGTATTTATGGGTTTAATAAATCAATATATTCTCCTTTAACATCGCTTAATGCCGCGGTTTAATTATTATTTCAGTTAAGTCAGTTATTTCTAGTTAACCTCAGTGCATTTAAGTCTTTAATAATAATAATTACAGAATTACCCCCCTACAATTTGGATAACTTAATAACTGTTGTCTGTATTTCTTCTAGGCGGCTCTTGCTGGCGGTACAACAATGGTGATCGGACACGTTCTGCCAGAGAAGAATGAGTCTTTGCTGGAAGCCTACGAGAAGTGCCGCAGCTCGGCGGACCCCAAAGCCTGCTGCGACTACGCTCTGCACGTGGGAGTGACTTGTTGGGGACCCAAGGTAATCCGGCACTGTGCCTCCCACTACTCATGATTTATTTTCCCTATTCAAAATAATGTTCTGTAAGTGATTTCGTAGAATTCCTTGAGTGGTTATTATCGCCCACCTGCAGGCGAAGACATGGAGATGAGTTAAAAGATTCCCAAACAAGGGGCCTTTAATTATAATGCCAGGACAAAGCAAAATGTCTAAGACTGAAGTAACTATCCATTATATATTTTTAGGCTCTACTTATCTACAAAAATATACAAACAGTTTAAAAGAACGTGAAATAAAAAATACACCAATAACAGAGACCTGGGCTATGGTAAAAAAAAAAATGACTTCCTTTCTTTACAGCTTTTCCTTGACCTCTTTGGAAAATGTCATGATGTTATGCAATGGCAGATTATTTATTTTTCAGCAACGTTGGTAACAATACATAGAAATTGGTCAAAGTGACAAACTAAATGCTGCTTAAATCACATTAAGATTCCTATCTTAAACAGAATGTCACTTTGCTGCGTTGCTTTATATGTTACTTGCGCATGGAATTGTGGGACTTAATTATCTCTTTTCATTGGTTAAAGCATGATCCAGTGTTCCCTATGCTAAAGGAGATATGAAAGGAAAAATTGAAGCAGCTTTCCATATAATGTACACAACTGGACCAGCCCTTATCATGGCTGCCACTTAGATACTTCTGGGTCATTTCACTAAGTTAATAACATTCCTAAGCAAAAACAGTTTCAAACTATTTGACCGTGGCCCAGATATGTATTTTTTAAAGACACTTGGTTCAAGCGGAGAGATGCTGAGGCTCATTTACACTTCCTGCAGGTGCGAGCTGAGATGGAGAAGCTGGTGAGGGAGCACGGGGTGAATTCCTTCCAGATGTTCATGGCCTATAAGGACATGTTCATGCTGAGGGACAGCGAGCTCTTCCAGGCTCTGCAGCAGTGCAAGGACATCGGAGCCATAGCAAGGGTCCACGCTGAGAACGGGGAGCTGGTGGCCGAGGTGAGGGGATCACTTACATTTGTTCATCTAACACATCAAGTTATCATAGATGCTTGTGTTAATTAATTTTGTAGCCATTTGTAGTCAATATTATTCATGATATTCTCTTGTCTCTTCGCAGGGCGCAAAGGAAGCATTGGACCTGGGCATCAGCGGCCCAGAGGGGATAGAAATCAGCAGGCCTGAAGAGGTAACATACTCAGGATGACTTTCATTATATCCAGAGTCTTGTCAAGAGTATTGATATTATTTTTGTAATAAAATAATTATATCTCAAGATGATAACTCACATAATTATGTTTCTTTGCAGCTGGAAGCAGAGGCGACCCACAGGGCGATCACCATCGCAAATAGGGTGAGTGAGATCCCTTCAGCACAAATAAAGGAAAATGAGTTTGTTTGCAAAAAAAACCTATAAAGACCTTTTCTAAAAATAATAAAAACAGCACTAGTCTGAGTGCACAGGAAAACATGTCTTAGGAAAATAAATAAAATATATAGATTTTTGCAAATTATGATGTGAAAAGACAACATGAGTTTTTCTATATTATAATGTATTCCTTGTGTGTGTGTTTTTTCTGCCAGGCCCACTGCCCGATCTATCTGGTCAATGTGTCCAGCATGTCTGCAGGAGATGTCGTTGCTACTGCCAAGATGCAGGGTAAGGCCTACTTCTGTTGGGAACTTTTTCAAAGCAAATAATATGAACTTGTAAAATAAATATATTTAGAAAATGAAATAGCTTCAATGTATACAAGGGAAGCTCTATCAAAGAGATTTACTGTATGACTTAACAATCAGTTTGGTTCTTTACAAGCCCTGAAATATGAACTGGGACCAAATACTCTTCTTCCCATCTTGCATTTCCTGAGTGTGGCCACATACTGCATCTTGGAAATACCCAAATATTCAGCCATGTTTTTTGGGGTGAGAAAGTGGGACGCTATGTGAAGGACAATGAATGTAATGTTTTACCAAAAGCTGGCTCCAGAGAAACCCCCCCTCACTACTGTGTGGACATTTTCTAGTTGCCCACCCCCCATCTTACCCCCCACCATTTCTTTGCTCTGCATTCCAACACATTTAAAATCTTATGAAAAGTAATGACACAGTAATTTTCTGGACAAAAGTTGTCTGCTTGCTAAATAACTATTGCATGCTTAACCTCTGTCCCTTTTCTTACAGCACTCTTTTCACTATCCTTTGACTTGGTGTGCCTTTTTATATGTACTGTCTAACCACAGGTAAGGTTGTCCACGGGGAAACCACCACAGCCCACGCTGTGCTGAACGGGATGCACTACTACCACCAGGACTGGGCCTACGCTGCTGCACACGTCACTGTGCCCCCTCTCCGCCTAGACCCCAGCACTCCCAACTACCTAATGAGCCTGCTGGGAAAGTGAGGAAAACCAGAAAACCTCACACTAAATGTAGTCTGATGTCAGTGTTTCTGGTGTCTAAATGTGATCTCATTCTGTTTGGCCGCAGCGACACTCTGAATGTTGTGGGCTCGGACCACCGTCCATTCACCACCAAACAGAGAGCGATGGGTAAGGATGACTTCACAAAGATCCCCCACGGGCTCCCCGGCATTGAGGATCGCATGAGCGTCATCTGGGAGAAAGGAGTGGTATGTGGAGCTCTTTTGTTCCCGAGTGGCTGCTAGAAAACCGCCCAAAAATAGGGCATCTGTTTTGGATTGGTGGTTATCGATTTTAAGGAGAAAATAACGACTCTAAGGGCAGAACAATATGTTTCTGCTTTTGGTGTTTCAGTCAGATGTTTAAGTCCATATTTTCAGTAACAATGTCCTTTTATTGTAAGTCTCTATTTAGCATGTTTTAATGATTTCTATTTTTTTTCTTTTTATTATAAATTGTTTTAGGGTGTCTGAAAACATTTTTCAGTGACTACAGATAATAAATAGTAACTTGGCAAATACAACAATGTTTAATAATGTGCACTGTCCCTCTTTTCTTTTTTTCTTAAGGTTACAAACACAAGTGTTGTCTTTTCTTTAATTTCCAGATTGGAGGTAAGATGGATGAGAATCGCTTTGTTGCCGTCACAAGCTCAAACGCAGCCAAGATCTACAACCTCTACCCGAAGAAGGGGCGGATCATCGCGGGAGCAGACGCTGATGTGGTGGTCTGGGACCCCGAGGGATCCAAGTATGAAACTCTATCCATCAATTCATCGACCAGCGTGCCTCACAGCAGCTTTTATCTCCAATCACTAAAAGCTGATTAGGTTTCTGAATGAACTGGGTCTTCTTCTCTTTCCATCTCTGTCTGCAGGACCATTTCTGTGGATAACCAGTTCCAGGGAGGAGATGTGAACCTGTATGAGGGTCTCCGCTGTCATGGCGTGCCGCTGGTCACCATCAGCCGGGGTCGTGTGGTCTATGAGAACGGGATGTTTACATGTGCTGAGGGCTCGGGGAAGTTCTGCCCCCTGAGGACCTTCCCGGATCTCCTCTACAAGAAGATGGTGCAGAGGGAAAAGGTATCAGACACGACCATCTTTACTTCCTTTATTCATTTATTTCTTGATCCACTCCTTCTTTCTTTGTTACTTATTTCATTCTTTTCATTCTTTGTTTTGATTTTTTCCCATATTTGTTTAGTTATTTTGTATCCATTCCTTCCTTCCTTCTTTTCTTCTTTCTGTCCTTATTTTATCCATCTTTCTTTCTCTCTCATTCCTTTCTTTAATTTAATTTAGTTTTCCTTTTATTGGTTTCCCGTTGTCTTCCCATCCCTTTCTTCTTTGGTACCTACCTACTGTCTCTCTTTTCTTTCTCTCCTTTCCTTTCTCCAAAACGTTTCTACTTCATCATCAAACTTCAAAGCTTTTCAAACCTCTCTTTGTTCAATCTTAAATTAAATCTTGCAGACCAACTGTAGTCCTACAAATCTGCAATCTTAGCTGTCAGAAGAGCTACTTTTGGTCTTTTACTTTGAATACTTCTTCTAGTTAGTACTCATGTTTATAACTAGGTATAAAACTATTCCATAACAAGTTTGTTTGCTTACAAATGTTCATTAACCTGACTGTGTTCATTTATTTGTCTTACCACGTTGACTTTCCAGAGCCAGGCTGTGAAAGCTGTGGAACGAGAGCCCTACACTGGTGAAGTAGTGCCGGTGCTCAACTCAGGAAAGAGGGAACTTGGGGTTTCAGATTTGGACACTCCGACGCGCCCCTCCACTCGGCACGGCGGCGTGAGGGACCTCCAAGGGTCCAGCTTCAGTCTGTCTGGTAAGAACCAGCAGATTCATTCAGATATCCGTGAACATTTCCATTTTAACTTGCATATGATGTCACCAGGAATGTGATATAGATGCCTTTTTTGGCTATTCCTTTCTCCACCTCTTGAGATGCTGTATGTGTTGTGACTGAGGCACCTTGTGGCTTTTTAAAAAGGTTAACATACACCACTTAGCCTGATGAGGGCGCCATAGATATGAGAAATGTAGTTGAGTAATTCTTGGCACCGCAAAAGGTATACAGAACAGAAGGCTTACCCCTCCTGGTTTTCAGATATGTTCCTCACATTCTGACCAAGAGTTGCCTAGTACACTTTTAAATAATATATATTTTTTAAATGTTATTTCTTAATTAGACAGATTTGACAGTAGATAGCTTTTTGCATCAAATGCACAAAGGGTTGATGCCTGGGGATTTATTGGATTATTTTCTGTTTGTATTATTCGAGCAACAAATGGCCGTATTCCATGTCAATATACTTTTGCTTCCAATTAAACGGAATGAGAATAAATTATATTTAAAGCTGTTTCGAGACAACCCTTTAAAGAAAATATGATTTAGTTAAAAATACCTTGTGCTGAACCCTGCGCACCATCATATTCTGCTCCAGGTGCCCAGATCGATGACAAAATCCCTAAGAGGTCCTCGGCCAGGATCCTCGCTCCTCCTGGAGGGAGATCCAGCGGAATCTGGTAACCAATCAGAAGTGACGCTGAAGATCGACACCTGAGGGAAACATATGGCCAAGCAAGACAACTTGTTTTTCTTTCTGGAGTTTGTATGTTGAACTCAGCACAGTAACATAGGACACGTTAAACTGTAGGATATTTGCCGTAACAATATTTGAATATCGATCAAACTATTATTGGTTACCAAAAATGGAGTCAATTGTTAACCAAATATAAGCAGCAAATAAAAAAAAAAGTGTTGCCAATGAATATCTTTGGCTGTTGGATTACATTAGGGAAAATATCTTACTAATAGTTTTAGGAGTATAGAGGTGAGTCATGGTTTTTATGATGCGATTGTGTTACCTCACTGTAAAATACGATTTTGCACTTGTATCATGTACTATTTAGATGCCTTTTTACATGATTTAATGTCACACATATCACAAATGTCCTTCTTACTGCGAGCCTAGGTGAATGACATGTAATAAATTGTTACAAGGGCATGACATTATAATGTCAGTTATGAAAATATTTGACCAATTTGAAGTATCATAATGCAAGCTAACTTTTTATATGCGTTTGTTTATTGATTATTTATATTGTATTGTGCTATTTTCCGTCGATGCTACCGCGTTAGAAATATTTCCTAAATAAGAACGAGGTCTTGGTTCAGTAGTTAATTATTCACCGATAAGTATTTCCGATCATGTTTACAGCCTTATAGCCGAATAGACGTCTGTTCCACCCCCACCAAATGTGAATGAACCTACGCTGTGTGCATGGAAGCATAGTTAGAACTACTGTAATAAGCACTAATGTTGCAATGCATTTTTTTTTAACGTATCCATTTCACCACAGAGAGCAAAAAGTCTCACCTAAACTGCCTTTTTCTCACCTGAGAACACTGACACCCACAAACACATCGCCAGGCACAGATCATGATGTTCCTTTGGTCATTTTGTACTGGTCTGAAAGGCAGGGTGTAACATATTCCTTTGACAATTACACCACTGTGAAGTAGGGCTGGGCAATAATATTATATTGTGATATGTGACTACATGCGGTTTTAGAATTTGTTATTGTAAGCTTTCTGTTCCTGGTTTAAAGTTACATTTTCTCAATTTACTGCACTGTTCTTTAGCTTTTTATATTATTTGCCTTTACCTGATTATTCTTTAAATCTGCATTACTGGTAATAATTATCTAAATTCTCCCTTTTTTTGTGAAAGCATCAATGGTTAACCCTACAATATGACACAATAGTGAGGTATTTGGCCCAAAATATTGTGATACATGTTTTCTTCCCTATTGCCCAGCCCTACTGTGATGGTTAAAGTGAAGATGATGGGATCCTCTTCAGCATTCACAGAGTGGAATTGATTTAAGCAGATATGTTAGTCAATGAAGGCCATGTTGTCAGGGTATCAAATGCCATCACACTGTAGGACACTGAAAGCATTATAACTGGAAGGCATGCTTGTTGAGCAACTAAGGAAAAGCACTGATACTACTACTGTATTTTTATTGTTTTGTTTAGTTACAGAGTATTTCTTGTGAATAATGGTCTTTGTACATGATTTTGTTTTGTTTTTGTAAAACCTGTTGTGTAAAGCAGGTATGCACACAAGATTTTGATTATTTTTAACAGAAGATCCTCACTCTACAGTTACATTCCTACATCATTGTTTGTTTTTTGTACAAATGTTACTTTTAGAAGCTCTAGTGAATCTTCCCCTGTCCCAAATGTACACCGGTGCTGAACAATGTGTTACCACATTTAATTCCTTTTATGTCTTGTTTTTCCCTTGCAGCTCTATATCACATGATTTGAGTGCAAATAAACCACAATGAAATCTCCAACTAAATCCTGTGTCTGATTGCAAAGTAACATTTACTCACTTACTTACTTGGACTGTAAAACTTGTTACATTGTACTGATACTTATTTATATTTTAGAAAAAAATATTGTACTTTTTTGTTCACTTTATAATTTGACAGCTTCATTTGACAAACAAAAAGCAATGTCTAGTTTGGGAACTAATTTCAACTGTGTATGGCTTTAACAAAAAAAGAAAAAACCTTTTATTTGTATGGTTCCTTTATATAAAATGTATATGAAAAGCATTAATAAATTGTAAGGGCTGGAAGGATTTGTTTGTTGTGACATTTCAGACCAAAACAATAAATTGACTAAATCATTGCCAGATAAATCGCTATAGAAAACTAATGTTAACGGTTGTTACATTACAAATTACTATTGTAATTTAACTTTGAATTATCTGAATATCACCTCTGTTGATGACAAGTTTTAAATCCAGCACCATGTATAAACATAATAACATAAGGTGTTTTTGTGTAGCCTGAACTCAGTAAACCCTCAGTCACCGGCAGGCCTAAAACCCAACAGACACATGATGTGTCTCTTAGCTCTAAAGTCCTATTTATAATGAACCTTTAACAGCGTGGAGTCATGCGCATGCGCGGTAGGTGCAGGATTGTTGCAGCGCCAGACAGGGCGGCCCGTTACCAAGCACTGCACCGCGCACTGGCTCAACGACGACAGCAGCGAGCATTGACATAAGGAATACAGCCAGCGTGATAACACACACACCCGTGAAAACAGTGAGTATCAAAGAGCTAAATAACCTGTAAATAATCAGTTCACGCGCACTCGCTTTGTGTGTTTCTCTTTTTGTCCGGGGGAGCGTGTTTTTTATTCCCATGCAGAGAGGATATTTCCCGTGCACTGACAGTCCTGAGCTATTCGGGGAGGCCTGTAGAGGGGGCCGCTAGGACAACACCAGCACCAGCGTTGCGGTTTTTTTTAAAAACCGAAAGCCACCCAGCAAACGGGGCATTTATTGTTCTCAGCTCGGGCTTTAAATGCCGGACCCCCGCCCCATTGCTGCTTGTTAGTTTTCGTGTTTTGCACCAAACGTTTTGCTGCAGTCCTCACCGGAGTTTCTAGAAGAGGCCCGGACGGTTTTAGCAGAATAGACTTTCCTTTCTTGTTGTGATGATATAATAAATATTCATTAGAGAATGCACAAACTGCAAGGAATGTGTCTGTGGATGTAGCCCAGCCTGCATTGTTTGGTCCTATACACACGTTGTATTGTTTGTTGTAGTTTATAAGCATATAATTGTAAGCTAGCAAAGCCCCATGGGACACTGCTGCACGCTGCTGAAGCTGCAGTCACAATAATATCACTGTTATTATCACCACGAAGGACCGCCTACACTACAGATAAGCGTTTTACTAGTGTTTTATGTGAGAAACGCTACTATAATGTATCTTTCTGTGTGGCTCATGCAGACACAGTGCGGCGTGTGACCTGGTATTTAATTATTGTGTTAATATTAAATACCATTAATGTGGCATTTTACTGCAGGGAATGTCAAGGGTTTACAGGCCCATTCTGACACAACTCCACCGGGGGTATTAGCAGGAAAGTGAGCAGAGAGAAGTGTGCCTCTGCCAGATGCGTAAAGCTGCTCACAAACATCAGGATATTTCTGTTTAATCTAGGGGGGATTATGCTCTCAACACATCTGTAGATTAAAGCTGAAACTAAAGATGCTTGTCAGGCACTGTGTTTACAGGCAAAAATCTAGAGCAGCCTACTTCTCATCAAAGTCCAGGACCACCAGTGTCACTGCGCAAAGATAACCACCACTAACAACCTTGGGATACAAAGAAACACTAATCCCCACCAAAGAGTTGAACAGTGTATACAGATTAATACTACTGCATAACATCCTACATATCCAGGACAATTATATCAAGAAATGGGTTGTATTAAATGAGTCCAGCAAAGTAGGTCTTTAAAAATGTGTCAATCACTCAACAGTAACAAAATTAATTTACAAGTATTTTGATAATTTATTATTATATGTGCCAAATAAGTTTAAAGAAGCACGTGTCCTAATACAACATTTAAAAAAATATATTAGACTGTTTAGAAAGTTAGAACTTTGTCACTTTATTGTTATTGGTCCTTATTATATACCACATTATTGTAAGTTGTTGTTCAAGACAATAATATATATTATTTCTAGGTTTACTGGATAAAAATGTATTTTGAAGACATTTAAGAAAATAGAAGATATTGTAACAGGTTATTTTGACATTTTATAAGAAAAAAGAGAATCGTTAGTTGCAGCCTAAGTAGATCACTTCCGCATTTTTCTGAAGGTTGGGATAGGATGATAGTAGCAAGCTGTGTATATCCTATTCACACTGTGGTCAATCAAAGAATGACGAAGCTATCGGTTGGAAATATTGTAAACGTACTTTTAGACAATAAATGAAAAGCCTTAGATAAAAGGCAAAAGAAAACCTCCAACTGAAAGTCTTATTTTCTCTCTTTTCACGTTTGTTGCAGGGAGGGGATGGCTGTGAATGTGTATGCCACGTCTGTGTCTATTGACAACCTCAGTAGACATGACATGCTGGCATGGGTCAACGATTCTTTGCACCTCACCTACACGAAGATCGAACAGCTGTGTTCAGGTAAAGCTTCATTCAAATACTGCTCAACCTGAATGAGAAGACAACACAAATATATTGATGCATCTTTGTGTTTTTCAGGAGCGGCATATTGCCAGTTCATGGACATGTTGTTCCCGGGCTGTATCCTTCTGAAGAAGGTCAAATTTCAAGCCAAGCTGGAGCATGAGTCTATACACAACTTCAAAGTTCTTCAGGCAGCTTTCAAAAGGATGAGTGTGGACAAAGTCAGTTCACTTTTATCATATTATCATGTTTTTCACTGTATTTCAAAGGCTTGGTTCATGGTTGTGATAATCAATCAGTTATTTACCTACAAAAGATGGCGGTCAGCACACCGACAGTTTTGAGAAATAGCAAACAGCAGGAAAACACGTTTTAGTCTTATCCTGTCGGACAGTCCTGTTCAACAGGGAACAAAATCCCGTATCTACGCATTAGACCAAACTACCAGATATCATTCATTTAGAAAAACAGTCATTTGCAAAATAAGGGAGTTGCTTGTTAGTTTGTTTGTTTGTGACTTTGGTGAATCCAAACTAACCAAAGTCACACAATAACACAAACTAATGAACCTACCGAGTCAGAGGTGTTTGTTATATTACATGTAGATATTCAAGCATTTCCTGTTTCCATCCTCCAGATAATTCCTGTAGAAAAGCTTGTAAAAGGGAAGTTCCAGGACAACTTTGAATTCGTGCAGTGGTTCAAGAAATTCTTCGACGCCAACTACGATGGGAAGGAGTATGACCCTTTACTAGCCAGACAGGGGCAAGACGTGAACCCAGCCCCCAACCCAGGTGATCACTTTATCCACAAACCAAAGAGATACGCAGGTAAACCAAACAGTTTCGGCTTTGCTGCACGTTCTTGCTGAGCTTTGGATGGCTCTGAAGCGCAAGTGGTGTGAGCAGCACGATTCACAGACTGACTGCTGTCTTCTTAGGTCCATCTCACTGCCCAGCATTCACAAGCCACATGACACCGTGTAGGTATGGTACAGGTACTGCTGGGATCTTAGCAATCACCACGGACTTGCAAATGCCAATTGCAACTTGTCTTCCCAATTCTAATTGATCACAATCAGCAGATGTGCAAGAAAATCTGAAGAAATATCAAATGCAACCACTCTCTCCAGTGTCCTGCATCAAGCAGCTGACGCAACACTGTCACAGCCCTATATCTGCCTGAAAGCTGGACAGAGAAACTAGAAAGTTTGTCTCATTTTACTAACAACAGTAACGTCAGCCAGGCTTGCTTTGTCTCTGTGAAAGATGTATGCTTGAAAATCATGGCAGACAATGTAAATTGACTTGCAGTGTGTCATTAGGCTGCTATGTGAGGTAGTCACTGGTGAGCAGTGTGGTTGTTAACGGGCAAAGTGACTGCATTTAATTTTAAAACTGTGTTGGCATGTTTTGACTTTGAGTTTAACGCCTCTGCTGAAGCACTTGCAGGGTTTTTCTGTATTAATTATTTTAGCAGGACATTCAATCTGGCAATCACATTTTTTGTCAGTATCAGTTTTGTTGTGAAAGAATTTCAACACAACAAAAATGTTTCACAACAAAATAGCATCTCAAAAGCACAACATTATGCTATAAGCTGATAACATCAGCTCTCTATAATGTGCTCTATCCATCGCCACATTGCTGTAAAGCCAACATTACAAATCTGTTTTAATTCAAATGATAAACCTCTCTGATCATCTCTCTTACTCCCAAGGACCACAGAGGACATCTCCAACAGTTCCCAAAATCATGCCAACACCGCAACGGGTCCAACACAACGTTCCAGTTATGAGGAAGAATCCCTCTTTGTCTAGAAACGGGGGAATTGATGCTGAGATCATGGAGCTAAATCAACAGGTAGACAACAAGAGTACTCTCTCACGTCTATGTAGTCCTTATACAGTATATTCAAACCTACTGTTAACAAGTCAAAATGTCTCCTCATTTGTTGGTTATTATTTTGCATTTTAGAGTTTTTACTTTCTTTTCTTTTGTTTTGTATGCCCTGTAACAATATCATTTCTTAAAATGCAAAAATAG
Organism: Notothenia rossii; assembly: GCF_949606895.1. NCBI lineage: Eukaryota > Metazoa > Chordata > Actinopteri > Perciformes > Nototheniidae > Notothenia > Notothenia rossii. The sequence continues at coordinate 78,229,756 of NC_136905.1, read as the reverse complement.
ATATATATATATATATCAAAGAAGAAAATCAAAGAAAATCATGTTGCTTTTAATGTGAAAAGTATTATGCTGTGAAAACAAATAGTTTCTCAAACTCTTAGCACTTTAACAGGCTGCCCTATTTGTTCGCCTACTGCCTTCCTATATCAAAACATATATTCTTTTCTCTTTCCTTTCTCAGTTGATGGAGTTGAAGTTGACTGTGGACGGATTAGAGAAAGAGCGAGACTTCTACTTCAGCAAACTACGGGACATCGAGCTGATCTGCCAGGAACACGAGAGTGAAAACAACACCGTCCTGTCCAGTATAATCAACATTCTCTACGCAACAGAGGTATGCATCCTTTTACTGCAACACATGCGGGCTGCACTGCACCATTTCAATCTGCATGTCCTTTCCTCAGAGAGTTAGGCCTTCTTTGAGACAAACTCAGCCATGTCTCGTCTCATCACCCAAGGAACACATTCACTTTCTAGTTAGGAAAACATTGTGTGCAATGCAAATGTTCCTTTCTCCTACCTCATTTAAAATGAAACAAATCCATATTTCCAGTTGCCTCGGCTCAGGAGTAAGCTGCAAACTGACTGTCAGATAACGTTTATAAACATAATTAAATGTTAATCATGTTGTCATATTGCCTACTTCTAATGCACATAAAGTGTAATTCGTATCTTCTTGGTCGAATGCACTTATTGTAAGTTGCTTGGATAAAAGCGTTAGCTAAATGTAATGTAATGTAATAATTCTAAAAGTCGGTTCAGCAGGTTTGGACTAAATCAAAATTGTTCAAGCTAATGCATTGGACTGAACCAGGACAACAACACCAGATATCGACCATCACCTCTTTAGGACATTGGACCAACCTAACTGTCTTTTCTCGGTTTCTAAGGATGGCTTTGCACCGCCGGAGGATGAGGACCTCGAGGAACAAGGTCACCTGGACCAGGAGGAATACTGAGCTCTTCACCCCCCCTCCCCAACATCTCCATCTTCTTTTATTATTTCCCTCATTGGTTTTCTACTCCTTCTGCACGCTCCCTATAAATACTCCCCGTTATCTCTGTTCCCTGTCTGTCTTTTCCTTTCTTTTTCATATGTATATCTGTGCATAACCTCCCCCCATTCTCCCTCTGGCCGTCTACTCACTATACACACTACTGTGCATCATCTTCTGCTGCTCCTCCCTGCCTCCACAGTAACAATTATGTCCCACATATCCCAGTTATTTCAGCATGAGTAACGCAGCAAATCGAGCCACGCCTGGCATGGAGGTTGTTATGGCAAACAGTGAATTTTGAGTCTGTAAATATTGCCTACATAGTGATTTCTGAGAGAACAAAGTCTTTGCTCGTTATGGAGTTATTTATTTGACTTTTGTGCGCTTAGAGCACGGCAACAACAATGCTCTAAAGTGCTGTCAGGACAGAGCTACTAAAACTGTAACAAAGGTGACTTTTTAATAACAATTTCTTATTTATTTAACTTATATTTCATTATGATTAACTTTCTGTAGCAACATTGGTGCATAACCTACTGTACATGAAGTGAAAGCTGAGGCCATGTGTGTTATTTTGGTTATGGTTTTAGTTTGATTAAGAATCAAGCTTTTTGTTTCTGGTATGGTGCGTTCATGGCATGTAGAAAGGCTGAAGGAAATTCTGTGGTGTAATGACTCAAGGCGTACGATCAGTGCTCTGTGATTATTCATTATTGATCAGCAACATATCTGAGCATGAGAATGTTACACATTGACTGTGAATGAGTGATATTTTGTATATGTAATTTGTGTCGAGATTTTGTCCGATGTTGCACGATCCTGATTAATGGCAGTTGTATCTTAAAGGCCATCATGCAGACGCCTATGAGTTTTAAATTTAGAGGTGGAAAGCCACCTGCAGACTGACCACAAGGTTATAGATTGTAGCAGTACTAATGTTTTAATCTAAAATATAAAGGAGCCTGACAATGAATTAACACAGACACACTTTCACATGATAGGTATTGTCATGTCTACCTGCTAATCATACTTTATTTTTATTTGCTGTTAAGGGTTGCCCAGGGTATATGCTATGAGTTGTAGTTTGGCTTACAGTCAGTATTAATACAATCTGGTAACTGGTCATATTAAGCATCCAGTTAAACTAAGGAAGTCTCCTTGTCCTTCACCTGCTTTTTCTACTAGCAAACTGGCTGTCGTCTGATCTCAAACTTGCATTCATTGACCATGTAAGCATCTACAGAACACTCATCTTCTGAGTTTTGAATAAAATAAACAGTTGTGAAATAAATTGTGGTGGTTGATTTTGAGTGAAATAGTTTTGCATTGCAAGTTCAAATGGTTTAAATGTTCACTTAATTAACATTACATTAGCATGCTATAAACAGGCGTGGAAGCAGTACTCAAACGATTTACTTAAGTAAAAGTAGCTATACTACAGTGTAAAAAAAGTATTGGCATCAAAACATATTTTAAGTACCAAAAGTACTCGTTATGCGGAATGGCCCAGTTAAGCACCATATATATTTTAAATTACATACATTAAATATATTTAAATGTATTCAAATATTAATTATTATAATTGATGCATTAACATGTTCATTATTTCAGAGTTGCACTTGGTAAAAGTGGGGTTCATTTGAATGTATATCTTTATATAGGCCTACTACTAGAAAGCTCAACCTATAATAATATTTGATTATATATTACTAGATCCATATTTTGTATTAATAATCTAAATCTGCAATGTAACTGGATACTAAAAAATATGAAAGAAATGTCGTGGCGTAAAAAGTTCAACATTTGCCTACGAAATTAAGTATGGTATTGAATGTGAGTACATAAAGTAATGAGAAATACTCAAATAAAGTACAAGTACCTTCACTTTTTTACTTGAGTGGAGTTAATAATGAATAATTGTTCTCAGTCTTGAGTAAATGTACAAGTTTACTGAGGATTTGAATCCCCTCTTTGCAAATAATAGAGATACCATGTATTACACTCACACCCCTTGCAGCCCACGGATCTGATCGTGGCTACTTCAATGGACGTTACCGGGGGATTAGCTCAAATGGTAGAGCGCTCGCTTAGCATGCGAGAAGTAGCGGGATCGATGCCCGCATCCTCCAGTGTGACTTTTGTATTTCACCATCTAGTGTTTGTGTCTGCTAATCAAATACCTTTGTTAAAACGTTAATTGCTTTAAAACAATTTTGTAATTTGAATCAGACTAGAAACGTGGAAAGGTTACAATGAGGGAACTATCTCTCGATTTTCAACATAAACAGACTGCTTTTTATCTGGTAGAACTTGCTCTGTGTCTGCTATTCAAAGACCTTTGTTAAAACGTTCATTGCTTTAAAACAATTGTGTTATTTAAATCAGAGTAGAAAACGTGAAAAGGTTACAATGAGGGAAGTTAGGGAACCATCTTTCGACATAAACGGACTTAGAGAAGAAGAACTTGTATAGTCGATGAGAAGTTAAACTTTTTCTGGAATAAAAAATATCAAAACCTCAAGAGATTTACCTGATATGGTGGTCCAGGGGGAGCGTCACCGTCGCTGAAACTTCAGCATATCACAATATCATGAAAGTTTAACGTACCATCAGCAGCCGTTTCTCGGTCCCATTGAAGACCAGCAGATGGCAGCACAGTGTAGCGGACTCCATGAACATTATTCACAGTTTTCTGAGGTTAACGAAAGTTTGTATCTCATTTTTCTCTTTCTGTCATGTTTTACCTTCACAATTAACATAGAAACGTTTGGACAGTGTCAGTGTGTTGCTATGGTGTCGTAGAATGTTGATAGTAACGTTTTCCAACGGCCGTCTCTGTCTCTAGCTTTCTTAAAATGAAATACAAATGAAAATACAAACCAAAAAAAAGGTCTGTCTCAAATGAACAATAACTGTTTCAGACTTTCTCGAGGGTAATAGTTCAGTAATTTTACAGTTCAAACTGGTTTTAGTCTTAGGCTATTAACACTTTCCAAGAAAATGTTTTATTGTTGAGTTATTGCAAGTTTGGTTCCATCAATATCTTTATAAGTTTACGAAACTTATGATTGTACTTTAGCATCTTGTTAAGCCTCATTTTAGCCCAATGTTATTCCTAGCCTAAAGCGTCCCATTTGGTGCAGATTTAGACAGTAAAATACAGATCCACAAATAAGCAATATTTATTACAGATATTATGGTCAATCAAAACAAAAAAAGACACATATTTCGAAAAAACATGTCAAATATCAGACCAGCTGACACTTAAATCCTCAACTCAGTCGTCAACATCACTACAGCAACTGCTATGTCTACTCAAACAGTTCATAGGAATAAAAACAAAAGGTAAATTAAACTTTAACATTCAGTGAAGGCTGTTTTTAACGTGAAGATGCACAAAATCTTTGTCAATCTTTTTTTTAAAGTTCAGACCTTGTCCATGTTTTGGAAAAAAACTAGGATCCTGTCTTAATCAGCCCTAAAGGGTCAGTACAGTCAAATATTTGGCGGCAAAGGCAAATGTTTTACGACATAAACGACATGGGCCTATGCAGAAAATCAGGTTGTCTATCGGGAGATCTAACCCTTCAATAGTGTCCACTTTAGGAGGAACCTTTTTCAAGAGGCCTGTTTGAATTTTCTGAGCTGATCTTCTCCTGCCCATCAGCCCATCCTCAATATGTTATTTACTTATTCTTTAATTAATCTAATAATTAATGGTCTCGGTTTTAATTTCATTTATCTAATTTAGCATAGTATCTCTTTATTTCTTTCACCCTTGTTTAAATGGTTGAATTCTTATTTTTTAAAGCACTTTAAACTGCCTCTCTTGTTTGAAGATTTGTTCAATATTTATTTATCAATAATACTAAATATAGTCTTTGGGTGCAATTGGGTTGATATTTTAAAGTAATGATGAGCACTTATCAATATCAGAGGCAGATAGTTCACAATATAATACTGTATGCTTTAAAATCACTGGGGCTATTCAGAAATAAATATATTTTGTGAATTGGATGAACGGACCCTTTAATCTTGTCCTTCTTAGTGGGAACAAGTCCCTTTTTCCAGAGGTCAGTTTTCTCCTTTTGAACTTCTTGAGCTCATATCCGGGGCTTTTCTTTGGCCCCTCTCCCTGTCTCCCTTCTGCCTCTTGACTCTCCCCCATCACGCCCCCCGAGCCTTCCTCTCCTTCTGCAGCGTCCTCTGGCCCACCCTGCGCTGGTTGAGGACCTTGGTGGTGGCGCGCAGCTTGCGGAGCCTCAGGGCCCGGAGACGCAGCTGGAGGAAGTCCTGTGGGATCTTCAACCCCTTGGCCCGGATCTCTTTCAGTCTCTGGAGGGGCGTTTTGGTGAGGGTGAAGTCACAAATGGTGGCACGTGGCACCATGCCAACATGGCACCGACGCATTGAGGGGAAGTAACCCTCGGCCCAGACCACCACCTTGTACTCTCCTGGGTTCAGCAGACGCCAGTAGTCCCCGTCAGCAGCTGAGGAAATAAAAACAAAGAATGTTATGTTCCTGGAAATTAGCTTTTTGTGGTGGATTTGGTCACTTTTATCGCATTTAAAATAGGGCTGTAACTAGGTTTTTTATCGTTAAAAAATACAATATTTCTTAATTAAAAGCAGAAGAGCAGCGAGGTTTATTATGCAGAGGAGTTTAGCAACAACGTTTTGATCTAGCGGTATTGTATATTCAGTAGAGTGAATTACAGTTGTGAGGTCAAATGTCATATTAAATATAGAATATAAAACGGAGTGTCTGACCTGATCGTATATCATGGTCGTGGTCCTCCACCTTTATCACAGCATCTGATATTCCTTGTTTGGTCATTTTATCCCTTACGACACCCTTGATGCCTCTGTGAATCTAAGACATACGACAATTTAAAATGCTGGATTTAAATGAATGTTTTTTGTTGTTTTTTGCTTTGCACAGACTGACCTGCTCCATGTACACCAACAGAGACTCTTTGTTGTTCTCCCACTCGATGGGAAGCTCGCTGACGTGAGGATACTTATCACAAGACAACTCCACCGTCACCTCGAAGCAGTTTGTGTGCATGTAACTGAAATCATTCATACCTGCAGGAAAGACATGCAAGTAAACAATGTGCATGTGAGACATTTCAGCCAAAACAACAGGTTTAAAAGAATGTCTTCACTCAAAGACTCACTCCCAGGGACGGTGTGCCAGGCCCCCCCATTGATGATGTTGTTGTGCACCTGGAAGTCCTCGTAGTGGCAGAGGCGTCGGTTGGGGTTGGCCATCACCAGGTTAGTGGAGGCGTACACGGTGGCCAGCCAGCGGAAGAAAGCGTTGTCGGCCGTGGGGGTGTCCTCCTGGGGGGCCCAGCCCACGGTGCAGTCATAGGGATACGAGACCACCAGCTCCCCCCCATGAAGGTTAGCACTGAGCACGAAGGGAATATCCTGCATCCAGCTGATGACCGCACGCGTCTCTGGTGAAACCTGGGGGGGATTAACATATCAAACTTGACTTAATATGATAATAAATAAAAACAATTTATAAATCAATGTGTCCAAGACAAGTGATATACATTTACAAATAAAATGAGTGTTAAAAAATGGCATAGTGTTGGAAATAAAGGTGCAAGGGCTGATTTGCTTACCATGGCGTCCTCCTGAGTGTAGTACTCTGGGATGGGGATGTAGTGGTTGGACACTTTAGACTTATCGGTGGCCACCTCCTCGGCGTCCCACATGATGGTGTTCAGGTCCGGAAAGTTAGAATTCAAGTCGATTCCTTCAAAACTGTATCGTCCCTCCGCCCATCCCGCCAGCTCAGAGCCCTGCAGCAGAAAAGTCGGTTAGAAACTGAAAAATAAAATCATTTTTTACAGATAAGGGTAAACATTTTAACTAAAATATATCATCAAAGAACTTTCCCAGTTTACCACAAACATTAAAGACACTAATTGGTTGTATTACACATTTTACACAATTTCAGTTTGGATATGCAAATGATGCATTCTTTTATTATTAACAAATATGTGCACATTTGCAATAATAAAACTGATTTGTCATGTTTTTAGTAATATAATGTTCTATAAATAATATGCATGAAGAATAACCTCTATAAAAACCTTCCGAGTATCGTAAGGAATGAAACTGGAAAGTAAGGTGCTACACATTTTAAGAAAACCTTTTTCAAATGTATGTATTTATTTGTACACACTAGAGGGAAATAGGGTAAACAGTTAACTAAAATATATCAGAATAAAACTTCCCTTTCTGGTTGTGTGTAGAGCTTTCACTTGAAGCTAGATTTTTGTGAATTTATAAGAAATCTAGAGATACACAGAGGAAGTAAAATAAACACCTAAATGTGTATTTTGGAGATTTTCTATCAATTTCCCTGAATACATGTTAAGGATGCAAACCAGCCCAAAATCTCTCAATTGACCATGATTCAATGGGATGAAGTTCGCCCACCTTCTTATAAGCTTCCTCGTATCCGTCGGGGTTCATGGAGGGCAGCAGGTGGATCCGAGTGTCGGTCACCAGCCGGACGACGCGCTGGTTGCCCTTCTTGTATTCCTTGCACAAATACTGCATGAGGTTGAGGACGAGCTCTCGGCCCAGAGCCTCGTTCCCGTGCATCCCGGCCACGTAGCGAAACTCCGGCTCGCCTGCCAAGAGGGAAATCAAGAGAGTTGTTTTACATGCAGAGCAGAACATGTGGAGGAATGTGTCCGGGTCAGTTCGCACTAAACTTGAGATTTGGATCTTATTCAGTTCGGTTAAAGTTAAAGCCCATAGGCACATCAGGAAATCATTGAATATTGTTTTGTTTCAGGCAACAGCACTTTGCCAATGTTCATTGTGTTCATTGGATAGATGTGATGGAAAACATTCCTTTAAATAAAACTCCAAAACACCAATAATCTGCTCTTCATACAATGCCACAAAAAATCAAGACTGCCACTCTGTTTCTTGTGTCTGGCAGGGATTTAACTATAAAACCACCAGTTTTACCAAGTACTCACACGTTCTACTAAAGTAAAAGATGTAATTAATGCAATTTATGAGACATAATAGAGCATTAGTATGATCATTATATACTTGCATTTCCATTTTCTACATGCAAACTATCAAATATGAATGGGTGCCTATGCAGATTTAGCAGTATAAAATGTGACACTCATTGCTGAGCTCAATCTCAGATCAATCTGTAGCCTATCAGCTTTCAGATGATGCAACCACTACTATATGGCATCTACTCTTGAACTGCTTCAATCTTACCGCTAAAATAGACATAAATGGGTCTAACTGTGTTTCTAAATAACCCAAAGAGAAAGCCATTTTGATAAATGTTGGAAACTCCTTTTTTATGGTCCTGCATTTGCAGACAACATCACAAAGAAAATGTGTCTTGTCTCTCATTTCAAGCCATTATCAGTTGTTTATATGAGAAGCCTCCCTGTGTGCTGCTGTAGAGAAGTCTGTGTAAACACTACAGGAAGTTGAACCGGGCTCTGAACAGCTAAACTCAGAGCAACCCGAGGAACATGATGAACTCTGGTCCAAAAACATCAGACATTTATGTTTTGAACTCATGATGGTGCTTTGCTGCTTTCTCCTTTTTCGAGGTCTGGCGGATGTTTACCCTTTTGTGCTGTTGGTTGTTTGTAGACTTATTGCTTCAGCTGTACTAATATATCATTCAAGGCAGTTTAAGCTATCATTTAATAAATTCCTGGTTTGTTTTGTATGTGAGAACATAGGTACTTCGTTCACATCTAAAGAAGAGCTGTATTGCTCTCACCTAGTTCATGTTTTCCAGGGTTGTCTGAGATCTCCATGACGTACAGTTTGAGTCCGGTGTAGCTCTTCCCGATGGTGTAGACCCGCGTGATGTCCGGGCACTCCTTCGTTACAGACTTCATGAGCTTAAAAAAACAGATTCGGAAGAAGATGGATAGAGTTCAATCTAAACTGTGCAATAATCTGCACTATTTTAAGAGTAAAAATATCCTGCATTAGCTTTAGAGAAACCACAGTTACTCATTGTGCATGTATGGCCCTGTAGATTTATTCACATCCTGACCTTCCTCATCTCATTGTAGTTGTGATGTCTGAAGTCCAGAGGGTCTTTTGATCCTAAATCCTGTTCCGATGAGTAGATATCATCTGGATCTAAGAGGAAAGAAAGAGCAGATTTACTTCCTTTTGTTGATTCAAGCACACACAAAACTGTTAGAGACAGAAAATGACTGCAAAGAGACAAAAAAAACCTCAAAGGACTCAACATGACTAAAAGACACACAAAACCACTACAGAGGGACACGAAACAACTGCAAAAATACACAAAATGACTAGAAAATGTTACAAAGCAACTACAAAGACATGCAAAACAACGATAAACATGTTTTTACAAAGAGATGCAAGATGACTACAAAGAGACAAATATTGACTGCAAAGACACAGGAAATTACTTCAAGAGAAAAAAAATGACTGCAAAGACACAGGAAAATAACTAAAACAAAGAGACAACAAATTACTGCAAAGATACTCAAAATGATATGTAACCAATTGTGGAAGCAAATTAAGATTCTCTAATAGCACAAAAAACACTGCTGTCAAACTGCACTACCAGTAGGCAAAAAGTCCTAGATTCAAAACTTTAGGTAAATGTGCTGCAAATGGTTCAATGTCCCTACTACGTTAATTGTCAGTAAAGTAATTAAGTAGATGTAATTAGTTACATTCCTTCACTGTTTGTATGCCGAGTTTCACCCACCATGCACCCGGCAGCCGAGGATCTCCGCCCGCAGGCACACGGTTCCGTTGATGTACCAGGTCTGCGGGTTAATGCGGATAAAACGGGCAACCGTGGGAACAGGAAGCACACCGAGCACCGGGACCCATGCGTTCTGGTTCCCTTCAAATATCTGAACAAAAAGAGACGATGACATGAAGTTAAACGCACAATACTGTTCTGCCACTAGGGGGTTGACAATCAAAACATTAACAAAAGATAGCATCGGAATTTGTACACGCAGTCAACTTCTCCAGATTAATGAATACACTTATTCGTTAAATATTTTGATGGTGAGCTGAATCATCCACATAAGTCCCCCCTTAAAACAAACAGACCTTGGTGAGTAAATCTGATAAAACACTAAATAAAGCAGCTTTATGTAAAACATCTATGTGTTCCCGGCTGACACGCTAAAGGCTAACATTAGCTCAACATCTTATCCAAATGTTTGAAGATTTAGACATGCGATTTCTGGACAATCAAAACCAAAAAAGTACATAGTAGGCCTAAACATGTGGCTAAAACCTGAATTTGAAATCACAAAAAAAAATTACTGACGCATGCGATTCAAGGCCTTGACAGGAAATTACAAAAATTAAACATTTCTCTAGGTTTGAAATTTGTCGTAAAAAAATGTCTTGTGTGACTTTTAACCCCATGGAAAACGATCAGAAGTCAATAAAAACCTGCAAACTAGGTACAGGAGGTCCAAACTGCATGTTGCAGCCTTAATCAAAGTGTATTTTAGTTGGAATACACGTTTTGAACCAATAAAAAACAAACACTATTCATCTTAGAAAGATTAGAAAAAGTATTTTAAATATTTATTTTATAGTCAACTGTTATGCCATCCACAGTTGAGATACTTCCTGTACTCTTTGTGTTTTCATCTTGAGTTATTTTTTCTATTGTAAGAGGCGAGCAGTTGTCTGTTTTGTTGGTAGATATTTCACTTTGCCACAAATTCCAAATCTGTTTTCCATTAGAACAAGCTTCACTGGTCAGGGTGAAATTAGAGGGGGGAAAAGTTCCTATCCACAAACTGTACTTGTACTTTGTCTTTTTTGCATGTCTTTGTGAATATTTTTTCGGGTTTGATTTGCATCTTTTTTGAGTTGTTTTGCCTTTCCTTGTAACTGTTTTGTATCCATTTTAGTTGTTCTGTATCTTTTCAATTGACATGTTTCTATTTTTGAAGGTCTTTATAAGAGTTTTGCATCTGTTTTCCGTCTTTTTTCTGGTCGTAGGACCCTTGGTCCCCTGGGCCTGTCCCTCGGTAACCCTCCATGTTTCTTACCGCCTCTTCAGTGCCGTTCATGCAGGTTTTCCAGGTCACAGAGTCATTACTCAGCTGCACTTTGTAGGTGTGCACCCAGTCCCAACTGCAACAAAGACAAAACGTGTATTGTTAATATACAGACTTGTGCAGTGGAAGAACATTGTGGTGTGTCTTCTGTAACAAGTCTTCTTTTGTTTCTTTTTGCAGCAGTTTTTTTATTTCATTTCGGAAGACTATTGATTTGAATTCTGATGCTACCTGACCTCCAGATGGAATTCTTTCCTTGCAGGATGACTCCGGTGAACAGCGTGAGGTAGATGGCGTCCACCTCCAGCCACTGGTTCTGGTCCTTATACTCCGCACACCAGGCTCCATCGTACAGGTCTCCGTCCGCGATGCCAGACTGAAAACACACGGTGACTTTTCAAACAGTCTCCTCCAGAATACATTAAGCCTCTTTATGAAGCAATGCAGAATAGTTTTGTGTTGACCATGATGATTGCTTTCAGACGGCTGGCTCTGTGATTTACAGATTGTTTAATTTAATTTCCAAGAAACTCACTGGAGTTTTAGTATCTACATTTTATTTGGCAATAAAAGCAGTGGGGAATAAAGTGACAGATTGAGGGAGATCTGCTTTATTTTATAGACTGTTAGTTTCTGAAATGTGCAGCAGTTGTTAAACATGATAATTTTAAGTGAAAGAGAAGGATACTAATAATTTGAGCTGATCATTTGTGCATCTTTGTATTCAAAACATAATGTGGGAACTACACAGGGTTTTTCTAAATAAACAAAATGTCACTTCAACACCGCAGCAGAAAGGGAAATGTATAATCTCATGCTCTCTAATCTCACTTTACAACATCCTGTTTCCTGTTGTGCTTTGTCTTGCTGTAAGAAGCAGCTGTATGTACTTTGTGTGATCCATATGCAGACCCACCTGGATGTTCAGCCTCCCCCTGTGAGGACCCAGACCCGACCTCTGGGAGGAAGAAGCCCGGATCTGGCTGTCATCGACACGCAGAGACTCCAGGCCAAGAGGAGGACAGTCTGCAAAGAAAAGGAGATACAGTCTTGTGGAGTTGCAGATCTTTAAGAAGCTTCTGAAGGGTTAAAAACTCTCCTCTGGTTTCTCTGAGTAAGCAAGCACACTGCAGATGTAATTAGTGGATGTTATGAGAAATATGTATAAGTCATCCTGGGTTTTTGGGAGTTTTTGGAGGCCCCTTCTGCAAAGGAAACTGCAGATAAGTGAATCCCGTGGAGGGTTTGAATGTAATTTGAGACAAAGTCGGGGCAGGAAAGCTAAAAGTCCAGCAGAGCTACAGCTGCCGCACATTTCATGGCTCAAGGAGCCTCATAAATCCCAAACACCACGAGTATTGGTAGAAGGGAAGAGCTATGCGAGTTCTCTTTAGGTCAAGGGACGATTTGATGGAGCATCATTAAATTTAAAGGAGCAGTATACAGATGTCTAGTTTAGGAAGTTTACATGACAAATCAATTCATATGTATTGGGCTTTTATCAAATACTTGCAGTCATTTATTACAAAAGCTTCTGTTTCTCAGAAGTGAATATTTACTGTATTCTTCCGTGATGGTAAACTGAACCTATTGTGGTTTTTGATTCGGAAAAAACAAGCAATTTGTAAACGGCACAATTATGCTCCGGAAAATTGGTAAAGGATCTAAATATGATTGATGAGCAACAATAAAAAGTATGTAAACAAAGTTTTTAAACAAACCTGGGTTACTCTGAAGCATTACAGTAACAACATGTTATAAAGCAATGTTTATTCTCAAAATGCAAAATTTGAGTAAAGGAAAGCCAGAAATTCAGGGGGTCCCTGAAGGCATCATTAATTAATGAATTGGCTTCTAACAACTCTACACACAAATTAAAATTAAACTTGTTCATACCCAGTGGTTTTTTCTTCTCGTCTGTCTTGCTTGCATATTTCTTTTCTCCGTTGTTTTCCTCCTCACTGTCCCGGCTGATGTTTTTTCTGTGCAGCTTTTTTTTTGTTACAGCGGTGGTGTGTAACTTCTGTGCTGCTGTTGGACTCGTTTTGGCTGTGCTGTGATGCTGCAGCTGCACAGTGACAGACGCAGCTGTACTTGTGCTGTTTAACAATAAATGAACCTCAGTTGTTGTATCATCTTTCAGCTGCGCTGCGTCAAAAAATCCTCCCAGAAAAATGACTGCAGCCAACGTGCACAATGACTTTTCCATTTTCCTCTCTGTGAGCTGCGTGCTGCAGAGTGAGTGGGGAAAAAAAAAAAAGTTTATGTGGAAGATGACAAAGAGCCAGACTCTTTGCACACAGCCCTCCCCCTCAATCCCACCTCCCCTAACCCACCCTCCCTCCCTTCCTGCCTCCCAAGATTCCAGTGAAAATGGGATTTAAAGAAATACTTGGGAATATTACAGTTTGCTTACAGTTTTTCTCAATCGCTAAACCCACTATTTAGAATAAAAATTCCTTTCATCAAACCAACAGCACAGCCATCGAAACAGAAAACCATTTCTCTACAACAGTATACCATTTATCATTGATATCACACAAAATGCAGATGCTAAGCAGTGTTTTGCAAAACAGATCACACAATTCTCTAACTGAAGTTACAGTTCTCTACACAAAGATCAAAAATCTTTTGTGTAACTCATGTCTACAAAACAAAAATAATCTTCTCACAGTGGATAACACTTCCTCATAAACGTAGACCATAGCTACACTAATTGACACTTGATGTGCAAAATATTAACACTTGTTATCAGTCAATCACCCCATTGAAAAAGGTAACTCCATGGAATGTACTGTATACCTTACAGTAATGATGTTACATTGAAAACATTTACATGATAGAATTTGCATGACTGTACTTAAAATATTTTTTTTAAATGGTGCCGGTAAAGCTATAATAGTGTTGATATGACTTGCATAGGTCTTTGAGATGTTCATATGGGGAGGATTAGCTATAGCTGATACAACATTTTTACAGTCAGTAATTGTGGTCTTTTCCTTTTTGCACATTGAGAAATGTTTTTTTTTGTATTGGGGTGAATTGAGTACTTCACTTCCATGTAAATGAATTGCTCACAGCTGACATCAATGAATTTCCTATAGTAATTGTAATTAGTGAGAATCCTATAAAAGACCTCCCTCACTTCAGTAAGATGTTTGTCAAGGGTGGTGTCGACACGCAAGGAGATATTTCCCACGCTGCCTTGCAAGGGAAGACATACGCTGTGACGTAGATGAGGTTATGTGGCCAGACAGACGGCAAAGAGCAGATCAGTAAAGCTATATAGATCTCATTCTCTGCTTTACTGCTGATTTACATCATTTACCCATGTTATTTTATTTCCAGTGTATTGCTATTCGTCTTTTGTTTCTGTTACGGTGCTCTGATGAAAATGAGACAATAAAAACAATGGCATAGTTACAGTAACACACTGTTTTTCCTATATGTAAGTTTGTTTCTCCCAACTTGTCAGTTTTCCGTTCAGTTTCCAATATCGATAGCTTGAGGTTTGTGTATTGATGATTGTAGTCAGTATTTAGTGTGCCACTTAGTAATGACTGTTCAAATAGTCTTCTCATGAGCTGACAAATGTTTGTTTTTGGAGAAGGTATCTGGTTTTGGAAGGGGTATTTTTAGTTTTGAGTGCCTTAGAGCACTTTGCAAGAAATGTATATTGCTATGGTAGAATGGGTTATTATGGTGACCAGAGTTTCAGTTATGAAAACACATTTGTCTCATTAGAGGACAATTTGTTCTGTTTCGATCGACTTATTCTTTTTTGTGACCAGTATTTTCAGTTTTGGTCATGTAAGTGCATTTTGCAAAAGATATTCAGAGTTATGGCAAGTGTGTTTCTGTTTAGATGGCTATGTTCTTGTTTTGAAGAAATGAATTTTGATTCTAAATAGTGGGTTTAGCAATTGAGAAAAACTGTAATGCTGGTGTACACCGCTGAGTCAGTGATTTAACACGCATGAACATCTTATATGCTATTGAATCTTTTTTTTATGAAAAGGATGTTATAAGATGTAATCAAGTACTGTACTGAAGTACAATTCTGAGGTACTTTTACTGTACTTGAGTATTTCCATTCATAGCTGCTTTATACCCTGCTAAATTTCAGAGGCACATTCAGGTAAATGAACTAAAAAGTTACCCAGCAGTTAAAGTAAATACAAAAGTTCTAATAAGCTCCACCTTTACAGGCGTCAACATTATAGTTCCTACAAATCAATTTACACAATAAGGGACAAATTCGCCCAGATAGTCCCTTATATTTTCGTACTTCCACTCTTTTTCCCAAATCCCTAAGATCCCTAAAGCGTTAAAGAGACCACAAAGCTCAACACCAGACAACATTTGGACGTTTTTTCTCGGTCTAAAAGCTCTGCTGTACCAATAAAAAGTATAGCCCGACCGTTTCACAACAGTTTGATATATTGAGGCAAAATATTTAGTCTCTGACTCCAACCATGTCCCGAACAGGGCTCAATATTTGTTATCATCGGATAGATACAAATGAGGACACACAGGGTCCAACTACTGAAGCACTCTTGTGCAGCAGTTAAGCCTTAGACTAAATACGAATGAGTTCATGAAGAACAAAATGTAAATTAAAGAGTCTTTGTTAAATGTTTTCTTAAATATTTGTCTTGGTTAATGATGCAAATGGAGCTGCTGTGATGCAAGAAATGTTTCAGACCTCATATGACCCAAAAAGTATTATTGTGTCATATCGAATAAAAAGCACCTGAGACATGAGTCGTCCGATAAACAGCATAAATCCTCAGTTGTTGTTGGGTCATCTTTATAACTCTGTTTTCTATCTATCAGACTATAAAAACAGACTGATATTTATAACAGCAGTAGAAGTAACACACAGGAAACCCATCGCCAAACGCCATATTTTCAGACTGTCAACAAACCCTCACATCTGTGTTATATTTAAGTCGTACTGTCATGCTTTACTCACTCAGCTGTCAGCATTTGGTGAAATGAATCACAAAGATAATGCAAGACAGCATGAGGAGAAACAAGTTTACTCTGTGAGCTGCATGTGATGTGTTCCCAGATGGTGTGCATGCATGCAGACACAGACAGTCCATACAGTGAGGCTGTCTGGGTGTTTCCGGCCTTCAGGCTCTCTGATGACTCTCTCCTGCACAACTCTGAATGTATCCTCTGCCATTAACTCACTGAAAATCAGTTACTATACCTGTCGTTTTACAATAAACATATGTTATGATGCCTTACATTATATCATTTTACATTGTGTTTTATCTCTTTACATTTTACATATATAGATGAATTATTTTAGCACTTTACTTGCACAATTGTGCCACTTGCTCTTTTTAATTTATTTGTATGTAAGTTTACTTCAGGCTGAATTGTTGGATGAGCCTAGGGTTTTAAACATTTTTTAAAACAGTGAACAGTCAGAACCAGAAACATGTAGGTTTACACGTACGAGGAATTTGACTTGATGTCATGGTGCATACATAACAAAAAAATATTAGAAATAATACAAAATATGATAAACAGTGAATGGAATTTTAACAGATACATCTTAAATAAAATCCCTTTTTAAGCATTCAAGATTATAAAGCAGGATCCAGGACTGATTACAAATTGCATCTGTCTTACTGAATGCTGCCTATTTCAACGTTTTATGTAAGTTGATGTGTGTCTGAATGTTGTTTGTTTCATTAACTTCTTGCTGTTTAGCTTCAAGTCTGTGTATTCCTCTTTCATGTGAAACTGTTTTATGCTGCTCGGTTGTTACAGGGTTTCTAAATCTCAAAGGGAAATACTTGTGTTTAAAAAAAATCTTAGTTCAGTTTAGGTAAAGTGTGACAGGTTGAGGCAATGCATAGGGCTCATGAATGAGTGTAAATACATCTTCCAATCAGGGGGTTAGTGGTTAGATTCCTAGCCCCTGCAGTTAACATGTTTAAGTGTCCTTGGGCAAGATGCTTAGCCCCAAATTGCTCCTGTAGGCATGTTTTAGTTGCTTTGGATAAAAGTGTGGGCTAAATTATTTTCATTTAATCGTTTATTTAGCAGGGACAATGCACAGTAATGAACACTTAAAACATTCAAATGTGTCAAGCGTAACAGTGCCAGATTTAGCTTTTAGCTAATTTCCATCCGCAGTCCCTCACATAAAACTGAAATGAAACATGAAAATTACATTTTACAAACACAGCAAAAACAAAATACATGATACATTAATGATATGTAATGTAATGAATATTCAAACATGTGACCACAATAAACATACTGTTGACATGTTATAATGATGCACACTTATGCCCTTACTCAGTTTGTTTATGTCAGAGTAACAAGTCAGAACATATTTAGCAAAGACTGTATCAGGGGTTTTGGGAGGATCCAGTATTTTAGATTTGCAAGAGAGAAATCAATCCTTTGCTCAAGCCATTATTTAATGATAAACTCAATTGGTTGTTTCTATTTCATAGCGAAGTTTAAAAGCCAAAGTGGAAACAAGGGACTTTTTTAAAGTGATAAATCTCTGTTGTAATCAATAGATAACAACACTACATGATAAACCCCCTTTTTTGTAGACTCACCCACGCAGTCGGGAAATGCATATTAGTCATCTCTTTTACTAAGAGATTACAATGATAACATCTGTTCTTCATAGCCAGATGTGTCGGCCATGAAGTGTAAATCTTGACAGAAACTGATTTTTACTGTTGGTTTTAAACATTAAGATTATAGAGAGCTTGGTATATTTTATCAAGAGGGTGTGGGGCTGAAAGGGCAGATCTTTTATAAGAAAAATACTGACACCAGATGCCATGCCTAGCTAATATCAGGCAATAACAGAGGAGCAGATCTAAGTCATAATAAGTCATCAAGGCCATACATGAAATCATTAAGAAAGTAGTTAGTAGTTAGTTAGTAGTAGGTAGTAGCTAGTAGTAGTAGTAGTAGTAGTAGTAGTAGTAGTAGTAGTAGTAGTAGTAGTAGTAGTAGTAGTAGTAGTAGTAGTAGTAAAACTCGAATTTTATTTTGAGATCAAGGATACCTGTACCTCATTGGTTACTTTCGCTATGACGTATACACGGGAAGTGGCCACGCAAGCGAGCGGAATCATAACATTGCATTTGAAGTCTCTATACTCATCCATTTATCGTTGAATTTCAGATATTTCAATTAAATGTTTACATGCCGGCTGTTTCTACCTATATTTTAGAAGCAGAAGATATAGAAAAATATTATAATATGTTACGTGTGATGCTGCTATGAAAGAAAAACATGCTGTTGGTCGCTGTGGAAGCTAACCAACAGCAGCTAGCTAGCATATGGCTGTTCGGCTGTGATGAGTACCACCGTGCAAAGTAAGTGAAATACTGTCATTGTATACACACTAGCTACTTAAAAGCGTTGTGAATATTATGTTTGAATTCATAAGATTACTACTTCACGTCTCTATTGTTGATTAAAGGCTTAAATGTGACGCTTAAGGAGTGAGTATAGCTAGTATCGGCCTGTTTGCTTCAGGGAAGTCAAACAGTGCCTTATGAAGTTTGAACTTTTACCCTTTAGATTCTGCATCACATTCACATGCACATGTTTATTGCACAAACTAGCAATTTAAAGATATTTATGTAGGATTTCAGCAAGTCTAAGTGAAATGCTCTTTGAAACTATGGGTATTTATTTGTAAATGTTGATAAGTATGTAAATATAGCTTGTAAATATGTTGTATGATATCCTCTATTGTTTTATGTTGTTTTATGTTTCATATAGAACCTAATTGCTGCAGGTCTCCCTTGAAAAAGAGATCTATGATCTCAATGGGACCAATCTGGATAAATAAAGGTTAAAAACAAACCAACAGGATCTCAGATGTTTTTACAAATATACCTCCTGCAAAACTGAACATAAAAGTATTATTCATCAGTTTTATGGTTTAACTTATTGTATGCATTTAGACAATGTTGAACTATCACTTATGACTGTTTTAATTTGATAACAGTTTACTGTATGTACTAGTTTTAACAAAAATACCTTATGGAAATGTCATATTCATAAAGCTACATTTCTTAACTCACCATATATTAGGTTGATTTTTGATTTAATGTGATTTACTATGATTTATATTAACCTTATATAGTTTCCTGAAATAACTATCGTTTTTTGTATTGATTGGAATGCTTTGGCTGATATAAATCAATTTAAAAACATGACGTTTCTGTTGTGTTTTTCAGATGACAAGAAGATGAGCAGGAGGTGCGCTGACAGCATGTGACACAAACAGCTTTCCACTCATCACACCCCCCCCACCCCACCCCACCCCACCCCAAATAAAGATGCCTCGATTGGAAGAGCTGGCCAACGTGGCCCTGAGGGTGCCGAGCATCCTGGTGCTGGACCTGCTGTATAAATGTGACATTGAAGGGCTAACGGAGCACCTCAAGGCCAAAAATGATGACATGCTCTTCAAATACAAATATGTCATCTGGAACATGTACTACATTGGTTAGTATGCACATGAGGAGATATTGAGAATGTTACATTCAAGGTAGGGTAGGTAAGAATGGAGAAACCAGCTCGAGTGCGCTAGAATTTGAAAGTACGCAGCCAAAATAAATCTGCCCCTTCCTTCAGACTTCCTCACAGAGCCCCTCCTCCAACACTCACGAACGCACACATGACCAATGAGGGCACGAGATAAGTTTGTGCACAGATGGAGGGCTGTCGTGCTTTTTACAGCCCTTCGGCTTCCACAGATGACATTTTTGTATGTATTTATTGTCAAAGCATTGAATATATTCATTGCTTTCGGGATGTTAAGAGCATTCCATGCAATATAACAAAAAGTGTTTCTGAAGTGAATGACCTACCCCACCTTTAAACAGGAGAGTGTACGTTGACACCATGAAGTTGTTTTACTTTTCATTGATTGTTTGTGAATCCACTTTGTGTGCCGTTTATCGTTTAGATTTTTAGAAGAGACTAGTATTTTCATTCCTGGCTTCATTAAAACACGGAAAACATGACATGAGCATTTCATTTGTCTTCCAGGGCATCTTCTTAACTTGGTGGTGTTGGTTCTTCCTCTGAGGCACATTGTGACGCTCTACCTCCACATCCTCGCTGCGCTCCTCCTGTACATGGGGCATCAGATTTCAAAGTGAGCTTCTAGTAATACTACAACTACATATATTATTTTGTAGTCATGCAGATTTGTTAGACTAACATCTGTTTTCTCTCCTGACAAACTTTGACATACTCAGTGTATCCAGCATGTCTGTGGAGAAGGAAATCACTTTAATAATAGGTGTTTGAGACTATACCTCATTTATTGCAAACATTTTCAAATGTGTCATTTATTGATGTGCCCAGTCTAGATAAAACATTCAAATAACCTAGTAGTACTAAATAAATAAAAATATTGGCAACGTTTGGTTTTAAGATATCCTAAAACAATTGGATGTTGTTTTTTACTGTTCATTCCCCAGGGATTATGTCCGTGACGAGCTGCAGTACGGTTATGAAGGAGCGGTGTACCTCGACTCTCTAGCCTTCAACAGATTTGTCTCTGCAATGACGAGTGAGTCCACAAACTAAGCGCACATGTTAATATGAAGCATTTACATTCATTTAGTTTCAAATTCAAAAGGACTGTAAATAAATAGCATGTCAATGAAAAGCCTTCTCAGCTTCATTCATAATGTTTGGCATGTCTTTTCATTTTGTTTGAACATTTAGAATCAGAATCAGAAACGGGTTTATTGCCAGGTAGGTTCTCACGTACGAGGAATTTGACTAGGTGTCGTTGTGCATACATACAAATTAAAAACAAACATTTTTAAAAAAGAACACGGATAGCGAACTATATTAAGAACACTGTAATACAAATATAGTAAGATAGCAATCAAATAAAGCAGTACTTTACATTGAAATAGAATGCAATACATTATAGAATATAAAGTATGTGCAGTAAGCAAGTATTTATGAACGGATAAAGATAAGTTTTTTGCTTTCGTTTCATAAAGTATAGGCATAAAATGGTCCTCTTGTGATTTCCTGTGCAGGTCAGATTATTCTCAGCACGCTGTGTGCCTTCCTGATGAAGAGCAGGAAGGTGTGGCTGTTCTCGGCTCACCTGCTCCCCCTGCTGGCCCGACTCTGCTTCCTGCGGCACGCCACGCTGCTCACCGTCAACACGCTCTCCGTGGGACTCACCGCAGCGGGGATCACCGTGTTCCTCCTCGCACATCTCTTTGTGCCGTACCGCCTCGCAAAGGCTGCCTATTCAGAGCTGCTGCAGCTGGAGGTACTCTTATTCTGAGATGTATTTATATTGAAGCACTTTCTCAATGCATCCTGTTTCTCATACGAGCTATTCCGATTATTTTACTATTTTAGACACACTTTGTTCATCCATCTAACCATGTTTCAATACTGTTTACTTTTTATTTTGAAAATGAGTGTTAAATAATTATCAAAAATAAAATGTTCCATTACGACAACATTCCTGTGTTCTAATACAAATAATTTGTAATTGTTTGCTATCGAATGTAACACACAGTTGGTTTGTCACACAAGGTTAAACCAATCCTGTACTTACTGTTTGTAATGCTCTTTTCTTCTCTATGTGTCCTGTGTTTCACACTGTCCACATGAACTCGTCCCCTCAGGTGATCGAGCTGTACCGACTCCTGGCTGTGGGGATCTCTCTGTGGAACCAGTTTGCCGTCCCGGTGCTCTTCAGTGTTTTCTGGTTTGTCCTCTTTGTCGTCCAGCTGTTCTCAGACACCATGTCCACCAAATCCTCGGCAGCGGGATATCAGGGAATCCTCTTCTTCCTGCTCACAAGGTGCACCTTTCACGAAATACATTTACTCAAGCACAGTTTGCATAATGTGGGTTATAGATAGTCAAAGATACGAGTACTTCTCCCACCTTTCGTGATGTGATTATGTGGATTATTATTCCTTTGTATGTGTATGTGACATTAGGCAGGTCATATGTTTGTAATAACTGTTGTTGTTGGTTTATTGCACCCCTCAGTGTGTCTGAATGTTGTGCCACACCGTACTCCCTCCTGGGTCTGACCTTCGTGGTTTCCTATCTCGCTCTCGGGCTGCTCAACCTATGCAAGTTCTACCTGGGAGGTCACGCAGCCGTTCTGAACGAGAACGTCATGCACAGGTGAGATCTGCAGGTGTATAGTATATCCTAATATAGTTAAGTCCTGTGCTGTCTGCAGGTTATAATCAGGGTGTCCGCGGGGTCTTAAAAAGTATTAAAAGTTGATAACTCAATTTAGCGAAAATGAAGGCTATTAAAAAGTATTAAACGGCATTTCCCAAGGTATTACATTTTGTAGCTTGTTTTCAATAAGTATATCAATTGTCCAAAGAGGTTGTATTCTACAGTCTGCCTGAATGTAATCATTGCGTAGGTGTGTAGTGTGATTCTGTGTAGTTTATTTATGGCATCCCGTTGGATTTGACGTCATCTGAACAGGACATCTCACGCTCACTGCTTGATAGCGCGCAAAGGTCCGTTTACGCCGGTTGCTAAGCAACATCGTTATGGGGAAATGCAAGTCTGCGTCCAAATGGTTGGAAGATAAGGAGGAAGGACAATCCATACTGTATATAGTCAATGTGAGGTAAAGTGTGTCGCCAAGGTAACCGGTTAAAACTCCAAGTGGCGATGAGGTCTTAAAATGTATGGAAAGGGTCTTAAAAAAGGTCTTAAAAAGTCTTCCATTTGAATTCAGGTTTCCTGCATAAAGGCTGATAATATATAACCAATTCACTTCCATGTATAGAAAATGTATCGTATACTATATATATATAAACAATAGAGTATTTTACAGTTTCAAGTTCATATCTGAAGTAAACCTGATTTTATGGAGATTCATCACTACAAAGCAACCCCCATTGCATTTTAATAAAATGTGCACATTTAAATGTCTGTTTGTTGGTTAGTTCTATATTTGTGTGTTAGTTTCCTTCTTGTGTAGAAAGTTTGAGATTTATTTTGTGCCTCTTTCTGATTGTGCCTGTTACCACTGGGTGGTAGTAACTAGAAGCAAACGTGGCACGTGACTTTCGAGAAATGTACTTTTGACTTTGCTCAGGGATTTCCTGGAAAACTTCCTCTCTTTGTTTACTCCCCAAACAGTGTCAACAACAGGTGGCAACACAATCTTAATTAATTGTTCTGACCAGTGTTAATGTCTTTTTATTTTCTGTTTCACTTTCAGTTAATATTGTTGTTCTTTTATTTAAGGTGTCTTTTGTACATGATCACTTGTGTAATTAAACAAAAAAGTAAAACAATGTAAAAACAATATGGTAATAGGAAAAAGTGATGAAGCTTTGTTGCAAACAAAAATGAAAGCTTTTTAAAAGGGAGCTTTTAAAAAAAAAAATCTATTTATTCCAATACTCATAAGAAGAGAGCGCTGTTTGTATGGGTGTATGTTTACAGTCGAAATGATGTCATATGTCCAGCCCCTATGTGTTTCCCTCTCTTTGATGATAATCATTGTTTACGCTTGCTGTGTTCAGAGGTGTGACGGAGGGTGTTACTCTGCTGCTGCTCGCTCTGCAGACCGGCCTGCTGGACATGCAGGCCCTGCAGCGCACCTTCCTCCTCAGCATCATCCTCTTCATCGTGGCCACTTCCACCCTGCAGTCAATGATCGAGATAACAGATCCGGTTATTCTGGCGCTCGGTGCATCCCGCAACAGGTAACGGCTACTCCAGTCATTACCATTTATTATGGCGAGATGCAGATTAAGATTTTTGAGGTTATAGGCCAAGAAAGTTCTCTGATCTTTTTCTCTTTTTCTCTTCTGTGCAGGAGTGTGTGGAAGCACTTGCGTGGCATCAGCATGTGTCTGCTCCTGCTGATTTTCCCTGTGTACATGGCTTATAAAATCTCCAAGTTCTTCCACATGGACTTCTGGCTCCTTATACTGGTGTCCAGCTGCATGCTCACTTCCCTTCAGGTAGGATGTGTTATTTAGAAGGAAGGAAGTTGGAATGTGTTTTTTTTGGACAAGAGTTGAGTGGAAGTTATAAAACGTTTTTATCATCACGTGTTTCAAAAATATTTAAAATATCATCCCGCTAAAACCTTTTATTTGTTTATCTTTTCTTCAGAATAAGAAAATAAATTGCTAGATACATTTCCCAACTTACGACTTCCAAGATTCTATAATCACATAAACATCTACATTTAAAGGTAGGGTAGGTAAGTTTGAGAAACCGGCTGGAGATACACTTTTTGTTATATTCCATGGAATGCTCTTAACATCCCGATAGCAATGAATATCTGAAGTGCTTTGACAAAAAATCCATAAAGAAATGTCATCTGTGGAAGCCGTGGTACTGTAAAAAGCACGACCAATCATCTGAGCCGGCCCGGCTAAAGTAACTGGATGGCCTACCTGCCTGTCAGCCTTCCATCTGTGCACAAACTTATCTCTTGCCCTCATTGGTCATGTGCGCGTTCGTGTGTGTTGGAGGAGAGGCTCTGTAAGGAAGTGGCAGATTTTTTCCGGCTGTGTATTTTCAAATCCTAGCGCACTCGAGCTGGTTTCTCCAAAATTACCTACGCCACCTTTAACACTTACATTTTTTTCCAAACACATCTGAAAAAAGTAACTTAGAAAATTAGTCCTGGCAAAAAAAAAATGTCTCCCACAAGATAAAATATTATACACCTTGTAAAATAGATCAAAAAGTCCTACTATGAAACACTGCAACATAATTTCCAACATGAAGCCCATTATTTATGCTGTTCTTGATTAAAATGTCCCTGTTTGTTCCAGGTCACAGGCACCATGCTGATCTACTCCCTGTTCATGGTGGAGCTGTTCCGCCGCGACCCGATCGAGAGCCTCGATGAGGTGATCTACTGGGTGAACGCCGTCAGCCGCGTGCTGGAGTTCGTGGTGGCACTGTGCGTGGTGGCGTACGGCACCTGGGAGTCGCTGTTTGGCGAGTGGAGCTGGATGGGCGCCTCCGTCATCATCATCCACTCGTACTTCAACGTTTGGCTCCGAGCTCAGTCCGGCTGGAAGAGCTTCCTGCTCAGACAGGAAGCGGCGAAAAAGATCAACTCCCTCCCGCTGGCCACGGCTCAGCAGCTGCAGGAACACAACGACGTCTGCTCCATCTGCTTCCAGGTCACTCACCTACCGTCCCACTGGGGAAAATACAACAGCAGAGCACTATAGAAAATCTGGATACAAACACGCAATACACTCTTAAATACAAAAACCCTTTTTTACCCTGATTTGGCCATGAAGAGTGTCTTTCAAATCAAAGTGTCTCCACAACGTCATAAAGAAAGACGGCACACCTCTGCAGTCATTTCTGTTTTTATCTCATCGTCAATCAGTGTTTACGCTGTTGTAAAAACTATGACTTCATTTGTTAGTCATCAACCTTTTTTTTCCATGACTAAGACGAGACAGTGACAAGGCCGCACAGGCGTAATTCATTACAGATGTGTCAGTATCGACATCCAATTACATTGTTGACAAAAAGACAAGACTAAATGTAGCTTTCAAAATATAAAGATTTACTTTTTTACAATCGGAAATATAGAAAAAGAACACAAACAATCAAAAGCAAAATAACCCAGTGTTCAATCTGACAATCTTATATATCTATTCATATACAAAATCTCTACACAAGTATAGAGTGATGTTGTTCATTATCAGTAATGTTCTTTCACAATGCCGACTGTAACATAGACTGGGTACATATTGTACTTTATGAGCAGCTCGATCTCGCTCTTCCAGTTCAGCTGCACCGCTCCTCTCGCTGCTCAGGCACGAATCTTTGGCCTCCAGCCCGTTTGTTTTTTAATCAAACCGGTTTAAGATGTTCTAACTGGTCCTCAATAAAGATGACAGGTTGAGTGTCAAGGAAGCAGCTAAAGAAACGTTTATAATAACAGAGAACATGTGTGGGGGAGCCTTGACATTCGCTGGTTCAAGAGCTTTTCAAGTAGCTTTTTTAAAGAAAATGTAAATAATAAAACAAATTAATTTTAAAAGGAGATTAATGAAGAGAGGTAACATTTTTTTTAAACTGTATTAATTTAATTTGCTCATATTGTTTTCCAAAGAAGTCCAATAGTGCTGTACTGTACAGTATTAATGTTTAAGTGTGGCTAATAAGTACACTAACAATATACCTATTGATATAATAAAGCATATTATTATATATATAATACAGACAAAAAAGTAAATAAGTAAAAACCAAAAAATAAAAATCAGAAACAAGCATTAAAAACAGCTTTATTAACACAATTTAATATCTCTCTATAAAACATATTTTAGACACCTAAAACAATACATTTCAGTTTAAGTGTACGCAATATTACACATTTTTTCACCGCTTTATCGTGCTGTCACACAGCCCTTTTTCTTTTAACTATGATATCTTCAAAGTCACCAAACTCCAATAACAAAAACAGTGACTTTTTGGAGTTGCTTAGTTTGTGTGATGGTGTGACTTCTGTGAATCCCAACTAAGGCTTTTAGCTAAATACTGGTCTCTAGTTATTGTTTAAGTGGGTTATGTCTCTCACCCTCACAGGAAATGAGCTCTGCTGTGATCACATACTGCGGACACTTCTTCCACGGCAACTGCCTGCGCAAGTGGCTGTACGTGCAGGAGACGTGCCCCATGTGCCACCAGAAGGTGCGCCCCAGCCCCAGAGAGAGAAACACAGCTTCAGGAGACGCTGCAGAGGAGGAGGCAGCTCCCAGAGACACGGGGCCGGATCCGTCTGCACAACAAGAGGAAGATCTGAACCAGGACAACGGCTCGTTACCAGAGACGCAGAGCGATGCTGTGACTCCAGATCCTGCAGAGCAGCAGGAGGAGATTAAAAGCTTTGAGGATGGAGATTGTGCGAGAGAAGGTAAAGACAAACAAGATGAAACTCAAAGGGAAGCTGTTCAAGGTCTTCGTTTCAGCTCCAGTGGAGATTTTGTTGGATTTGTGAGCCCCTGCTCTTCAGGGGGAGATGCAGAATCACCTAATACCTCTCTTTCTAACATGCACAACGAAGGTGAGAAGAGTGGCATAGACTCACCGCCGCCATCGACATTAGAGCGCCAATCTGCCTCATATGGAGCAGAACGTGAAGACAGCAGCAGCGCTTTCTCTCCTGAAAACAGGGATTTTAATAAACACAATGACTGTGAACGAACAACCAGATCATGCAGCCTTGAATCAAACAAAAATCTTGAGGCATGCGGTGTGAACAGCCAAACCTCAGTTAAATCTTCTAATAAAAACTCTGAATTCTTAGACTGTGTTGAGGATCCTGAAAACCATAAGGGTTCTTCCTCCTGCACACGCTCAGAGGACAGTGACTGACTGCATCAGTGCCTTGGGAGGATGTCAGAGGGGGATCTTCCATAATGAAGGATTTAAACACATTTGCCTTCTCTCTGTGTTAACCAATCAAAATGGTCTTTTACTGGACAGTATAATGAATGTTAAGGAAATAACATGTTTGTGTTTAATATGGGCTACCTTCAGACTGCAGGCTAAATGCTAAAACGTTATAATAAATAACCACCATTAATACATATTATACTGATAGTAGTTTTACTGTTGTCAAACAATGCAATGCTAATTAAAAATGTTCACTTTTATTTAATTTTAATATTTTGTTTGTTATAATAATTGATATAATTGGTTTGATCTTTTGCATTATTGGATAATTATCATTTTGGCCGCTTCCATATATTGGGTTTTGAATAAGGTCTGATATTGGTAACATTTGAAAAATAAATAAATCAGGAATGATCCCTTGCAGTGTGAACGTAGCCATAAAGAGACTGAATTGTGTTGGGTTAAAATCCCTTATTGTACAACTGTAAAGAAATTAAATTACAATTCATAGAACTGATTTACAACTATGAAACAATTATCTTGCATCAATATTTACCAAATTCTAGAAGGTTACAGGTAAATATGTTTACTAATAAATTACATTTCAATGTAGTGCAGTTTCGTGAAAGCAATATGAATGGAAGTTTCAGCATTCGTCTCTTTAATTCATAAATCAGCCTTTTGTTCTGCTTCTCTGTCTCCAAGTATTACGTCTGCTTTTCATTTTTTAACTGAAGCCACTGATTTAATAAATTCATGACAGGTGCACACAGTGAGTCTGACTGAAGTTTAAACTGAATATACACATACATTTTACATGTTCAAATACATTTGACATGTTCACATACATTTAGAATCATCATCAAAACATGTATTTTGTGTAGGTTCTTTTTTGTGTTGCACCTCGCGAACACACGGATAGTAATGTACTCTTGTTTTTCAGATCATATGTTTGTTTGTAGGGGTTTCCCTGAAAAAATGTAATACAATAATTACATGTTTTACATTTTTATAGCACATAACACCATTAAATTATAAAAGTATACAATAGTTTACATTTAGCAGTGAAGTTAAATACATAATAAAGAGAGCAACTTTGATATATTCTCTTGAAAATCATAAAACATGCTTAAAACACTATTTTACATTATTAATATAACTAATAACTAAATAATTATTAAGCGGCTGTTTTAAGTGATAACATCACCATTTAAAAAGCGAGTGCTTAATAAAAAGATCAGTTAATTAAACACCGACATGTCCAGTCCAGACTGGTCCTTGTACATGTCGTTGTTTCAAAGCAGTTTTGTAATGGTGCGTTCAAACCGAAGCCGAAGCGAACTCTTTCGCGCGGTGCGATTACATGCAAAGTGAACGTAAAGACGCGAAAAGGGCGAGTTCGCGCAGGTCGAGGCGAAGTGTGAACGCGGTGTGAGCGAACTGCCAGCGCAGCGCCCGTCACTCAGCAGCACCGCCTTCTGCTCATAAAGCCCCGACACAAGCACATCGCCGCAAGTTGGCTAACAGCAGCTTTGTCGACAGTGGTTACTTCACCTCGTTTAGCCTCAACCGGCGGATACACCATCTGACAAAATACTTGGTAACTTCGCTGTAAAGTGAGGGTTTATCGAAGGATAGTGTCGTTTAAAATAAGCTGCAGAACACTGCCAGCTATCTTTGTTACGAACTCCGCGCATACGTAGTTTTAGCTCGCTAGCTAACGGGCACTAGCTCGAGAAAGAAAAGGCCGTTGAGTTGACCCAGAGTCAGTTATTTAACAGAACGCGGAATAGTCCTGGCACATCACGTTTGCCTTGGATAGGAAAAAACTTCAATTTAAAGGAGAAAACATTGAAAGAAGATGGCTTTGAAAAGGATTCATAAGGTAAGAGCATTTCACTTAGCTAACGGCGTTAGCACGCCGGGCTAGCCTCCCACATTGCTGCTCTTGTACCCCTGAGAACATGGCGGTGAAACAAGTGTTTTTAAGTTTCTGTTTGCACTCGTTTTGTGTGTTAACATTTGAGTGAGTTGAAAGTGTTAACTGTTGGTGGACACGTCTTAAAGTCTCATCGATATACACGTTTTAGATAAGATGGCTCGCTAACATTAGCAGTTTCGGTTACAGGTTCCGTGTGTTTGACGAAGTGAATTGGGGAAAAAACGAGGCCTCATTAACTGCCCAACACTTCATACCTTTACACACATCATATAAATGGTCCTTGGGTTATAGTTTCATGCCTTTACTAGATACTTTGTTGTTATTACTTCTAGTTAATAGTTCCTACATGTTGTAATACTCCACCAGAACCCATGACTCATAGCACAAACTAGATCAGTTCATGATACACTTCCTTGGTATGTGATAGTTTTTGTTTTGCGTCTGTGAACATCACAGGGTGTGTTCTGGCATTTAAATGGAGGACACTGGCAACATGAGATTGAAGTACAGATCCTGAAATGTTCGCATCCATGCTTTATTTCTTCACTCTGCTGTATTTACCAGGATCTTCTTTCAAAGAAATCCATCAACTTACTTGTGAAATGTTGCGTGTCAGAAGGCCGGGGTGGGGCTGAAAAGGAGCTGTGGACCTAAAATTAACATTAGAGGCTGTTGTAAAGGTTCTTGGGTGTCGTCTTGCTGTTAATTTGGGATAACACGGTGGCCCCCCCCTTCTCTCTCAGAGGAACTGTATGAACCTTGAGGGTTGGGGCAAGAGATAACAACACTTGCCAGGATAGTGTTGTGAAACAAACAAGACTACATGGACATTATTGCTGTGACCCAACCTTTTAATTACTCTTAAACTGATTTCTCCTTTGGGTTATAAAAGGTCTGATGGTAAACCATGTCCAAGGTGTTGTCTTTATATGTCTTCTGTCTAAATCGCAAAGATAATTTCAACAACAAAAAGCAGGAAAATAAACCTGTTTGTATTTAATCACAAACTCGCACATTTTAAGTGGACACGACAAGTAACTAAAACTGTTTTACATTATCCATTGGGAGGATATTTGTTTTAATCTAAACTCACAATAAAAAAAAACGACTTTCCCAATTCTCCATTTGGACATTTATACCAAGGGTGTTAAGTGCACATTGATTTCAGGTGAAGTCTCTTCATCAATCTGTCTGTTAATACCATGATGTCTAATTGATTATTGTTTTAAACTTCTTCTCGTTACAGGAGCTGAACGACCTGGCTCGTGACCCTCCAGCACAATGCTCTGCCGGCCCAGTGGGTGATGACAGTACGTGTCAAATGACGTCTTTGAAATGCCAGAAAATAGCATAATTAGAATTTCCAGCAGACCAAGGCTATATCTTTAACTTAATCTTATTTTTTTATTGACCAACACTCTCAAAGATGTTCAGTTTATAATCACGTATGCCACAATGAAATACAAAATATATCTTCACTTTTGATCAAACAATAAGCACATTTTCCAATAAGTGAATGATTACAGCTAAATAAATACCTTTTTTTTAATGCTTGATTTTTCACATAATCTGGTGTTTTTTTCCACACAATCACTCATGGACACCAAGCATCTTTACACATTTCAAAGGAAACAATCCCATCATTTATTTAATGATCATTAGTTGATATGAACATCTGGTTAAAACACAGAGGATCCCGGTGAACCTTATTTAAAGGAGAAGTGCTTTGGGAGTTATAACTAATAGATGGCTACAAAATGGCTTGGAATATGAACATGTTCTATAAAGGGAAATGGTGTTGCATGTAGGCTGCAAACACCAACCTACTTCCCGTCAGATCACATACCTGTGACCTTTCCCTGGTTCCTAACATTTATACTTTTTGTTTCTCCACAGTGTTTCACTGGCAAGCCACTATCATGGGACCTGTAAGTACATACTTTATGACATAATTGTTGTTCTCTTGTACTTTTCAAAGAAGCATGATGTTGGAATTTGTCACAGAGTGTTGTGTTCCTGGCTGCTTTAAATATACCCACGAGATAAAGGTTGAAATTTGACTTTATGATGAGAAGCTGTGAACAGGAAGATTATTTATTTACTGAAATGTATGTAAATGTATTTCTTTCAGAGTGACAGTCCATATCAGGGAGGAGTTTTCTTCTTGACAATTCATTTTCCAACAGACTACCCCTTCAAACCCCCCAAGGTAAACTGAATCATCAGAGTTTCCTTTTTTTGTGCTTTTACAGAGATTTAAAGATATTTTTCATCTTTTTAAATGAAGTATCCCTCATGACAAAAGGCCTTTTCTCCACTTAGAAATATAACACCTTTTCAATGTCAGACACTGGGGTCTATCATGTATGTTTTAAAAATAACTTTTCATGGTGTATTTCATAGTTAAGTTCCAGAGAAACAACATGGAAACCTTTCCTCTGAAATAAAAACAAGCCCAGTTGTCATAAACAGATTACCTGTTGCAAACCCCCATGAAGAAATACCTGTTTCCAGTATCTGACTGTTCAGCGTCAGTGCCTCGTGTCGGGGAATTTACATTGGATAACTTTGGCGTGAAGTGTGACGCAGCAATGTGTTACGTGTCCTCATTGTTTTTCTCTTTCTCTTTCAGGTTGCATTTACAACAAGAATTTACCACCCAAATATTAACAGTAACGGCAGTATTTGTCTGGATATTCTCAGATCACAATGGTCTCCTGCGCTTACTATTTCTAAAGGTACGGAAAACTCTATGTACTTCACAACAGTCGTGTCACTGATAACATGAGAAGCAGTCTGAAATGTTCACTCACAAAACTTACAAACACTTTTGATAAGCAAATAAACGAGGTCCACAAGTCATATTGGTGACAGTTACACAACATTTCATATATACATTCAAAACAAATTTTAAGTTTCAAATGTTTGTCTTTTATATATTATGAAATCCCTAGACCAAAATCCTAAATTTGAATAAGATTAATTTATATATATATTTTTCTCATTAAAACAACATTTTCAGCCATGTCAAGTTTTTAAACCTCAAGTGAAACACAAATGAATGCAGATGCATAATGTAATCTCTTATTATATAGTAATTCCATTGTGTTAATCCTGGAATTGGTTTTTATAATCGCTATTCATGCTCTTAGACTGTGTTAATGCCTAAATTGTAGACACCTGGACATTACATTCGTCACACAATCAATCCAGGGTGACATGCCGGAGGGCCTTGATGTGACTTTGGTATTTCATTAGTAAAACATTTGTATTTATTTTTCCTGTAGTTCTTCTCTCCATTTGCTCACTGCTATGTGACCCAAACCCCGATGACCCGCTAGTGCCAGAGATCGCACGAGTCTACAAAACAGATAGTCCGAAGTAAGTTACTTGTATATATTAAATTCATTTCAACTTTTCTCTCTCCTGAAATGAACAGACCTCCGCAATATGCACTCCCATTTCCTCTTTCATAAGGTTCCCCTAGCTAAAAGGAATGCAGTATTATACAACCGTCCTCCAGTAAATCACGAGTTGTTTGATGCTGTAGGTTGTGGTTTTGTTGAAGTGTAATTCGTCCTGCAGAGACTTGTTACTTTCAGTCTACATTCCATGATATTTTAAAACTGTCATTATTTGATATCATCCCCAAACTGCATCAGCAGGCAGCTGTAAAGTCACACACACACAGGTGTCTGATCCACAAACATAAACACAGAAAAGGATAATTCAAACTTTCTGTGCAGTGTATTTTGTTATATGTGCAAAAATATTCCTCATCTATTTCTCCATGTACAATGAAGAACATGTTTGACAGTTACTTTTACCAGACCCTATATTTAGCGCTCTCACTTAACACATTAGCAAGACAGCAATTGAATCACAAATCACAGTCAAGGATTACACTGCAGCAACAGAACAAAAAGCCTTCAGAAAGAAAAACATTGCACAAGTTCAGATGATGAGAATGCAGAGATCGAGCCTAAACATTCATGAATTTAAATGACAATCATTTTTAGGAAAGGCCTGAGGGCCGCAACGTCAGCTAAATAAAGGATGTAGAAATAAGGCGCATTCACACCGCAGTACTTTACCCACAAAGGTTCATGAGAACTCTTTAGTTCTCATGAACTAAGTACAGATCGCGTTCACATAATATAATCTCTTATTATATAGTAATTCCATTGTGTTAAAAATGTTTTACAATTGTTATTCATGCTGCTGTTAGACTGTATTAATCCTGGGGAAGGATTAGGGAAATGAAGCCGCTGACGTCACTTCTTCTTCTGCTTTGGGTTTACCAGCAGGCCGCAAACAACTTCACGGTGTATACTGCCACCCGAAGTCCCCGGAGTTGGGGACTGGCTTCTACTGAGCTTTTCTGCTCAGGGCTAATGCTAATAATGCTAATGCAAGGATAATAAAATGGCGGCTTCACAAAACTTTTTGGGAGTTTTACGGGGCGTGGTT
The DNA here is from genome assembly GCF_949606895.1 of Notothenia rossii. Lineage (NCBI taxonomy): Eukaryota > Metazoa > Chordata > Actinopteri > Perciformes > Nototheniidae > Notothenia > Notothenia rossii. Next base: position 78,195,830 of record NC_136905.1, on the reverse strand, counting down.
TGTATTCCGCCCAGCCAATCAGACATAGGAACCTTTTTCTCTCACGAAAGTACCTGCTCTCTTGCAGGGACGGAAAAGGAGGTAAAAAAGGTTCTGATGAACACATTTTTAGTTCCGGCTCTTTTTGGTGTGAATGCGACATTTCGGAAATATATCGGAACTAAAGTGGGAAAAGTACTGCGGTGTGAACGCGGCTATAGATATGGAGCTTAAGTGTGTGACATTTTTCCTACCTTTTAAAAAAAAAAAATATATAAATCCAGAAACCCTGACATTTAGTGAAGTAGTTGCCCATTTGTAAGGAAAAATAGACTTAAGAAACATATACAATATTACCTAAAAACTGAACCTCATAAACTTCATGACAGATTTATCAGAAGTTCTGTTGCCTTAGCCTGCATTAGGTTTAGCTAGGTGTACCTTAAAGGTGGGGTAGGTAATTAACTTCAGAAACACTTTGTTATATTCCATGGAATGCTCTTAACATCCAGATAGCAATGAATATATGAAATGCTTTGACAATAAATACAGCAAAAAAAAAAAAATCTCTGGAAGCCGTGGCGCTGTAAAAAGCACGACCAATCATTTTTGCCGGCCCGACTAAAATAACTGGATAGCCTACCTGCCTTCCATCTGCACAAACTTATCTCGTGCCCTCATTGGTCATGTTGGTGTGTGTTGGAGGAGGGGCTCTGTAAGGAAGTCTGAAGGAAGGGGCAGATTTTTTTCCGGTTGTGTACTTTCAAATTCTAGCGCACTCGAGCTGGTTTCTCCATTCTTACCCTACCTTTTTAATAAACGTTATTTGTAATGATATTTCAGACTCCTAGCGAAATGTCATGAGTTTGAGTCTAGTGTGTAACCTAGTTTCACTCCGTCAGGTACAATAAACTAGCTCAGGAGTGGACAGAGAAGTATGCCATGCTTTAGGGTAAGGTCACGAGGCAGTGCTGCATCTTGCCTGTTGTTTGTGATGGTCACGCTGACATAACTGTGATTATACTAATCTCCAGTTATGTGTTTATCTAGCCTCCTGCTGTAAATAGTTGACCAAATATTTGTTGCAAATGTATTGACTCCACAGATGGAGTCTCTTTGGTTACTGCTCATATATGCCAGATCAATAGATCCAATAGTGGTTATTGTGAGGAATCTTTAAAAATGTTTTGCTACACAATCTACAAAATAATCTGTAACGCTACCTACACACCTTGTTGTCACAGCTAGCATAAGCAATGTATAAACTCTTTTTAAACGTGTGTTATGTTGGAGTTGAGATACTAAAAGCTTTTTTTAAATGTGTTCAGCATGACTCAAAATTACCTTTCTCTTAGGCCTGTGTGTTTCGCATTTTTGACGATAGGCTTATTAAACTTTTTGTAAAACTGGAAATTGTGTTGTAGCAAAGAAGCATGTAAAAATAGCCACTAACTCAAGCATGTAAAAGTTTGATTTTGGAAAATAAACCTTTTTTATTTAGTTAAGTTTGGTCAGCATCCATTATTTTCACACGTATCGTGACGCATTATGTTAGGATGGTATCTTGGTTTCCCCTGTGTTTATAAGGCAATGTGCTAAAGTGCATGTGCTTTCAAAAGATCCTAAATTAAAGTGTGCAATTACTTTTAGTTATCAATTGTTTTTGACCGGTCATATGCTGGCTTGCTTACATTTTTCTTTTCCTCTCTCTTTGCAGATACACCAGAATGGCAAAAGACTGGACACACAAATATGCAATGTGAGGCGTCGCTGGGAAAGCTGGTGGATAATGTTGTTGCTGGTTCAAACAAAAAAAAAATACAGGATTCTGATTTTTCTTTTTCCACTTTTTTTCTCCCCTCTTTTTTTTGTTTTGTTAATCAGAGCATTTTACCCCCTCGTTTTTTCCACTTGCGCGCTCATAAGAAGATAGTGTTTTCTCTCTAGGACACGTGCCAGTTTCTGTGAAGTTTCGACTCCCAGTTTGTTCGGAGTTTAAAAAAAATAAATAATATGAATCATTATGGTTCTGAACACTCAGCTTGAGCATGCACCAGTAAGAGTTGGTGATGTTATTCATTCACTCTTCTGCACACACTTAGTAGAATCTGATGCGACTGGCTGCATCCTGTGCGGACTGTCTTTACTTTACCGTACGCTGGATTCCTCAGAGCACTTATAGAGAAGCCTGTCTTTTGCCATACATGTAAATTGTAATGTTTCAAACTGATACAAATACATAAATCTGCTGCATCTTATTTTAAAAGTAGTACAAAATCTAAAACGAAATATTTGGGAAGCTGGTTTTGATGTCTGTCTGTTTTTCTGATCTTTAGTATAGCATTCTACTACCTGAGGAAAGACGTGTATCTTATTCCACTCAAAGTGTGTACAGAGAAGCACAGCAGTATATATCAATGTTAAGACAAACAAAATATAAGAACTTCAATGTTGTATTTTATGCATGTTAATAAAGTTAGGCTATTATATCTGATATGTTTCTGCAAATGTAGGTGGATTGTTAGGCTGAACAGTTGGACAATTGTGGTTCCCCTCAAAGGCTTTCTTTTGTTTCTTCTGTTATTTAGAAGCCAGTAGATGAGCTGTTAGTTTTATGCCCACTCGAACACTGTCTTCTTGTAGCCCTAAAATATTGATGCAAAGCTTAATGGTTGATAATCAACTTGTCGCTCTGTTTCTTTTTAGTTTTCCCTTCAATAAAGTTACTCAAAACATAAAACGAATCAAGGTTGTGCCTGTTTTGTTTTTCATTTGATGCTAATGTCTTTATATTCACAGCAAAATCACTCTCCTTTTGAGATGTATTGAGTGTTTATGACTGATTCGTCCATTGATAACCTTTTGTGCCTTTTTACAAAGGGCAAGTACCATCAGCTGTCTTACTTAATAAAACCTTGTTTTGGTGGTTTCTTTTAAATGTCTTGTAGGTCATTGCTTTTATGAAATAATGCCACTAACTAGTAGACAACTCAACAACTGCTTTGATAAAAATATAATTCAATAGTAGTGGGTTACTGTAACTGCATGTAAATAATTATTTGCAGGTACATTGGACAAAGATACACCTGTGTATTGATTTGTAAAAGGCAAGGAATTTCGATATCATGAGATAAACGGGGCAACTGTGACCGGTTGCTTGCCAAATAGTGAGCCCACATTTATCTGCACCGCTAAGCCTTATATTGGCTACCTAGCTTACTTCGTCTTCATCAGCCAGCATCCTTGATATCTGTTGCTCACTGAGTTGATTCTCGCTAAGTAGCCAATATAAGGCTTAGACATCTTGCCAAATAGTGAGCCTGTGTTGATGTATGAAAACTGTTAGAACCAGGTTAGAACTGGTTTATAAATGGTTCTTAATGATTAATAAAGTGTTTACAACCTAATTCATTTATTAATTAGGTTGTGAACACTTTATAAATCATTAATAAGCTTTTATAAGACATGAGATAAACGGGGCAACTGTGACCGGTTGCTTGCCAAATAGTGAGCCCACATTTATCTGCACTGCTAAGCCTTATATTGGCTACCTAGCTTACTTCGTCTTCATCAGCCAGCATCCTTGGTATTTGTTGTCCACTGAGTTGATTCTCGCTAAGTAGTCAATATAAGGCTTAGTCCTCTTACCAAATAGTGAGCCTGTGTTGATGTATGAAAACTATGTTAGAACTGGTTTATAAATGGTTCTTAATGATTAATAAAGTGCTTACAACCTAATTTATAACCTAATTATGAACCCGTTAAGAATCCTTTCTAAGGGTAGTCTTATTGTAAAGTGGTACCGGAATTTCACTAGTGTCTCAAACGTCCCTTCTGTGATGGCCCTTGCATATTTGGTTTTATTTCCAGCAAAACTGATAGTGTTTATATAAATAAAAATAACTGCAGATGGTGATTATTTATACAATGAATACACTCAAATCAACTATTAAATATAAAGATGTACTAAATGTTTACTACACACTTACAGAGAAATTAATTGTAAATTAAAAATCCTATATTTTTATATATTTTGTTTTACGTTTTTAGGCATTATGCCACAAGTGAGAAAAGAAAATATTTCCACATGTACAAAAATATTTTATGGGAATGCTATGACTCCCTACAACTCGCTTAAATATAAAAGTAAAACTTATTTTTTAAGAGGCTTGGATTTGAAACTAAGAACAATCTTAGAATAAATCAACTTTTGTTTATTTATTACATATAGCCACATTTATGAAAACCCCACCTTAGAAATACAAATCTAAATGATGCAAAAATAATTGCTAATCAGTGTAAAATGTAACATAATCAATGATTTAATGCATTTTTGAATGTCATTCATTTTAAAAACATGTGTATGTAGTAATTGTTTGTATTCATTATATACACATAGGTCCGTTTACTGGGTTATTTTGTATTGATTTATTTTAGCTATATTTACAATTTCTTGTTACAAAGGTTTTTTTACATGATTTAAACCTGCTTTGTCTTTTGTTAATTGTTCAATAAAGAAACTTTTTTTTTGCGCCAAGACTTATATCACCTGACTGCCACAACGTGGGTCACATGACCAACACGGAAACGGCTGTCAGGGAAACAAAAACAGAACCCTTACAGCATACTTTTGAGGAGTATTTCAGCCATGACTCTGTGTGGGACCTGTTACAGTGTTTTGCTGTGTTTATTGTTCGGAGTTTTACCCCGGGTTTGTTCAGAAACGTTAAGTTTAAACGGTAAGTGGAGCCTTTCAAACTCCAACGGTTCCGTGTCGCTGCCTGCGGAAGTACCCGGATGTGTTCATTCAGCTCTACAGAAACAGGGATACATCCAGGTCGGTTCATTATGTGATATACAATAAAGAAGTATTACTATTTCCAACTCCTGATTCAGAGACTTGATGCTGGTTTTCATGATAATTCCACTTAAATTGTGGTTTTAAGTGCATTACTTAAGTACACTTTTTGGATATTTTACTTTCGGTTTACTTCTCTAAATTATAGTAATAATAAAAATACGCAGAGGTTCAAATGAAGGCAGTGAATTTACTCAGGTACTGTACTTAAATTGTAAATGTGAGGTCATTTAAATTTGAGGTAGAGTTCTTAGGTTATGATACTTAACAACAATTTAGTTGGAAATGTCCTACTTTATAATATTGCTTGCTACATTATATTATGATATATCGAATTTTAAGCAGTTTAATTTGTGTACCCAACTACATCCCATAGGCTAATGTTATACTTTTACTTTATTTGTCCGACTTTTAGGATTAATACAGTTTCCTAGTATTTTATTTTAGAGCGTTTAATGAAGTGGATTACTCTCAGGCCCAAAACAGATTCATTATTTCACAAAAGAAAGCAACACTCACAGGTATTGTGGTCCAGTGCAGGTAAACAGACAAATACTTAAAAAGAAATGCACAATCAAAAGGAGCTGATTAAGACTATGTTGGTCTGATGTTGAAGTTGTAATGAAAATAAAAGTCATAATCAAGCAAAGCAAAATAGAAATGAAAATATGGTACTCTACATCTCAAATAGACATCTAAGTATCTCAATATTTCTTAAATCCTGATTTACTGCTCTTTTCTTGTCATGAAAAATGCTGCTCGATCAGCAGCAGGTAAAACAAAACCAATACTTTTTAAAAGTTATTTAAAGTAATTTCTACTAGCTAAATGTTTTCCATACTTTCTTTTAGGAGCCATATTTCAGGTTTAATGATGTGTCTTATCGATGGGTTGCCTTTGACAACTGGAATTACACAACCACATTTACTGTTTCTACCCAGCTCAGGTCAGTAAAACATGTATATTTATAAAGTATTTTCTGTATCCTGTTCCTGACTCCTGTTTTCTTCATTCACAGATCCAAACAGAAGGTGCTGCTTGTCTTCGACGGCGTTGACACGGTAGCGTCGATATGGCTCAATGGGATTGGTGTCGGGGAGACAGACAACATGTTTCAGAGATATGTAAGTGTTTGAAAAACATCACTTGTCACCGGCTTGAGCTTCAATATCAGGATATATGTATTTATTATCCTTGCAAGAATGGAAGTAGTCATCACACACAGAGCTGCGTGGAACAACTAGTTCCTGAACAGTGTCCTTGACATGCTGATATACAAGAGGGTGTTACTGTCACAAGATGCAGAATATCGGTTCAAAGCAGTATTCAATGTTTAGTTCAGATTAGCTAAGGCCTGCGTAAGCAATAAACATGACAGTCATATGCCTATCTCCATAGATTAATCACATAGCTATCATATGCCTAAAACAGTCCTGACGCTCTTCTAGGTAATCATAAATCCTGTTACGTACACAGCTACGTAGGGTTTTTGTTATCATGTGCTACTCTGATATTAGAAGGGTACATTCAGTATTTTCCCAACATTAAGGTCAATAGGAAAATAAGCATTTCACTATGCACATTTTCCTAAATGCATTATTCAAATCATGCAAACACGTCCGTTTCCTGGTGCAGGCCTTCTCAGTCAGAGACGTTCTGAAGGACGGGGGTAACGTGCTGAAGGTGAGCTTCCTGTCTCCAGTTCTCTATGCGTCCGATCAGAGAGCGCACTCTGCATACAGAGTTCCTCCGGACTGTCCTCCAGACGTGCAGCACGGGGAATGTCACGTCAACTTCATCAGAAAGGTGAGTTTACCTCCTGCAGCGTTTCACATCTCCTCTGGAAACCTGACAGTTAAACAACCAGAGTGATTACACAAACATTTTCATCCCAAAACATAGGACATAGCGTGTTGATAGGCTGCACAGATTGTACATTTTTTTTATGTAGGCTACATTAGTGAATAAATAAATGTGTAGTTCTTTTAGACATCTGCATCTTAAAGCTTTTTTTTTTTTAACAATTTGCAGATTCTAGCAATACTGATTTTTGTTGTGCAAGTGTTTTGTTACATTTCGCCTCATAGAAACTGCCTAAGTCATATTTTGGCCAAATTGAGATATCTGCCAAACTCTTGTTAGTCATCTCTTTGACTGAGGCATACAAAGATGGCGCCCCCATGAAAAACCGGGCTCGGCCGACCACAAGGGAAGCATTAGCTCTTCTCTTTGATTCAAGTGAGGAAGAAGACCGGTCAGGAAGTGAGAGGGACACCGAGCGACAGATTGAAGAATGAACGGGAGTTAAAGCTTCAAGGGCATGTTCTGATTCATGGGCAGAACTTTTTGTGAAAACCTTAAAATAGGGCTTAGGCAATGATGCGACGAGGCTTACCATTTAGTTGTTTGAGTTTTACCCCTTCACTAAACACTGACCTTTCTCACCCCAACCAGAATGATCTCCGCATTGTCTTTTTAACGAATGATCTAAGCATGCAGAACAAATCCCTTAAATCTTTCACAATAATAACACATTTAGCCAATGTTTCTGTGAAGGCGCAGAGCTCCTTCAGTTGGGACTGGGGTCCCTCGTTCCCCACCATGGGTATATGGAGGGGGGTCCGTCTGGAGGCGTTTGACGTCCTGCAGCTCGTCCTGCTCTCCTCCGTTCCTCTTTACAGTACGTCTACCTTAATCGCCAACGTCTTGTTGGGTAAAACCCTAAATACATAAAGAACGTATCCTCTAACACAGTGCTTCTCAAATCGGGGTACGCGGACCCCTCCGGGTACGTTGGAGTACTGCAGGGGGTACGTGAGATTTATTTTAAGTTAATGAAAAAAAAAAAAAGTAATGCATTTAAACAAACTACTAACAGCAGATGAACTACTTTACTCAAAAGTTCACAGCAATTCTGGATAATAAAATGTGTTTTTTAAACCAATCACTCTCCAGAGGGGCGTGGGGAGGGGCAGCTCATTTGCATTTGAAGCTACAGACACAGAATCAGCACTTTTGAAACAGGGCTGAAACAGAGGATTTATGGGATGCTGCAATGATCTGTTTGGTATTTCAGACAAACACTTCAGAGACATGTTTTCTATAAATCTGAGACCTATAATATATTGTTGAAAAATAGTATAATAGTGTACCTTTTTCCATTCATAGCCTATATATATATATATCTGTCTAGGTGTGAGCAGCTCTCAGTGGAGAGTCCATGTTGAGCTTCATGTCGATGCGCTTCAGACGACAAATGGTACAATCTCGCTCTCCATACCGGAGCTGGAGTCAGAGCAGATCATCCAGATGCAGTTTCTCCGAGGAAGGACCAAGAAAAGCTTTGACTTACACATCAACACGGTACTCCATACCAGAGTTCCCAACTGGTCCAGCCTATTTAAATACATGACAAAATACAGAGTTAAATCTGATAAGTAAAATCTGAACATTTGTTTTTTAACACTTAGATCTTAGATGTTTTAATGCTTTTTTCTTCTTTTCTCTCAGAGCAGCGAGGTGAAGCTGTGGTGGCCCAACGGACACGGTGAGCAGCCATCTTACCTCCTCACTGTGGGAGGCTTACAGGACGGATTCACGATCCTGAATACAGAGACTAAGGTCAGAGTTCACCTTGCAGTATTTAGACATTTAAGTGTACTCTGACAATTTTGCAGTAGTAGAATTGGCTGAAATTACTTGTTTGCCGAAATCTAAATCCCCAGATGCCTACACATTTTCACTCTGAATTATGAGCGAGATGGACCGTTTTTTTATTTATTTGTAGTTGCTTAATTTGACATGAAACAGGAGATTAGTTTATAGCCACGATGATTAGAAAAGTAATCGGGTTCAAAATGAGGTGTAGAGTTAGTCACAAACACTTATGTATCTTAAAGTGCTTTCTTTACCTCACCATTCAAATGTAAGCTCTTAAATTTGAAATGTCTAAATCTTGGGTGTAACTTTTCTTGGAAGTTTTTGAAAAGTGACTGGAGACTTTTCAACCATTCTTCTTATTGTGGAACATCATCAATCAGTTTTAGTGTACTATATACCTAATGATGCTTTCCATAAAGGAAACACATTTTCTTATCCAAATTGAAATGCTACTTCCATGTTGTAAAATACATCTGGATGCTGAGATTCAAATTCTTGGGATATACATGTTATTATAAATTTCTTCGCTTGAGGTTTCCAGGACACAAGCTTAAAATCATATTCAAATGTACATTTTCACACTTTCTCTAAAGATATTGCTGTCCCTTTTGTTTAAAGGATTGTCACATTTGCCACGGAGATTAAACTGAATTCCCAAACGTGTTTCTTGGTCTGACTGAACAACTCCTGCAGGTTTATTTCCGTACAGTTGAGCTCGTTC
>NC_136905.1:77966191-78186412 GCF_949606895.1 Notothenia rossii | reverse complement strand
CCTGTTTTTCATCAATATATTAGAGGTCTCAGATACAAAACATGTCTCTGAAGTGTTTGGCTCCAAACACCAAATAGATCATTGCAGCATTACCCATAATCCTCTCTGTTTCAGCCCTGTTTCAAAAGTGCTGATTCTCTGTCTGTTACTTTAGATTAAAATAAGGAGCCCCTCCCCACGCCCCTCTGATGCCCCCTTTCACACCAACGCGTTTTCAGCTCCGGCTCGGAGCTCGTGATGGGGGGGGGGGGGGGGGTTACGTTGGTTGGTGGTTGGCTAATGGTTACACAAGCCAAAAAATCGTTATGACATCATAAATTGGCCAAAATCTGATCAGCTCATTTTCAGACAGGTTTTTATATAAATGGATCAGGACAAAAAGAGAGAGAATCTTTTTTCCGAAAACTTCCAGAGTCTCTTTACACAGAGGGGACACATGTTGATGTAGAAGAGACATGAACAAGTGGATTTTGCAGAATAGGTCCCCTTTAAGTAGAAGTAAAGTAAGTACACTTTTACGTGTTTATACTTTGTCACTGTCCACCACTGCTGATAAACAGATCATTTTAAAAGTGTTTGTAGGTTTGATCGTGTTTCTTGTCCAGGTGATGCAGGCTCAGTGTGTGAAGGCGCAGACGGAGTTTTATCGGAGAAGTCGGAGCGAGATCCTTGAGGGCAAAGGAGGCACGATGGGCGCTCTCTACTGGCAGCTCAACGACATCTGGCAGGCGCCTTCGTGGTCGTCCATCGGTGAGTGAATCCGCACTAAGCAGCAAACTTATAATAGTTTTAAATGTTAGGAAGCTCTCAGCGTACTTATTTTATATCGCTCTACAATCGCTCTCAAGTTTCATACTGTTAACCTTTCACATTTGAATATTTTGCACATTTATGCACCATACTACTAATTGTAAAATGGCACTGATCTTTCAATTTTTTATTAAATTGAACCGTACATTTCTTTTCACAGTCATTTGTATTGTTTTAGTTTTAATTTCCTGTTTTTTTTTTTAACCATGCAATATCTTTTCATTTGAGTTTTTCTTAAAGGATATCATTTTTTATTTATTTTAGTGTATTCAAATATTTTTCACAGCCCATTTTCACTCTAGTATACAATAAAAGCCAATGCACACGTTTTTGATGGCACCTTGTTATTCATTTATATTTTTGAAGTCATTCATAATTTGGGCAAAAATGTGATAATAAAAATCTATTTCTTATAAAAAATATTAATATAATTGGTGATGAGCATTGCTAATCCTTAATTTCATTTGACATGGTTGTATCAAAATATTTCATTTGTGGTAAATACGATTGTTATATATTAAAATATTGGATGTATTTTAAAAATCAGTTTAAAAAAAAGCTGTGTGTGTGTGCAGAGTTTGGTGGGAAGTGGAAGATGCTGCATTATTTTGCACAGAGCTTCTTCTCCGCCCTCCTGCCGGTCAGCTTCGAGGACGAAGGCATGCTGTTCATCTACGCCGTCTCCGACCTGAGTCACGACCTGAAGCTCAGCGCTGTGGTACGTTTCTTATTTAAACTCTGTCTTCACATTGCATTTACAAAAACTGAACATGTATCCAGTGACACGAAACCGCTTCTAAGCTAATTGTTTTATCTATTCAGAAAGGGTCAATAATGAGGGTTTAAAATCTAACTTAGTTCAAATATTTCAAAGCATGGCAACATGAAAAAAATATGCAATTCAAGAAACTGTCATTCTTCCCAATCAGAAACAGGTTTATTACCAGGTAGGTTTACACGTACAAGGAATTTGACTTGGTGTCATGGTGCATACATACAAATGTAAAACAAGAATTAAAAACAGGTAGAGAACTAGAAAAAATAATAAAAAAGATTTAACAGTATTGCAAACAAGCTCTACTTGTGAAAAAGTGTGTCATCTATCGATTGTCTTGTCTCTCAGGTGTCGGCGTACGACTGGTCTGCTCTGGATCCGGTCTGCACGCGGAGGTCCGACTCGCTCCTGATCCCCGGAGGAAGTGCGGCGGCTATTTTTAAGCAGCAAGTGGACCCCCTGCTGGCCGGGTGCGGGCGCTGCAGCCGCCTCACCTGCCTGCTGGCCTTCCACCTGGAGGACAGCAGCGGGCAGCGCGGACCCACAAACCATCACTTCCTGAGCTCCCCTAAAGATGCTCAGGGGCTCCAGAGACCCAACATCACCGTAAGTCTCCCTTCGACCTGGATTTTTTGTATTCACTAATTCCCAGATTAGAAATAGTACAATAACTAAGGATTCATTTCTTATCTTTTAATCACTCTGTGATTCCATTTGTGTGAAAAATCACTATCACAAAATGTCATTAGGAAGACAGAACAAATATATAAAATGCTTATTGTAATTACTGACTTCCTCCGAGTTTAAAGATACATTTTTTTAAGCTTTGGTCACTTTGTGAGCTTGTGCAATTTTTTTTCCCATGACATCTATTTGCTGACTATGGAAAATCAAATATACGTGGTATCTCACTTTTTTTTACAGCAGTGATAATTATAACTCTTTTCAAGCTGGTTGCACAAAGTGATTTGAACATTTCTTAAATATGCAGCATTCAAAAAGACAAAACTATCACAAAAAGAGCAACTTAAAATAAATTGCAAATAGCCAGAACACAGATAAGGAGCTGAATAAAACGTACTTTCACTAAGTTTTCCAAAAGTAAAGCATTTGAAACTTAAAAATACACCTACAATTCGTTTTTTTCAACACAGAGCTATACTGTGTACAAAAGCAAGACCAGTTGTCAAAGGCAAAATGTGCAGTTTTGCGAGTAATTTTAAAAGCCATTTCTACTGATAACATCAGTCTCATGCTGTTCTAAACTCCTTTTGTGTGTGTCCTTGCAGGCCTCAGTGCAGGAGGATAAAAGCCTCCTCACCGTCACGCTCCACTCCTCTGCTGTAGCTCCCTTCGTGTGGCTCGATGTCGGAAACATCCCGGGACGCTTCTCCTCTAACGGCTTCCTGATGCTCTCTGCAAACACCACGGTCAGTTTTAACGCCTGGCGCCCGACCAGCGCTGCAGAACTCTCCAAAGCGCTCACCATCACTTCTTTAGCGGACGTTTACTGACCTGAGAGCAGCAAACAGACGTGAGGAGGTGAATAGAGGAGACTTGTTTTTAAAAGTTTCTTAAAAACATACCATGAACAAAGTTTTAAAAATATATTTGTATCGATGAGAAATGTGTCGTTTATAGAATTTGTTGACAACATGTAGTCTGAATTGGGTTATATCTCATACAGGGTGTTGTGTCCTGAAAACGGTTGTATTATTGCGTGTTTCCCATCTCCCAGAATAACAGAATGAAAAGAAATGACTTATTTGATATACCGGTATTGACAATAGTCGTTTTGTTTATAAGATGAGATGTTTATATTTTGATAATTTTATACATTGGATGTATTGTATAAAAAATCAAGTGATGATAATAATAAATATGTACATATTTGTGCAGTAATGGTAGTAATGTATTTGCCAAAAAAGAGACAAATGCACAATAAAATGTAAAAATGAGAATTTGAATATAACTTTAACTGTATTTTATTTCTTCTAAATGGGTTTTCTTGGCCAACCTTGCTTGACTTTTCTGAACTCGTAATTTGAATTGGCCACTTAAGTCTGTACATTTAAATTTGTACCGTTTGGCTGGCTTGCGTAGTGGTGTAAAAACAAAAAAGGCCATGTTGTCTTACTCGTCCGGTTTGTAAAATATTAAGTTATAGTACTAATAAAAATCGTAGTTATAATAGGATCTAATTTATACAATTGAACCCTCCTGTTATCCTCAGATTGACTTTACACCCTTTATCCTCCAATAGTTTAAAACTCAAGACAATGATCATATTCCAAATGTTAACCAACATGTATGTCTCTGGTGCTTTAGGTATCTTAGTTGACTATCTAAATAACCATTTAAATAAAACATTACACCAACCTTCCCCCCCACCGACCCCTTTATACATCCAGAATTCCTATTATGTGACTATCGAAAAATATATAAATCACCATAAAATCTCACTGACTGAAATAAAATGTTAAAGTTAGATCTTTTTGATGTTGTTAAAGGACCAATAACTAAAGCAGAGGGTAGTTTTTTGATGATACATTTGCATGTAATAGTCACCTCAATATCATCCTACACAATCAACACAAATATGTGTAAAATATTGAAATTTGTATATGTTTTATACTACTAAAACAGCCAGGGGTCAAATTGAACAGAAAGTGCATACAGGACATTTAAAAAAGATCTTCATGTTCATTTTAGTCCTCACTAAATTAGGAAAAGTCCTGAAATACTAAGCAAAACAAATAATGTGAACCACTTTTTTTTTAGATACGTTGAACATTGAATGAGGTCAAATTGACCCCAAGATAACAGGAGGGAACCCACTGTTTCTCAAAATGTTATCTAAGGTATACTCCCTTAAAACCACAACACATGTTTGAAAGTTTAAAACTTACATTACTTAATAGGGCGTGGTTTAGAAACAACAACCTTCAATCTGAATACACAAAAACTGAAGACTAATTGCTACATTTTAAATGTGTAAAATCCATCAGTAAATTCATGGTTAACCAAATGTTTGCGATTGAATAAAGTAAACCGTGCTCTCTACTTCTACTCCCAGTTCTATTTTTGCAGCTCTCTCGTGCAGTAACAATGATCTGCCTCCAGGGGGCGACACTGGCCTTTAATACATAGCTTTAATACCACCCTCATGTCTCGTGTTTATACTTTTTTTTTCTTTCCAGCTGTTTCATAATTGAACTAACGGAGTCACAGCTGTACACTGAGTCACAGCCGTGTGTACTCTGCATGTCTCCTCACAATTAACACTGTTGTGTTACCCTCTACACACACACACACACACACACACACACACACACACACACACACACACACACACATACACACATACACACACATACACACATACACACACACACACACACACACACACACACACACACACACACACACACACAACTACTTCCAAGCATGAGTGTGTGTGTGTTTGTGTGTGTGTGTGAGCACGTTGCATACCAAGTGAGAAAGTGAGCCACAAAAGAAGGCATTATGTGTGCACGCGGTCGGTCACCTCCATGTTTTTTCTGCATGGCTGTGCAGACTGATCTTTGAACCTGATCTCTGATAAATCCCTCCGCGCACATCAGAGGAACTTCTTATCCTAAAATAATTTAATCAGCGAGCAGGAAACTTAAAGGAGGAACCCTTTAAATTCCGCCTCAGTGCCATGGATCTGTGGACCTCTGCTGGGACATCCTGACTGAGTAAAGGCAGCAGAAGGACTTGTTTTTTTTTTAACTCAAGAAAACCCCTACAAACACAGAGATGTTTACTTTAAAATGTTTTATCACGTGCATTTTGGTTTTTATACCGACGTGTCTCAGTAAAAAAGCTGTTGGCCGGGATGGGAAGGTATTTCTGGAGAATATTTTACGGTATTATGGACAAAATAATTCAATTTCAACGGAAAATCTGGAGAATCTACTGCTGCTAATCTCAGACAGAAGAGCTGAGTTGATAACTGAAGGAAACCCGCTGGCAGGCGAAGAGGTGAGCACAGAAACTATTTACATTTTATAAACTAATTAATGATCATTTACTAGAGTGCAGGGGATTTAAACGTGCTTGTCATGTGTTTGTTATGGTGTAAAACGTTCAACATATTGATGGAACAAACTATACTAAACTTTATTAAAGTTATTACATTGTTACGTAATAATATAAAAGGGAAGTTGTTATGCTACAGATTGCTCAACAATTATAACACAAATAGGAAGTATGCATATGAAAGAAGAGAGATGCAAGACACAGAAACATTCAAAAACAAATCCGGAAGGATTTTAGAGACAAAAGGAGAAAACAATACAATTATGTACACAGGCTTCCAAAAATAAATCCATTCGAAGCTTAATCTATAATGCACTTACAAAAACATGAACAAACAGTATACCGTATTACTCGAGTGCAGTTTTTAAATAATAATGAATAAATAATGTAAACGTGATGTTAACAAACACAAACTCCATTAACTGTGTGGATAATTATATTTTTTACTTTTAATTCAACCTTTATTTAACCAGATAAAAAGCATTGAGATAAAACCTCATTTACAATGCGGACCTGGCCAAGAAGGAAGCCACTTTTACACATTATTACACATAACACAGGCATATAAAATACAGAGAACACAATTAATGACAGATGACTGGAAGGGCTAACTAGATCATAGGAAGTTAGTGGGTGCAGTACTACTTGATTCTAGTTCTGCTTTTGGTGTCATTGACCATTCTTTGTTGTTACACAAACTGGAACAATATGGTTTTAATTTTTAAACGCTGAGGTGGTTAGAAAGTTACCTGACAAATCGAAGTCAAACTGTTTTTTTTAATGGAAGTCTCTAAAAGATGAAAACAGTCACTTGTGGAGTACCTCGGGGTAGTTGTTTGGGACCACTTTTATTTTTACAAATGACCTACCATTAGTGTTAGAAAAAGCTAAAATTGTAATGTATCCAGATGACTCAACAATATATTATGCAGCATCAACTACAAGAGAGTTGACAAATGTTATGAAGAAAGATATACTACTGATATCAGAGTGGGTCATAAATAATAAGTTGGTACTTAATGCGGGAAAAACAAAATCGTTATTACTAGGATCAAATCATCAGTTAAAAGGTGAACCAAAATTGCAACTACATTTAAACCATATTGAAATTGAACAGGTCGAGGAGACAAAATTGCTAGGTATAACCCTGGATCATAAATTATTTTGGTCTAAACAAATTTATAATGTTGTATGTAAAATGGGAAGGGGTGTGTCACTTGTAAAAATAATTGTAATATATTTGCCTATGGATGTCAGTAGACACGTTTTGGATGCTTTGGTTCTGTCGCAGCTTGATTATTGTTTGGTTATATGGTCTAGTGCTGCTGAAAAAGATTTAAACAAACTACAAGTAGCACAAAATAAGGCAGCACGATGTGCACTGCAGTGCTCCTACGGAACCAGATTCACTGAAATGCTGGAGACATTGAAATGGTTAACTGTCAGACAGAGGTCAACTTATATTTTATCACATTTTGTCAGAAATATTACAGTGACTCACTCACCAGATATATTATCACAAAGGTTTATAGCGCAATATGCACAACATAACTATCAAACACAACATACAATAGAAGGAAGGTTTGTATTACCCAAATCTAAATCAAATATGGGAGAGAAAACAGTCATGTGCAGAGCCATGGTCAGCTGGAACTCTTTACCGGTTCACATCATTCAGGAAAATTCTCAAGTACATTTCAAAAGGTTGCTAAAAAAATATTTAAGTATTATAAAGTAAATTTGAACTGAGCCTGTAGCTATGTATGCATATATTATTATGTACACTTATTTATATTTACTTCTGTTTGGCCTTAGGATGGCGATAATTGGATGACCATTTTAGTTTTCACTTCATACAGCACTGTAAATTGCATGAAATTATGAGCTGTTTTGTTTTAATTTTGTTGTATGTATGTTTATGTATGTTTTGACTGTGTGAGGACCCCAGGAAGAATAGCCAATGCTCATGCTAGTGCTAATGGGGATCCTAATAAAGACATAAAGAAATAAAGTAAACCAAAAGACGAAAAGCATTCACTATATTGTGCACATTTGGGACAGTAAGAAAGGTGCACTACTTATTACTGCAAGAGCAGCTGGTGGTAAGGACTTCAGACAACTTCAATGTAAAACATGCTATTGAGACAAGTGCCCTCAGTTTTAGGCTAATAGAGAACAGCTGGCATCTACCATCAATAATCATTCCCAATATCAGAAATAAGAAGACTGATGCAAAACAAATGCACAATCAAATCAAACAGGAAGCATTTAAAGAGATACTTAAAAACCATGATAGATTATGTTTAATGGGAAAAAAAATTCTTCTACACTTACCCTCGCTAACATCTCAGTAAATGAGCTAGTTGATCATTTTAATGCAAATTAATTTAAATGTTATATGCTCCACTAATATGGCCAGGATCTGTTGAATTTTAGGAATATTGGGTTGCAGATTAACATTTCCAAAAGGGGGGTTCGTTTAGCATGAAACACTTGAAATAACTAAAGGATCAGTTAAAAAAGAAAGTAGAAAGAAAGTGAGGTCAAAGAAAACTATTTCTGCTAAACAGTTAGCAATGATTGAGAGTCGGACCTAAACATTTCAGATGTGTGTATCTCACACTTCACTGTCACTTTTAGTCATGTACCTTTTGTTTGATTATCTTTGCTTTTTAAATGAGTGTTTTTCAATGCCATTTCATAATATGTTTCTTGATGTCTTTCATTTTTGTAAAGCACTTTGAAATGCCTTGTGTTGAAAGGTGCTATATAAATACACTTGCCTTGCCTAATGTCTGCTCTCTGTCCCTCAGTGTGAGTCTACAGAGCAGATTTTGTCTCACTTTGGCTTCAGTAATGAGAGCCAGCTGACGGTGGAGCATCTGGGGCGGATCTGCCCCGCGGTGCTGACCCAGGTCCTGCTGCCCTCCTGCCCCTACACCGGCTCCAAGACGCCGCTGCCCCAAGACTACTCCGGTGAGCCGCTTCATCGCAATGTTTGTTTATCTGTGGAGACTCCAGCAGCTCAGATCATTCTCAAAGTTCATCAGGGTTTGTTGTAGAGACTTGGACGTTTTTTTTTTTTTTTTTTAACACAATAATGACGTAGCACATACATGACAAATACATCATTACAAAACAAAAAGAAAAAACATAACAAAAAACTAAAACAGCTCCGTCTCAAACATACATACATGTAAGTGGTTACAGGAGTATCACATTTATGATTGATGATGAATGTATGATTACGGGAGATTCACGAGGTTCCTTTAACAATAACAGCCGACAATTCAGGTCCAAGGAAATGTAAGTAAGGCTGCCAGATTCTATAGAACTGGTCAGATTTGGCATTTAAAACATTTGTGATATATTCCAGGAGAACCAACTCAAATATGATGTTGCGCCAAGAGACTTTGAAGGTTAACGTACGATATGTCTTTTTATGCCACAAGAGGGCTCTTAATAAAAGCAATAACAACAGACAGTGTAGCGCCAAATGGGATTACTTTTTTGATCATAGTTCAGGATATCTTTGTATATTTTTGTATCCTCTGACAATCGATGACACACTTCTTCACTGAAAGAGATTGAAACAAGCTTAGTAAAAATGACAGTTTCTTGAATTGCATCTTTTTTTCATGTTGCCATGCTTTGAAATACTTGAACTAAGTTAGATTTTAAACCCTTATTATTGACCCTTTATGAATAGATAAAACAATTAGCTTAAAAGTTGTTTTGTATAACTGAATACATGTTCAGGTGTTGTAAATGCAATGTGACAGAGAGTTCCTCAGAATGACCTGCAGAGCGCTCCTCTTCTATTAAGTAATCATGCCTGTTAACTGATAAAAACACTAAATAAAGACGTTTCCCTGGTGGACACTGGGAAAAGCAGCTACGAGTTAAAGGTTATAACGTTAGCTTAGCTTGTATCTTTAATAACTTAATATCCAGATGTCGGAAGACTCAAAATTAAAAGCAACAAATCTACAAAATGTGGTATAAAACTGGATGAAAAGTCAACTTATGGACTGTTCTTTGTTTGATTATTTAATAAAATATGAACAGTAAACATAGTCATACCTTTTGTCATTACCAATACTCTTTATAATGAGGTGACACTGAAGGTAACTTTGTCTTAGAGGAGTGATTTGACTTGGTAGCTTGAGACTTGATGGCTATTGTTGTACTTTTGTATTTTTACTTGACACCTCCACCAAAACCATCTCACATTGTTAACCAAGGCAAAACATTATCAGTGTATCCACTCCAACATTTTATGGGTTCTTCCTTGGCCCATGTTTCATCCTATCACAAAGTTTTATGAAAATCCGGCTGATAGTTTATCCAAAATGCTGCTGATAAACAAACTGTATCATAAATACAACTTCCATGGCGGAGGTAATTATGATAATATTATTACAGACCCAGCAATATTAAAGCAATAACATGTAGCTCCACCTTTACCAGCATTGAAGTGATTGACACATTAATGCAGGGGTGTCAAACTCAATTTAATCGCGGGCCACATCAGCACTATGGCTGCACTCAAAGGGCCGGTTGTAACTTATATATAAATATATATATAAAATAATGTATTATGTTACATTATTGCCTCTGCATTGGATTATTATCTGATAGGGTAATAACTTCATAATTAACTACGTCTGAAAGCAGAAGTCTGGGGCAAATAATTGCAAGTCTCTTCAGTGAGAATGTCACAAAATGATTTAAAAAGAAAAGCTGAAAATAAAAAATAAAAAAAAGGAAGTGACATTTAAAAAAAAGAGTCAAATAAAAAAAAAAAGGCATATTTCGAAGAAAAAAAGTCAAGTTCTGTCTAATTTGAGATGCATTGTGGGACATGTAGTTTATGGGCAACGTGCTTATGTAAATCATCATGTAACCGTATAATAAACATATTATATTCTTTGCAAGCTCTTGTCGGGCCACAGAAAATGAAGTCACGGGCCGGATTTGGCCCCCGGGCCTTGAGTTTGACACCCCTGCATTAATGCATCAATCATTATAATACAATAATAAACATTATTCAAAAAGAATTGACGAGTTCCTTTACTTTCGGTACTTAAAGAATATGTTATGCTAATAGCATTACTACAGTTAATAAAGAGTTTAATGCAGAACTTTCACTTGTAACAGGGAACTCTTAACACTACTTTTACATATCAAATATATAATACTTCTACCACCAAAGACAAATAATGCCTTCCATGCCAGTTAAATATGAGTTTTTTTACAATATTATGCTATTCAAAATGGATTTATATATCAATAATTATGCATATCAAATGTTCAACATGCACTTTTTTGTGTTTTATTAAAAAAAAAAACTGGGTTAGTGACTGGTAATCTGTTAACGTCAATCAGAACGTTTTTAAATTGAAAGTATACCCTTTGTTTTAAGTAAATTATAATGGTAACTAAAAAGACATTTGGGTGGTTCCTTTTGTTCGGATTTGAACCTTTTCTCAGGTCGTCACTTTTTATCATCTCCTTCTTATCTCTCTCCTCTCATGACTTTTAATAATCAAAAACCATAGTCATTTACTGTGAAGCTATGTAATGCTCAAACAATGTCCTGGACTGACTCAGAGCCGCTGACCGTTAAACGCTCCCTCGTCTTCCTCTTCCTCCTCCTCCTCCTCCTCCTCCTCCTCCTCCTCCTCCTCCTCCTCCTCCTCCTCCTCCTCCTCCTCCTCACTGCTGTTGACAATTGCAACCATCTGTGACTGTTTTTTAGTCAGTGTGTTGATATTGATGCACGCTGTGAGCAGAATTTCTCCTCTGCAAATAAATAAAGAGTTCCTTCGTGTGCTAGAAATCCTTGGAAACACCTCCATCTTAATTTTGTGTTTTCAAGGTTTGAAAAGTGCTTAGATTTTTTATAAAAGGCATAAAAACCCCTACATTTCGGTTACTATTGCAATGCTCATTCAGATCAGACTGGCCTAATAACATATAGTTACTTATTGAAAAGCTTATTTTTGGCTGCTTCGGGCACTTGTACCATAAGTGTATGGATAAGAATGCATCATGTTTAACACACACACACACATAAATACTGATACCTATACCTATTGGCATGTAGGAGCCATGGCTGCGCTGTTTTGTAGACTTTAATGAGCGTCTGTTTGCTCTTTACGGTTTTGAGCATACAGTCAGACCATGTGTTTCGCAGTTTCTACAGCATCGATCAAATCATGTCATGCAGGGCACCGACTGGACTGTGTTCAACATACAAGCCAGACATGAAGTACATCGGTCCAAGGGTTGGCAAGATAATCAAAACTCAAATACACACACCCCAAACATATATATACACACAGAGACGTCTGTCAATATAGTATGTTATACTATGTGTTTTCCTTTAAATTGCCGCCCTTCTTATTATTATTCTTCTTGTATGTCCTTCACCTAACATTACATTACATTACATGTCACTTGTTAGACGTTTTTATCCAGAGCAACTTACATACTCAATACTGTGGGAAAATCCCCACAGGAGCAATTTGGGGTGAAGTGTCTCAGGGACACAACGACATACTGACTGCAGTGGGGTTTGAACCTGTGACCCCCGGATCCGAATACAAACGCACAACCCACTGCACCACACGCCTCCCATGTTTGAAAAGGCACCTTGAAAATGCTTCAAAATAGCTGTTAAATAACTGTTGATCTATGATTTGTGCCCTGACAGTGTGGGGTTACGGGTTTCTGGCCGTCACTGTGATCAACCTGGCGTCTCTGCTCGGCCTCTTCCTGGTCCCCTTCACCAAGAAGCCATATTTCCCCAAACTGCTGACCTACTTCGTCGGCCTCGCCATCGGGACGCTCTTCTCCAACGCTGTGCTGCAGCTCATACCCGAGGTCAGTAACAGGTGGAATTAATACAATGTTTTTGTGATATTTAAAGGGAAATTATTGTGTGTGCCACTAACGTTTTTCTGTTAATCTACAGGCGCTTGGTTTTGATCCCAAATTGGATAACTATGTGGAGAACGCAGTTGGAATATTTGGAGGCTTTTATCTCCTGTTCGTTGTGGAGAAGGTACTGAAAATGGCTCTCAGGTTAGACGAAGAGGTAAGATCACATCTGTGTCTCTGAAGTTGTTGTGTGTCTCTTTGTGGTTGTGTGTCTCTTTGTGGTTGTGTGTCTCTTTTAGGTCAGTTTGTGTCAACACCTGATTTGTATGTGTCTCTTTGAGTGACATTTTGTAGGGCAGCGGGGGCAGCCAGGACTCTTTGGGCACATTGCCAAACTCATATCTCTTTTTTTATTTACGCATGTGCTATGTCCTGGAACAGCCTTCTGATACACATTATTTTTCCTGTTGCTGATAATCCATCATTGTAATTTATTACAGAGTAATATCCTGTTTTGCAGTTGTCCAATGTCCATTAAGTCATCTTGTTTATTAGCTCATTAGGATGCCACGTAATGACTACAGAGAGGAAATTACACTTGGAAGTCATGCATATGTTTTAGATCATCTGCAGGGTCATGAAAACAAAAGTCAAACTTTGTGACCTTTTAAGATTTGGCACATACTCCTAACATTACCTTTCAAGCAGGGGTGTTCTAACTTTTTGAATGGGGACCAGATTAAATAATGTAAAAATAAGTTTAGCTAGCTGCCTCTCATCATATGGGTTATTTAAAAAGATTTACAAAGGTTTTTCTTTAGCAATTTAACAGTCCTTCAATCAATAGTTTAATAGCCTATACTATCATTCCCCGTACATACAGTATAAGGTTTGAAGAGGAATTACTTCTTTGAAAATACCTTTGTTTTTTTTAAAGGGACAATGAACAATAATCAACTCTCAAACAAATGTACCACAACTTAGTCCGGCATCCTATAGTAATAAACACAAATGTAGGACATTAAGGAAAAGCTATTTCGTGAAAGTTGTCAAAGTCAGTGAGATTTAAATTGTAGAATAAAGTTAAACAGTGTGAAAGTCAGATTTTATAACAATTCAATTCCACACATATTCACACATTCACAATGACATTCTTGAAAAAAGCTATATGTCAAACATTAAAGCTAAGACCAAGACTCAATTAGCTTAGCTTTGAATAAAACCTTGCAGTAGAAAGAATTTTTAATCTTCACTGTGAGACTGACCGTTGAGCGGCCCGACCAAGCAAGGAGGCAGAACGTCCAAAAATATAACCCGACGTGGGCATTTATTAAAATCATGCGCACATAGTTCACAGCCTCAATCCTGCTGTTCTCTGTGAACACATCCTGCAGCCACAAAGATCTCACACCCACTACCAGCCTAACAAGACACAGCATCTAAATACACACACAGACTAACAAGACACAGGTGAGGGGGGAGGAGACAACACAGGGCACCAGGTGCACACAATCAGCAACAGACATGGGGAAAGGGGAAGTTGTCGTACCTACCATACCTAAAACAATGATTAGCCTATAAACATGTCCACGTGAGCTCTAGTAACGGCGTCTCGTCGTTACATTCACTATAAATATTTAATGTGTTGAAATGATGTGGTCTTTAAGTATTGCATTGCGGACAATCTTGATTTATCTCCTCAGCTTACTTTAAACCGGTGGCGAACCGTGTCTATCACAACCGGACCTTCTGTAGAAAGGTCGTCCCCCCCCCGGCGTTATAATGTCCGTCTTTTCACTGAATTGTCGTCTTGAAAAGGGTAATCAGAACAATGCCGCAACAACTTCATCTTCACCTGTTGCACTTGTCATTTCAACGTTAAAAACAATGAAACGGCATGAATTGCTTCGTTGCATTCATCTGGATCCTCTGTCTCGAGCCAGTTAACTAGCGGGCCTTCTAGAGTCTACCCTGGAACCGAGGGAAACTCTGAAAGAATACGCCCATTGGCTAAAAATCAATATGTGATTGGTTGATTAAACTGTCAGTCCAAACGTACGCTCTCATTCAGTGCAACGGCCAGGGCATTCCATCAAGGATGTAGAACACCTTGGTTGAAGGATATTCTACCCAGAGACCCAGAACAAGATCTGATTGGTTGCTTTCTTTTCTAACACAAAACCACTGAAATGCGTAGTGCATGGTCCGAGAAGGACAAACAAATCAAGGTAACACTGTAATATTACAGATCAACAACACAGATACCATTCTCATTTATTCATTTTATATACATTTTATTTATATAATTAAATCTATTTTTTGTTTGTTTTATCTGAGTGTTCCAGGGTATTCTCTGGATACCTTGAAGGCCCTGACGGTTCGCCACTGCTTTAAACCTACTTAATGTTTTTCCTCTGTTCCTCAGCTGACTTACTTTGTCTCTCTTGTTGTCAGCCTGGCCACAGCCACTTCACTCCTGCTGATCCTCCTCAAGAAAGCTTGATCCAGAACGGGGAATTACCGGAGAAAAAGAACAGCATTGTTCTGACCAGCGTCAACACCATCGCCACCGACAAGAGCAGCCCGAACGCTGAGCCTGTGAACACAAACGTGACAACCTCTCAGGTACCAGAACAACGCACCTGCCTCATCTCATAGCTAAAGGAGACATATAATGTGTAGAAGAAGAAGAAGAAGAAGAAGGAATACATGAAGTGTATCCCATAGGGGAAATTCTGATTCATTTAACATTTCTTAGTGAGAAAATCTAAAAACAGCTAGACCTATGTTATGGATTTATTAACACAGTTTTTCAACCCAGAAATGTGTCATTTTAATCTGGTCTCCTGTCTGTAAGAAGCCCTCATAAATGTACTTTTTATTCCATTTTAAGCCACATTTGACCAGACACTTTTTAGATCTTGGTGGATTTGTATCTCTATATCTTAATCTGATAAAGGATTTTAGGTTTAAGAATGACAGAGAAACTAGCTGAGCAATCGTTAGCCTTTAGCTCATGTCCCCTCCATTCATGGTACACTAGAAAGACAGATTTAAAGTGTTATACTGTTTTATTTACGAGTTTTAATTGTTTAGATCAGCAGTTTGTTTTGGAGAAGGGGAGATCTCGTGGATAATTTTGCTTTAAAACTGACTACAATGAAGTCAATGGAGGCTACCAAACTCCGTCCTCTGTCACTGTATTTATTGAAAGGGCCACGCAGTTCAGATGGGGTTATTACTCTCCTAATTCCCACCTCTTTGGCATTCAATCAACTCTTTCTGCATACATTGCAAACCAACCCTCACGGCTATCACCCTCGAACTCAACGAACTTTAATCTAATGAGCAGCTACGTCTTATAATAAACTTGTGTTTTCTGACATGTTATCTTAGGTAATTAATAGAGATTTACTATCCACCTCTGTCCGCTATCACACGTACACCTGACAGGAATGAATCATGGACTATAAATGCAGCACGTGTATTAACCATAGGTATTAACACATCTTATCATTAGGTGTCCCTGTCCTTCACCTACAAAAGGGTCCCTCAATGAGACAAGTAGACACTGAAAGAGTTGAAAATGAACTCTAAAAGTACAAAGGAAACTACAAAGAGGAACAAAATGGGCAAAAAGAAACACAGAGCAAATACTGAAAGACTCAAAATGACCACAAAGAGGTACGACTAAATTACAAAGAGACACACAATGTCTACAGAGAGAAAACGTGACTACAAAGACACACTACTCAACTACAAAGAGACAAAGAACAGCTATATAAGACACTAAAATGACTCCAAAGATAAACAAAATGGCAAAGATTTACAGAGAAAATACAGAGACATAAAATAACCACTATTTATTAGTCTAAGTCTTGGTCTTAGTTCCAGCCTCGCAGTATTTTATCGAGCTGTTATCAGTGACAGGGGGCGATTAGACTGCTGTTAATATTTAACACTGAAATCTCCCGTGTCATATGGAGGCTCTGAAGGATCAAAAACCTAAACAAACAGAAGTGCTGGTGGCACAGAGGGACGAAGGTTTTAGATCCTTCTCCTCTTGCTAAATGCAGGGATTGTCTGTCTGGAGCACAAAGACTCCTTGTTTGTCTCGCTGGCTGATAAAAGGACCGTCTTGTTGCCACAGAGTATCTTTAACCAAGACCCAGAACCTCTGTTTATGTCCGCTCATTCTCCGTATTCACATTATAAACACTGAGGCCATTATATTTGTAATCGAAGAGTTCCTTAGCAAGTGCTGCACATTTATAAATATGTTTCCTGTAATGTGATTTATTGGTATCTGATACATTTTGTGAATCCAAGAGGGGGACACATTTACATTTTTGGCATTCATGATGATTAACTCATTGGTACTCAACCTGGGGGTCAGGAGATCAATCAATCAATCAATCAATCAATGTTTATTTATATAGCCCACTATCACACATGTTACATTTGTCTCAGTGGACTTCACAGTTTATACAGAATATCAGTATGACAATACGACACCCTCTGTCCTTAGACCCTCACATCGTACAAGGAAAAACTTCCAGAGAAACCCCCACAGTTTAAAGGGGGACATGGGAGAAACCTCAGGGAGAGCAACAGAGGAGGGATCCCTCTTCCAGAACGGACAGACATGCAATAGATGCCGTGTGTAAATTTAAAAGATAATACATTTGCAACATAGGTGGAGAACATTCCTGAGGGTCGCCAGAGAGAAAATATTGAATTAACCCAATAAATAAAATGGGATTTAGGAATGGAAATGGGCTTTCACATTACGTTGCATTTACTGTAATAATATGCACCAGAAAGCCAGCAATCTGAACCACTATAGCACCACCATGGGGTTTACTGGGAAATGTCCCCATAAATACTGGATGGATTCCCACTCAACTTTGAACAGACATTCATGTCCTACTCAGGAAAAGAACATGCATTGATGTCCATTGTTTGATCTGGCCCACAAATCAATTCAGGTAAAGGTCGGACCGCCTGGTTGTAGCTGAATGAGCGAATTTGAAACAGTTAAAGGTGGGGTAGGTAATTTTGGAGAAACCAGCTCGAGTGCGCTAGAATTGGAAAATACACAACCGGAAGAAATCTGCCACTTCCTTATAGAGCCCCTCCTCCAACACACACAAACGCGCACATAACCAATGAGGGCACGAGATAAGTTTGTGCACAGATGGAAGGCTGACAGGCAGGTAGGCCATCCAGTTATTTTAGCCGGCTCAGATGATTGGTCGTGCTTTTTACAGTACTACGGCTTCCACAGATGATATTTTTTAATGTATTTGTTGTCAAAGCACTTCAGATATTCATTGCTATCGGGATGTTAAGAGCATTCCATGGAACATAACAAAAAGTGTATCTCGAGCCGGTTTCTCAAACTTACCTACCCCACCTTTAAAGGATTTCAGGTGTCTTGAAATACGTCTCCATTAGGCTACATTGCACGCCAACATTATTCTGCCATACATACGTTTGTTGAATAGGCTGCATGTGAGTTTTACTTCAATAAACAGTTATTTTTGTTTATTAGGGTTATGTGCAGATGTTGCACGCCAAAAGGATAAACTTTACACACTTACGATCAACGATCTTTAACTTTTTTGGTTATTAAATGTCAAAAAAACGATTGGCTTTTCATATTTAGGTTCTTGTAAGTTCTTGAATATAAGCCTACCTGTAATAATGTCATCATAATGTATAACCTTACTTAACTAAATGCTGTGATGTCTAAGCAATAATAATAACAACCAACCAGTTTGATAAGATTAAAACAAAAAGCACTTCTAAAATAACAGTGGAAGATCGGTGAGTTTTGTTGGGACATGAAATCAAACTTGATAATATCCTTACATTTGACATTTGTTTGCGTGTCACTCTTCTTCTCTAAATTCAAATGATAGTCTTGTGTTTTTAACCTGATTTATTCCTCTTGCAGGACGTCCAGGTATCAGGCGTGATGTGCTACTGGTTGCGAGGAACTCGTGTCTCCAGCATCAAGACGGTGGCGTGGATGATCACTCTGAGCGACGCGGTGCACAACTTCATTGATGGCCTGGCTATCGGCGCCTCGTTCACCGTGTCCATCCTGGCGGGCTTCAGTACGTCCACCGCCATCGTGTGCGAGGAGTTCCCCCACGAACTCGGTAAGGATGTTATCCTGTTCATATTACGCCAGGGTAATATTACTCCAACACAGAACTCAAATGTCTAATTCTGGTGGAGATCCCAAACGTACTGAAGCTCCAAGGCAGGGGTGTCTAAACCTTTTTCACTGAGGGCCACATACAGAAAAATATACGAAGGGCTGGGCCACTCAGAGGTACATTGTCTCATAAGTTCAGTTATAAGTTAGCAAAATCAATCAAATATAGCTCAATGATGCTTGATATTTAAAAATGCCTTAAGAAAAAAACAGCCTACATCACAGCTGTCCATTTATTTTGTTACAAAAAGTGATCAGCTCAAAACAGAAGCCTCAGACTGATTATAATAAGGGGAATAGGAAGGGTTTATTTCAAGCTTGTTATGCAAATAAGTTATCAATTTACAAAATGTTTCCAACTTTAATTGACTGAATTTATGTGAAAAGTGGACTTATTAATACATGAATACTACTGTGTAATATATTTATACATATATATTGAAGAAGTACAATATAAGTTTCATTTGTGGCACATATTCCATTATACTTTTTGAATTTGCTGAGGGCCGATTCCAAATGGGCCGAGGGCCACATTTGGCCTCCGGGTCGTAGTTTGGACACCCCTGCTCTAAGGGATGAGAAAATAGAATTCTCGTAATCCATTTTTTGGAAAGTCTCAAGGTTTTCTGTGACATGCCTCTCAGGGCTTCCATACAAAGGCTGGATTTGGGGGATAAAGTGTCCAAAATGTCATCTAGAATATAGCTACATTTTATGGCCTTAAAAAAGTGTCAGGTTTTAACATATTAATCACAATGCCAAGCTGGAATAGTTTTCATCACAACAAATCATTCTGTGAAACAGGGTGTTATCAAACAAACAACAGTAAAACTTACCAGGAAAACTGGATTTCAGCGGATTAAAAGCAGATTATGTCTTTTCACACAAACGAAAAGGACTGTGAATGTATGATCTTTATCGACCTCTACTGACACAATGCAGCATTGCACCAAAACTCTTCCATGATGTGTTTCAACTTCAAACATTTAATAAACTAAAAATAGAAATGTAATCCAATCCAACTTTCATTATTGTAACCAATGTATTACAAAACCGTCTGATTTATGTCTGAAATTCCTCCCCTTTTAATGTAAATAAACTGGACAAGACTACAAATCAAATACTATTGTATTGCATTGCGTGATTTCAAGAGATGAGAAAACTGGATGCATTAAGGCGGTGAAGAAATATGTAGAGATTATCTGAATCAAAAGTGTTATCAGTTGAAATGTGTTTGTGTTGTGCAGAAATGTCCATAACAACCCTGTGTTTTGTTCCGTCTGCAGGTGACTTTGTGATCCTGCTGAACGCTGGTATGACCGTCCCACAGGCCATTTTCTTCAACATGCTGTCTGCGGTGTCGTGTTACATCGGGCTGGGGTTCGGCATCCTGCTCGGGAGCAACTTTGCCCCCAATGCAATCTTTGCCATCGCGGGAGGAATGTTTCTGTACATTGCTCTGGCAGACATGGTGAGTCACATGATCCCACCTGAGGTCACTCCACACCTGCAGACTGCAGTTCGGTCTTTGCATTTTTATACATACACATTTTTTTATGGTGTTATTTAGAGCTACTTTATATGCCTGTTTTTGTCAACAGGTCACATTTAAAGCCAAAACTAACAGTCCATTAGTCCATCTCGCCCCCCCTCTATGTGCTACCCAATGCCCTTCCATCCTTACTAGATATTTTAAGCATCTATAGTTGATATTTTCTGATATTAACCATGTATCAAATGCATGCATGTCAAATGTGCTGCTTCATTGGCAGTCTCTCTCTGAGCTTAACACAGTGTTTTAGTGACTTTTGTGTTATAGTTTTGTGGAAATATCAGCAGAAATATTGGACTTTCTATCATAGTGTCTGGCCAATGTGATTTCATCTTTCCAGGGCAATAAAATAGGCCTATAAATCAATGTCGTGTTTACAGTTTGTTATGCTGACCCCAAGTGGCCAAGAAAAAGGCTCAGCAATGTTCAGTTTGACTGTTCTTAAAAATAATAAAAACAGAGATTTAAAAAATGTATTCATATAAAAGAAATTGAAAAATATATTTGTTCTTAACTTGTTAAGTAGCTTGACACCATCAGAGTTATTTTTCCGGTAACAGTGAACACAGAGGAATAACTCTTAGTAGGATAAATGTATTCTTAGTGTCTTTTGATTGGATTTGTTGAAAATAAGACAAATGTCATAAAAACAAGACCTCTTGTTGTAGGCCGAACCTGCAATTTGTAACCTGTTAAGCCCCAAAGACCCCTCTATTGGCTCTAGCGGTTAGAAAGAGATGTCAATCATCAAAATCGACCAAGGGGGGCCAGAGATAGGTCAAATCCACCCAAATGATCCCAGAAGTGGGTTTCTTTTGCTAAATCTCTCTGAAAAGGTCAAATTTAACTTGTTTTGCATCAATCTTAATACAGGGTACTTATTATATGTTATAGTTTGGATCCCTAAAGCTTTTAGTCTACTATCCCATCATTCAAGGGTGGTTTTCACTATAAGTAATGTTTTTTTACACAATAATTTAATGTTCAATCTGAATTTACTTTAAAATAAAAAAAATGTATATTGATTCTGACTCTTCTACATCCAACTCACAGGTTTATCATTGCTTTGAGAAAAAAGATTATTAATTTAACCCTTTTAGAAGTGAAGTTATGGTCATTTGTTCTGGGAATGTCATTTTCGAGTCTGAGACCTGGAAAACAGGCTCAGGGCTTAACAGGTTAAACCAGTTTTGTCCTCACACTGTGATAGATATATCAGATGTTAAAAGCATCCAAGTTTCTTTCCCCTTTTATTCATCTCAACAAATTAATAATTCTAGGCACATAAATCCCACTTCTTGTTTGTATATTATTACCTCCCATTATATGATCAATAAGGGTATGGTCATTTCTGATATCTGATTTCGTTTTTTCGCCTCAGTTTCCGGAGATGGAGAAAATTTCACTGGAACAGAAGGGGACTTCCAACAAGATCATCTTCTTCATCATCCAGAACGTGGGGCTGCTGAGCGGCTTCACCATCATCCTGCTCATCACCATGTACGCAGGGGAAATCAACCTGGGCTAGAGAGAGACTAAGGAACAAAAACTGAAAAGAGAAATTCAATAAATAATGAGCTGCTTCTATTTCTGCTCACTCGGCTGGGCGGGAAAGTGAATGTAAATGTTTTGTACGAACAAAACCAAAATGGAAAAAGCTTTTATACCTTTTGACTATCAAGTAAGTGGAACGTTTAGCTCCATCAAAAGGGAAATCTGTACAATCATTATGTATGAACTCTAGTCAAATTGTGTATTTTTGAGGAGACAATAAATTATTTTTTCAGTCTTCATATGGTGTACAATAATTGTGTTTATTGTTTGTCATGGCCGTAGTGTTTGACCTCCGAGTTGTGTGACCTCTATGACCTTCATTGGTTCTTTTTCCTGTAAGATTTTAAAATAAAGTTAGTATTTCTACATCAAAAAATCTCCTATATGTTTCCATAGGCTCCAAGTATTAAAACCTGGTGACTCTACATCAAAGGTTGGCTTTTCATGCAATTTATTTCAAATGAAAATAAATGTGTCCGCCTTCAGGGTTGTATTGCTTTGACAGTTTCTCTCAGTGGCTCTTTGATAACTGCAATAATATCTAACATGAAACGCCACAAATAAAAAAGTTAGTTAAAACATTTGACCTATGTTACCCCACTCTATGTATTATGTAAACATTTTTACCTTTTATATTGTTATGTATGAAACCCATGTAATGTTGTAATAATAGCAACTTAATCTTACTTATATTTACTTTTAAATATTGTGTGGGTTTAGGTGGACCTGCCACTAATGTTTTATTTCTCTGCTAATTATTTGTAAGGCTAATTATTTGATCAGTTCAGAAAATAACTTGCAGAAAATGTTGAAAGATATTCATCCTTGTGACCAGTTGAGAAACACTGTTGTGGATAGTCATTAGCCATCTCTTGTAGCAAGAGTTTCTTTAGTTAAATACAATAAATACGTTCCTATTTATTTAATGCCAACAACACAGTATGATCCTTAAATATAGTAAGGCAAACATAGCACCAGTGTCAATCAATTATTTAAAGTCACACCATAAATGGCTGGGATTCGGTAACGTTTTGTAATTATATTTATATCTCTTTTATAAAAAACTAAATGATACAATCAGCTGGTCTGCAAGCGGCGGCCAATCCAAAGGAAAGGAAGTGGTACAAGCTGCGTTCATGTGACACCGCAGAGCTCGTATTTATCCACATTAAATTGGAAAATGATGAACCACCCGGTAGAAAATAACTATTTCTCCTACATGTAATCCCGCTTTGGATATTTGAAATATATCTATATGATAGTGATAGTAGTTCCAACATGTATATGGAAAAATAGAGAAGAAAACGAGAATCCCATACTAGGATTACGGGTTGTTGATTTTCCCATTCTGCTGCTATACAGTGAATGCAGCATATCGTAGTTGGGGAAGTAGGAGACAAATGAAAAGAGACGCGATTGACTTCTGGAAACTTTTCTGATTTGTTCTCACAATCCACCGCTAACCCCGCCTTCAACAAGGATTACAATAAACACGGTGAGTCATGTTTAATTACCCCGTTTATTTGTATCGGGATAAATGAAATGAAGTCATATCAAATCCGTGGTAGCTCTGTGAAGCTACATGATGCTAGCTGCTGTTAGCTTATCAGAGGATGTAAATAGTTTGAAAGGGTTATGATTAAGGTTTTTAAAGTTTATTTGATCCGATCCACGTAGGCATTCAGCATCTTCATTAACATTATAGTTAATGAAGATGCTGAATGAATGCCTACGTGTTAAAGCTGTTTGGCTTTTCGTTAAAACCGTTATGACTCACGTGATATTTGAGATTATTATTCACTCTGATTATTGAGTTTGTTAAATGCAAAATAAGCACACATGTTAGTCTGCATTTAGAGTAAATGTCTTGCATTCAAAACTGCATAATGTGTTGTACTAAATAAAAGTGGTGTAAGTAACTAAATAGATTTACTCAAGTAGTGTACTTTGAAATACAAACAACACGTAAAATGGACTTTAGTAGCACCTGGAATAAATTCACAAGCTACCCTGCAGTATACAAAGTCATTCCAACTAGCTGCACCTTTACCAGCTATAATAAAAACATAACGCATCAATAATTATAATCAAAACATATAATCTATATTATTCCGAAATGGGCCTATCTGCATAATGACTACTTTTACTTGTCTATTAGAATATAATAAGGAGGGATGAAACCCTCTTTAATGGTCACACATGCAGAGCACACAGCACACACAGTGACATTTGTTCTCTGCATTTAACCCATCCTAGTACCAGGAGTCTAGTACTAGGAACAGTGGGCAGCTATTGTACAGCGCCCGGGGAGCAATGGGAGTGAGTGAGGGAGGGAGCGTTGCTCAAGGGCACCACGGCAGGGCCCAGAAGGTGAACTGGGACCTCTTCAAGTAGCAGTCCACACTCCATATTGTAGGTCTGGTCGGGGACTTGAACCGGTGACCCTATGGCTCACAGTCCAAGCCCCTACTGACTGAGCCACTGCCGGACAGAATAATTGTAGAAAGGTTTTAGGTACAGTTTTGTGATCAGATGAGAAAGAACACAACATTACATTACATCTTACTTGTTGGACGCTTTTATCCAAAGCGACTTCCATACTCAATACTGTGGGCAATCCCCACAGGAGCAATTTGGGGTGAAGTGTCTTGCCCAAGGACACAACGGCATGCTGACTGCAGTGGGGTTTGAACCTGTGCTGCCCTGATCCGAACAGCAACGCACAACCCACTGCACCACACGCCTCCAACACATAACAAACAACAAACGCTTGTATTATCTCTGACAAAGACTGACCTTCTTGAGAGGATTACAGTAAACAACATGATAGATAAAAGGTGTGGGCTGGGCTGATTTTCAAGTGCTAGTATTTCTTTTTCTGGGCGTAACACATGTTTGATTAATCAACATAGGATTGCGATGGGGAATATCTGCAAAACCAATAATCTCAAGTAGTCCAAGGTACAAATAAAAAAAAAGTAAACGCAAAGACGAGATTTAATCTACAATTTAGACTTTTTTCTATTCTCACCCGTCATGTCTTGCTCTCTTTCAAAAAGAAGGCCCAAGTGATGTATTGATTAAATATATGATTGCAAAACAGATTTTTCTTGTCATTTGTCATATTTTCAACCTCTCACATTTTAACCTGGACTTGTTTTCAGAATCAGGGCTGAGCCATGGCGAATATTCAGATCCGGAAGTATCGGGACGAAGACTCGGAGGCAGTGAGGGACACCTACACCATGGGGATGAGCGAGCATGTGCCCTCCTCCTTCATGCACATGCTGAAACAGCCACCGACCCAGATGGTGCTCATGTGCCTGTTCTGCGCCCTCATCACCAGCTCCAAGTCCTTCCTGTTACCCATCCTGGCCGTCACCCTGGTCCTGGCTGGGGCCCGGCAGTTCGTCGTCTACGTGTTCAACAGACAAATCGACACCTCACTCAGTAATGACCTGAATAACATCAACGAGACCTACCTGAAGCAGAAGGACTCGTGTTTTTGGGTGGCTGAAGTCGATGGAGTGGTGGTCGGCATGGTGGCTTGCCTTCCTGCTGAGAATGCGCCTGCGTGTTTGGAGTTGAAACGCATGTCGGTGCGCCGCACTTACCGCAGGATGGGCATCGCTAAGGCTCTGTGTCGGACAGTCGCTGAATTTACTCGTGAACGAGGTTTTGCAGCCGTTTTGCTGGTCACCTCTGTGGTGGCTACAGATGCTCAGAAGTTGTATGAGGACATGGGCTACAAGAAGATACGAGAGTTTGTTATTCCTGAGCTTGCTGGCAAAATCATGAACTTCACTCTAATAGAGTACAGACTGGATTTACAGAGAGAGGGGAAAAGTGAATGAGTCGTTATTTAGCTGAAACCCTAAGGAACCATTCATTTCTGCAGTTTCTATACTTACATTTTGACGGTATGCATTGCCTCTAATGGGATAGTCCCGATTGTTTGAAGTTGGGTTGTAGGAATTACAGTATAGCCCTTTTGGTCTGGAACTGAAGACGTTAAATCAATGTGTGCATCGCCAAAGCCACCAGACTTCATTTCCAACGAAACAGTTCAATTTCAGTTTTTGCAAATGGAGTCAAAAATAAATGCCTGAGAGCATGATAGGGCATGAAAATATAAAAAATATAACATTCCTTTAAACTGATATTGATAATTTAAGTGGCTCAATTACTTTTTTCTGAAGCCCCCGATCACAGCAGTACACCAGGCTGGCACTAGGCCAAGCTATCCCTTTAGGTCTACAAAACACGGATAACAGTATCTACATAAGGAACTGTTTACCCCACACACGCGTAGCAAAGGTTAGCCATGTTTTCTTTTACGATACGATACTACTTTATTTGTCAGATCAAGTTTTGTTACAAACACACACGGGACAGATTGATCATTAATCCTTTCTTTTTAATAGTTGACTGAATGTTTGTGATGATGATGTTTTGTGTTGATTAAGCTACTTGAAAGTCATTTTATTATTTAATTGTGTAAATGATTTCCTTTCTACATGATATTTACAATAAACTGATCAATAAACATAATTCTACAATTTGTACCATTTGTTTAAATGTATTTTGTGTTACTGTTAGGGGTTCTATTTGTTCCGAAACTATTTGTCGAGCTAACATATTTTCTTGCTCAAACCACTGTGTTATTGTTATCCGATATATTTGCAATAGAAATTAGGTGTTTGTAAATCTGTGGACACTAAGGTGCTTGTACATGAGCGGTGAAATAAATGAGTCAAGCTGTAGGTATGGTTTTAGGATTTTAATACTTTAGCATACTTCCCATTCTTATCATATCAACAACATAACTGTAGGGAGCATGTTGTATTGCAGTAGTTGAACTGTGTGTATTTCAGTTCAACAGCATTGCTCTGACATAGTATTGTATAAGCATGTATGTGTGCTTGTGTACTTTAAACCAGGAATATGAATGTGATCAGGAAACTATTTCCCAGTTGTTCCCTTTGAAACAAAGCCCTGCAGCTTAACGTTTTATTTTCCTTCATCCCATTTGTGATGCTGGAGGCATACAGAAGAGAGTGAAGCACATGTTCAGCCAAACAGTATTTTCTTTGTGAGAGCTAGAGGAAGTTTGTAGTGACCACAGGGCATATCAGATAATAAGAATTCGGGCAATAGCATTGATACAAGATGCTTTCAAGTGACACCCAAGAGCTCTTTTTTATCTTTATCCTTTTTTAAATTATATGCAGCCCGGTAGGAAAATAACTTCACCCCAGATTTAATTTCGGTGTGTATGTTTGACGGATTTGTGTTTGGAGGTGATAGTAGTATTAACAATGATATGGCAAAATGGATGTTTAAGAAAACGAGAATCTCATACTAGGATGACGGGATGTGGATTTTCCCATGTTGCTGCTGTACAGTGAATGCAGCATATCCTTGTTGGGGAAGTAGGAGACGCATGAGACGACTTCCTGAAACTTTTCTGTTCTCTTCACCCAATCCACTAACCCTGACTTCAACAATAATTAAAAATAAACACGGTGAGTCTTGTTTAATAACCCCGTTTATTTCATCGACAGCAAATTAAATTCAATCAAATAAAATCCGTGGTAGCTCTGTGATGCTAGCCCCGATGCTAGCTGCTGTTAGCTAATCAGAGGAATGAAAGTCTTGACGTTGAACGGTACGTATGGTTTTATTATTTTTTTGACATGCATATTGAATGCCTATGTGTTACAGTTGTTTGCAAATATACCTGTCTTTTCGTTTAAACCGTTATAAACTGACTCACGTGACATTTGAGCGTCATTGACACTGTGTTTACATTTCACTTCCGCATTGATCATTATTCATTTGGATTGATTCATTAATTTGTTAAATGGTAAATAAACTCAAATCCCACACTCCACTTTGACTAGATGCAGAGATCAAAGAGTTATTATGAATTTAAGTACAATGACC
This sequence comes from Notothenia rossii, assembly GCF_949606895.1. Classification (NCBI taxonomy): domain Eukaryota; kingdom Metazoa; phylum Chordata; class Actinopteri; order Perciformes; family Nototheniidae; genus Notothenia; species Notothenia rossii. The sequence continues at coordinate 78,158,581 of NC_136905.1, read as the reverse complement.
AATACTACAGTGTAAAAAAAATACTTAATTACAAGTAAAAGTTCTGTATTCAAAGTGGTACTTAAGCCAAATTAAAAAGGTATTTGCATCAAATTATACTTGAAGTACTCTTTCTGCAGAATAGCTTAAATTATTATATGATAGTTATTGATTAATGTTCAACACTTCAATCTTGCACTTGGTAAAGGTGGGGTTTATTCCTTATTGGTCCATGTTTGATATTTTATACTCGAGAAGTAATTGTAAATATCTGCATTATGCATTGCTTCCCTGTAGAAAAGGCAGGCTTCAGCACAATGTGATACTGAAAAGAAACAAAGCAAATGTATTACCGCGACTGATTTATCTAGTCAATATTTTGTAACCTCTGACATTTTGATTTCCTGTTGTTATAAATCAGGGCTGAGCCATGGCCAGTTTTCAGATCCGGAAGTATCGGGAAGAGGACTCGGAGGCGGTGAGGGACACCTTCATCATGGGGATGAGCGAGCATGTGCCCTCCTCCTTCATGCACATGCTGAAACAGCCACTGACCCAAATGGTGCTCATGTGCCTGTTCTGCGCCCTCATCACCAGCTCCAAGTCCTTTCTGTTACCCATCCTGGCCGTCACCCTGGTCCTGGCTGGGGCCCGGCAGTTGGTCGTCTACATGTTCAATAAATACATAGACACTTCACTCAGTAAGGACCTCAATAACATCAGCGAAACCTATCTGAAGCAGAAGGTCTCGTGTTTTTGGGTGGCTGAAGTCGATGGAGTGGTGGTCGGCACGGTGGCTTGCCTTCCTGCTGAGAATGCGCCTGCGTGTTTGGAGTTGAAACGCATGTCTGTACGCCGCAGTCACCGCAGGATGGGCATCGCTAAGGCTCTGTGTCAGACAGTCGCTGAATTTACTCGTGAACGAGGTTTTGCAGCCGTTTTGCTGTTCACCTCTGTGGTGCAGACAGACGCTCAGAAGCTGTATGAGGACATGGGCTACAAGAAGATACGAGAGTTTGTTATTCCTGAGCTTGCTGCAAAAATCATGAACTTCACTCTGATGGAGTACAGACTGGATTTACAGAGAGAGGGTAAAAGTGAATGAGTTGTTAATTCAATTAGACACAAAGACTATAACATTTTAGGGCTAAGGAACCGTCCATTTATCCAGTTGCAATACTTACATTTTGCCAGCATTCATTGGCCGTAAAGGGACAGTCATGATCGTTTAAAGTTGGGTTGTAGGAAGTACAGTATAGCCCTTTTGAAATTGTAACTGAAGATATTATATCATTGTATGCTTTTCCAAAAGCGACCAGACTTTATTTAAAAAACAGAAATGTTACTGTTACATTTCAGTTGTTGTCAATAGAGCCTGGTTGAAAGACTCCAGATCATTGATTCGGTTCTCCGTCTAAAAGCATGATAAAGCAATGGGAATATTTTAAATCAAGCAAAACAAATATTTCAACTTAATGGCTTGGAAACCAGGCTGACACCAAACTATTCCTTTAGGTCGATAAACCACAGGCAACAGTATCCACATAAAAAACAGTTTACTCTACACAGGTTAATAACATGTTAGTATGTTGAATAAGCTACTTGAAAGTAATTGTATTATTTAATTTTCTAAATGATTTCCTTTTACATGACACTTATAAAATAAACTAATGGTTAAACATACTTTCAGTACAATGTGTATCATTTGTTTCTATTACTATTACTATTAGGGATGCCATATCCTCCTGGACTTATTCAGGCTCACACATTTTGCCTGAATTGTTGTGTTATTGTTAAATGTTTTAAAGGTGGGGTAGGTAAGTTTGAGAAACCGGCTCGAGTTACACTTTTTGTTATGTTCCATGGAATGCTCTTAACATCCCGATAGCAATGAATATCTTCAGTGCTTTGACAAAAAATCCATAAAAAAATGTCATCTGTGGAAGCCGTAGTGCTGTAGAAAGCACGACCAATCATCTGAGCCGGCCCGGCTAAAGTAACTGGATGGCCTACCTGCCTGTCAGCCTTCAATCTGTGCACACATTTATCTCGTGCCCTCATTGGTCATGTGCGCGTTCGTGTGTGTTGGAGGAGGGGCTCTGTAAGGAAGTGGCAGATTTTTTTCGGCTGTGTATTTTCAAATTCTAGCGCACTCGAGCTGGTTTCTCCAAAATTACCTACCCCACCTTTAATTGCAATATAAATCAGGTGTTTGTTAATCTGTGTACTAAGGGGTTTCAGATAAATGAGCATTGAAATACATTTTAAGCCCCATGTGTGGTTTTAGGACTTTAATATTTTAGCATACTTTACATTATTTTTACATCAACCATTAACATTTAGCTGGAGGAAGCATTGCAGTATTTATACTTCATGTACTTTAGTTCAACAGCATTGCTCTCTGGCATAGTATTTTATATGCATGTGCAATGTATATTTTTTTTACCAAGAATAGGAGTGTGATCAGGGAACTATTTCCCAGCTGCCATGCAGCTTAACATTTTCATTTTCCTTCACCACATGTGTGTTGCTAGAGTTATAAAGTGAGTGAAGCACCTGTTCAGCCAAACAGGAAGAACAAGTATTTTCTTTGTGAGAGCCAGAGAAAGTTTGCTATGACCACAGGCCATGGACAAATCAGATATTTATGGATCTAAGGAACATTTGTCAAAAGCCCCACAGACACACTCACATACAACAACTGTGCATACACAGGTGTTCTAGTTGAATTGTCATTCATTTCCACTTTTGATTTAGTTTTTATGCTTGCTCTCTATTTTGTTGTAAATGTTTTACTTTCCATTTTTTAGGGGTTGAATATTTGGATGTGTGCATTTCCTCTCGCTACTCCTCAATTCCCTTTTTCTCTTACCTCGTAATTTTTCGAGTTTATATCTATGGTTTATATACATACATAATAACAGCAAAAGAAAAACTCCTCAGGGAAACATGATTTAAAGAGGAATGGCCCTTAACAACAACAACAACAACAACAACATCATAATAAACTTAAAAACGTGCTTCATAACAATTCAAAAGTAATAATACAATATAAATGTACTCAATTATTTGCACTAGACATTGAGTCGTAGTATGTGTCTATAACAACTTCCCATCTTTGAAATATTCACCAGTGAATGCAATAATACATTTAAACATCTTTATAGTCCAATACCAGTAATACAACTCTCCCCGGGCTCCTCTGTGAGTGAGGCGGGCCAGTCAGGCAGCAGCTCGGCCACCTCAGCTCCGATGTGTCTGGTGGTCTGGTCAGACCTCCTTGGATGGATGTAGCCTGGACTGGACGAAGCTGAACGGTTAGCCGGATTTTTTCCCACAAACAGGTAAGATTTAGCTCTAACATGTCATCTGGTGAATGGGAAATACTTTCAAAACACATTTAAATACATGTTTAGAAAGATATACGTGTGTGTCTTGTTACATTTAACTCGAGCTAAGACGTTTTGTGTGAGAATGCCATCCGAAGCTAACGGTTGCTATTGCTAGCAGCTGGCCAGGGAGTGTCCCAACTGACAGCTGACAGAACCAAACATCAGCCAAAAAAGAGGATTTAAGAACCAGTCGCAGCCGATAAAATACATGATTTGATCATCTAAAAGACTAAAATAGAGTCTTAATTATTCCAAATAATGATAAAGCTTTGGCTGTTTGTTATTGAGACACGTGGATCATGTTTTCCAGCACTAATTGGTATGATTCAGGCTTTCTCGTTTTAATTAACTAACCCTTTCTTCTAATTTCTCATTCAATTTGGGTAATCTGTCGGTAGAAAATATCATGTCAGGCTGCAACCACACCCATGCTGTGATTTATTAATATCCCAACAGTCATAGGTTATTAAATAATTCAATATTTGTGTTAGTCGATTGATTTATTTTAATAATACGTCATAATTTTTTTTTAAATAAATGACTAAAATAGCAGTAAATTGGTCAGTGGGATAAGTGGAGCAGTGCATGGTCTCCTAGCTTTGATATCACTAGATGGCACTACATTATTTACTCTCACATTTGTCGTTTCTATTTATAGTTTGAGTTCTTTTGTTGAAAGTACAGTTACATTTGAGCACTTTCATGCTATCTTGATACACATTGAAGTGCAGGAATAACCAGGCTCTACTCCTGTTTTCAGTGGATGACCTATTTTTCCTGTCTGCATTGTGTGCTGAGACCGGGCTGAATATCATTAGCATGCATGTGGTGGAGAGGAAGGCCAACATATATTTAAGGATTTGCTACTTAGATATATTTTATTTTTATTCACTAAGGCATTTGATTTTCTCGATGTCATGAAGACATTACTGAAAAAAATAATAAATATATTGTAATAATATTTTTTTTATATAACAAAAATATGCAGCCCTGAATGAAACTCCCCTTTCCTTCATGAGCCCTGACACAGCAGTTTGCATTTCAGGCCACGAATCAACTATAACAAATGAACTTACCAAACTTCATATATCCTCTAAATAGCCTTCTTGACACCAGCTTCCAGGGCGTCCACTTGCTCTTCTTTACTTTTTTTTAGTGACGTCCATTTGTTCCTGCTGGACCTGCAGACCAGAGGTTCAGTTTGGTCGTGACGCTCCTCCTAAAAATCCCACAAACCTTCCTGTGCTCTGAAAAAACTCACAGCATCAAAAGCTTTTCGATGCTGTTGTGAGAAGCCATTTCTTTGCTAGTTCTTTGGTTTTTGGCTGCTGGTTGTCTCCGTATTATTCCTTCAGTGGGCTCCCCCTCTCTCCCCTCTCTACCTCCCACAAATCCCTGACACCCCCTCTGTCGTCATTGGCAAAAAAGGGTGCAAAGAGACTGCAGAGGCTTGTTTTGTGTCCCTAAACATCCTCAACTGTGTATCACTCTCCTAAATTATACATCTCAGCCTGTATTGTGTATACTTAAGTCATTTTCCATACTCTAAATGCACGTTTGAGACTTTTATTAATGCTCTGAAGCCACAAAATACTGCCTCATAATACTGTCCTCATTAGATATATTATTAGGTAATGACTTGTCGATAAGTTGATTTAAATAGTCATTCTGCATTAAAACATAAGACAATGATTTACTGACTATAGATTTTCAAGTGTTTTCTGGTAAATTGCAGCCCTAATGTTGACATGTTGTTACCCTGATGATCTATGTTTTGTTGCTAAGCTTTGTGAGCATTATTTGGAAATATCTTCCCCTCCTCAAGGCTGTGTCTCTTTTATCCTGATTCTGAAATGCAGACTCTTATCCAACATCTCTTATTAGCGTGCAGGTTGAAGGCTTTTACACCGAAACCCCTGCAGAGTTTGCTTCCATTGCAGAAAGATGGCAGCACAGAAACAGAGAGTTTAAAAAAAGGTCCAGCCATGCGGTTCGCTGATAAAAGCTGATAAAGGAGAGTTAATCCGTCAGGCGGAGCCATAATGCTTACAGTGTGCTGCATAACAGAGCATCACCTGGGCCCTTTGTGTGCAGCCACAATGACACGGCCTCAGATTGAATTGAACTGGTTCACCCCCCACCCCCGGGTTCAAAAACGCTTACCGTCTGTGTTTTTTTTTTTCTACTTCTCCCCCCTTTCCCCCTTTTCCCCCACGATTTGAGTAGGCATAAGTAAGTGTTTCTTAAGACGAACTGCAGTGTTAGGACACATCTGGGCTCTTTAAATATATTTCTTTGCTGCATTCTTGAAGGAGTGTTTTTTGTTGACTGTTTGCCCCAAAAACCGTAGTGATTATAAATTATATCATTTGGTACTTTATTGAATTCAAACAAAGAACAACTTAAGTCATGCATGGGACTAAATACTATACAGAAAGACTTTAATTATTTGCCTGTCTGAGGTATTTTTGTGTCCCTAAACAACCTCAACTGTACACAACTGTATTTTTTATATATAAGCATTTGAACAGACTTAATATGCAGTTTTGACATGCTTCCCAAATCCGTATGTCCCTAATGGTTGTCCTCCACCAAAAAAAAAAATGGTTGATGATATTTTTCATCTGACGGATCATAATAAGTATTGATTATCATAGCATTTTATAGTTTCATGATTTGCCCTATCAGGAATTTAACTGCGCTTTGATCATCCACAGAGCGTTACTGGAGATGCATGGTGATAATGACTGTCAGGTTTATTCTGAGAGTTTTATAGAGGTGTATTGGCAGGCTTTAGGACCCAGTAGCTCAGTCTGCCCCCCCCCCCCCCTCCCTCCTGCATGAGCCAGCGCAGACACTAGCACAGCGCAGTGCTACCTCTCAGCTGATGCACTCACAGCAGAGCAGCCTGGATGTTATTCCCCCCCTTCATCTCTGTTTGCCTCTGGTCCATTCATCATCAGAGGGGTGGATCATCCCCTGTCTTCCCCTCCTGAAACTTTAGCCCAAAGAAAGCTCCTGCAGGCTTTTTTTTTGGTTGCAGAGAGGAGGGCCGGGGGGAGTTTGTTGTGAGGATCAGGAGAGGGATGATGTGATTCTGTGCAGAGACGAAGAGGAAGAGAGACGCTCCCCCACACCCCTCTCATAGACCCCCTATCTGTCTGGCTCTTCCATATAACCCTCCTTCAATCGAGACAGGCGTTTTTTGGGGGAAGCATGTCACAGACTAGGAGGAACACGTACACCCGGGTGAGTGTGTACAAGGTGTTTATACAAGGTGAAGGAATGACCATTGTTTCTGTTGGATTTGTTTCACTCTGTCATCAGCTTCATGGTGGGGTTTTCTACTTTGAATAGAAAGGGTTTCTAATCCATTTCACCGCTGCATTCCTCCCTCTGAATTGTCGCCTCTTTGTTCGGCTCCTCTGGTTTAGGTTCTGTGACGCCTTGTGTCTGTAAAGTAGGAGTTGGTGATGTGTGGCAGGCAGGTAGCAGGACCACAAGGCTTTTTGTTATCATTAGACACACAATGAGCCTGAGAGGACTTCCTGTTTCGTCCTGCAGCTTTCCTGCCTCTGGGAGGGATGACATCAGAGTTTAAACAGGTCTTTCATACTATGTTATTCCTAAGATCACAGAAAACTCCTTACTGAATTTTCTTTTACAATAAAGGGGTATATTTGTGTTGCTTTTTGAAGTAATGTTGAACTGTAGTAATATTGTTCAGCTAGTATTTGATTTAATCATGAACCGTTGAGGTGACATTTATTTTATATTTTATTTTCCCTTATCTTGCGTCATTTGGTATCGTTATCTTCAAGTTAGAGATGGGCAAAATAAACCTAGCAGTGGAATTAATCACAAGATATAGAAACATTTCTGGTTATACACGACTGTTTGCTGGCATTCTCACACATGGAAAGTAAAAAGATCGAGACAATAGTTTGATTTCATTTGAGTCCAGATTATAAATCAAATATTGAGTGCTTACGTGAAAACTAAAAGTGCTGTCTTCTAATGATGTTCCTTCAAAATATAAAACATTATCTGACACTTTTTTTGTTAGTATGAGCTTCTTATCATTTTAAATAACGCTACGGTGTATCACACTACCTAGAGATGTGGTTTATTCACAAAACAATATAATTTAAAGATGATCATATTAATGGATCACCCTAATTGAGTCCGCATTACAAGGTCCATTCAAAAGTTTCATGGCTTTCTGGAGCTTAGTTTTGGAGCTTTTGAGATAACAAAGCCATCCGATTTCTCAGCGCCTCCATCAGAGCATGAGTTACAGTGCAGTAAATGAAGCTGTGTTGTTTAATCGTCTTCTTTTATTATTGTAGTCAGTCTGAGCTCGCGTGTTTTAAGAGTAGAGTGGCACTAAATAATTCAGCCCGCCCTCCTCGGGTCGGCCCGGCCTCCACATGGCAAACGGGTCAGAGAAATGACGGAAACACCCTGCAGGCTTCACTACAGACTGATAGCAAAGCATGACTTTAAAGAAGTCCAGAACTGAAAGCTCAATGGACGTCTGAGTGCAGATTGCTAACAGGTGCAGGTGAAGCCTTCCTGAAGTACCGTAAAGCAAATACTCCTGCCTCGGTGAAGCATTTGAATAGAAGTTAAAGCTGTATTAAAAGATCTTGAGTGTGACATGGTAACGGCTTCACAAAGACTCAAGGACTCTTTGACTGCACACTTGTCAAAACTCTCATATTTGTCATGAACTATAAGCTAGGTAGATTAGACGTTAAGCAATCATTTGGATTCAGGATTTGCTTAGCTGTCGCTGCCAAGGCACCTTTATTTATAGAGCACATTAAAGGCTTTGATAGAAAACATTTATAGCATTGAGACGTAGTAAATGTTGAGTTATACTTGGTTTTATTTGTAAATAGTAAGGAATGAGAGAAACAGCTAAGAAAATATAATTTAATCTCTTAATAAAAATACCTAATGTTGTTTCCCACCACGATATAAATATGGATATATGTGTTTCTTTATATTCCTGGATCAACTTGAGGGAGTTGAGGCCATATGACATTAAACCTTCAATATTTTCAAAACAGATTTCTACAGATCGCAGTTTAGCTTTGTTCTAAAACATTTAAGATAATGGCAGTTCACAATAAAGCAAAAATGTCTAGTTATTTTTAGACATTTGAATGCAGAAGCGTTCCATAATATAGAAAGAAATATTGTGTCTCTGAGCAGAAAGGGACAATTTGTTCCCCATATCACTGAGAATATCTTTCTATATTCATGAATGTATTTTTATCAGTAAATCCGTTGTTCACAATTAGTTTGAGAAATGTAAATCATTGCAAAATGCCTCTTAAGAAGTGACGACATATTTGAGCTTATGTTTAAAAAGCACTGAAACAAAGCGGTCTTTATTCCACATTCCACCTTTACTTATCTCAGACTTAATGCTCTCACTGTATGCAACACGGACGGCTGACTTTTAATACCTGTATGTTTAACAGATATTTTACTTTGATATATTCTTCCTCCTTTACAATATATAATGGCCTTGGTTTTTTGTATCACTGAAGTCTTTAAATATCTTGGTTTCAGTCCAAAAACCAAAGATATTCACTTTAATTTGATATAAAACAGAGAAAAAGCAGTAAACATTCATATTTGAAGGACTGAAATATTGTTTGCGTTTAACAATTACTTAAATGATTAATGAATTAGCACAATTTACTATCTAACTGCTTATTATTAAAACATGACAACTTAATTTACAACTGTATACACAACTTTTATTTAAAAAAAAAGGGCTTGTTTTAAATTAATATTGGCTGATATGTTTTAAAACTTACCATTGTTAATATTGGCAACAGCGTCAAAAACCAAAGGAAATAAAATAAATTAAGTTGTCAACAAGTTTAATAACTGAGACTTAAAGTAGCTTGGACGATGCAACGTGACCACAGAAACCTGCAGTGGATGAAACAGATTTAAATCACATTACATTGCATTTAGCTGACACTTTTATCCAAAGCGACTTACAATAAGTGCATTCGACCAAGAAGATACAAACTTAAAGAAAACAGAATCATATAAGTACATCAGGTTTCATAGAGCCAAAACATTTCAAGTGCTACTCAACTGGCTTTAGATAAGCCAGCCCTTTATAAGTATATAAGTGCTTTGTTAGTAATTCGATCGCTCGAAGTGGAGTCGAAAGAGATGAGTTTTCAGTCTGCGCCGGAAGATGTGTAAGCTTTCTGCTGTCCTGATGTCAATGGGGAGCTCATTCCACAATTTCAGAGCCAGGATAGCAAAGCCACGTGTTTTTGCTGATGGGAACTTGGGTCCCCCTCGCAGTGCGGGTGCAGCGAGCACGTGCTGGGGTGTACGGTTTAACCATGTCCTCGATGTAGGAAGGGCCAGATCCATTCACAGCATGGTATGCAAGTACCAGTGTCTTGAAGTAGATTCTAGCAGTTACCGGAAGCCAGTGAAGGGAGCGGAGTAGCGGTGTGGTGTGGGAAAATGTAGGAAGGTTGAAGACCAGACGAGCCGCTACATTCTGGATGAGCTGCAGAGGTCGGATGGCACATGCAGGTAGACCAGCCAGGAGGGAGTTGCAGTAGTCTAGGCGTGAGATGACGAGAGCCTGGACCAGAAGCTGCGTCGCTTTTTCCGCGGGGAAAGGACAGAATTAATTGGGTGTCGTCAGCGTAGCAGTGGTATGAAAAACCATGCGGGCCAATGACAGATCCGAGCAAGTTTGTGTACAGAGAGAAGAGGAGGGGACCAAGGACAGAGCCCTGAGGGACCCCTGTAGTTAATTGACAAGGGTCGGACTCTGACCCTCTCCAAGTTACCCTGTAGGTGCGGTCTTTGAGGTATGAGGTGAGGAGGGAAAGTGCAGAGCCTGAAACTCCAAGTTCTTGGAGAGTGCGAAGGAGGATCTGATGATTCACCGTGTCAAATGCAGCAGACAGTTCCAGAAGGATGATGACAGAGGAGAGGGAGGCTGTGTGCAGTTCCTCAGAGACAGCAAGGAGAGCAGTTTCTGTTGAGTGACCTGCCTTGAAACCAGAATGGTGCGGATCAAGAAGGTTGTTCTCATGGAGATGACAGGAGAGTTGTTTAAAGAGAAGCGCGTTCAAGTGTTTTAGACGGGAACGGGAGGAGAGGGACAGGCCTGTAGTTTATAACATCGGACGGGTTGAGAGTGGGTTTCTTTAGGAGAGGGTTTACTCTTGCCTCCTTGAAACTGTTTGGAAAGTGACCAGAAGTTAGAGAAGTGTTAGAATATCAGGAGAGATAGACTGAAGGAGGTTTGAGGGGGTAGGGTCCAGATTTAAAGACTGTATTTATAATATAAAGATTATAATTGTTGATATGTGAAAACGCCTTGATGTTGCTGCTGTTTGAGTCATCGTCCTGCTTTCTGTCTGATCTTGTTGAAGTGACTCTGCAGAACAGAGACAGTTTACAGTGAAGTGAAGGAGAGTCAGAGCAGAGTAATAATATCTGCTCCTCTCTTCTGCTGAGTCACCATCACTTCTGGGACACCACACTGTAAAGTGGGTTATGCAGGATTGTTTGATTTCAAAATAGTGCGGCTTGTGTTCAAACGTTTTTATGTGTGGTTTGTTTTCCATGCAGCCGAATTGCTGTATGAAACCTCAGGTGATCGTTGCCTTGGTGTTGTCAGAAAAGCTCGAAAACAGTAGCAGTGTTTGCCTTGACATTTAGAGTCCCGCTCGGCTCAGAGGGACTGAGAGCCGCTCCTTTTGAAATACCCTGCCAATATCTCCTTAGAGTTGATGCACTGTAGTCATTGTGTTTACATACGGGCAGTTCTGGTATTCCTCATACTATTAAGCATTCTGCAAAGGCCATCTCTTATCCCATTCATGTTCAGGGTCAAAAAGACCGTCATTAATTTTTTCTTTGTGCTTTGAGTTGCCCACCCAACCTTTTTATCCAAAATGCAATGATCCTGCAGAGCAACAGAAGACTTTATACAACTGGTTTCACAGGCAGAGGAGAATAAGAAACAAGTAAACCTACAATTATAGAATATTAATAGCATTGGAGGGATGAACCCTTTAATGGTCACACATGCAGAGCACACAGACAGCACACACTGTGAAATATGTTCTCTGCTTTTAACCCATCCTAGTACTAGGAGCAGTGGGCAGCTATTGCACAGCGCCCGGGGAACAATGGGAGTGGGGGGTTGTCCGGTGCCTTGCTCAAGGGCACCGCGGCAGGGCCAAGGAGGTGAACTGGGACCTCTTCAAGTAGCAGTCCACACTCCATATTTAGGTCTGTTCGGGGACCCTACGGCTCCCAGTCCAAGCCCCTACTGACTGAGCCACTGCCGGAATATTTAGTAGAGTACCCCCGTTTTAAATGTACAAAATGTGATTATGTGAGAAGAATTCCTGTTTAAACACTATCTGTGTCTCCACGCAGACCACCAGCAGCGGCAGCAGCAGGATGAGCTCGGACGGGGGCGGGCGGCCCATCAAAGTGGGCTCCCTGGTGGAGGTAATCGGGAAGGGGCAGCGCGGCGCGGTGGCATACATCGGCAACACACTGTTCGCCTCCGGAAAATGGGTGGGGGTCATCCTGGACGAGGCCAAGGGCAAGAACGACGGCACGGTGCAGGGCAAGCGCTACTTCACCTGCGGGGAGAACCGAGGGATATTCGTGAGACAATCACAGGTAATAAATGCCTAAAGCCCAGAGTGTAATTTGGTGTAAAGCTCTCCACTTGTAGAAGCGGTAAACATACACTCAAAGAGCACAGACAGTAAAAGGTCTTTTAACCTTTATTTTATTCCAATTGAAATCTAAAATCTAGGAGAGATCAGAAAAATATTAAGGTTTCATGTGGAGTTTATGTATATCTTGTGACGTAGCAGAAAGTTAAATGGATGCAGCCCAAATATATGAGTTAGGTTTTAAATATTGATTGCCAGGAACTCATTTGGGGCAAAACCAAAAGCATTTCTTCTTTGATCTCCTTTGTCGCAGCTTCTCTTGCTCGCTTTGATAGTTTAGAGTAAAAATCTGTCAAACTGTCTCACTGCTGTCTGTCTGTCTGTCTGTCTGTCTGTCTGTCTGTCTGTCTGTCTGTCTGTCTGTCTGTCTGTCTGTCTCTCTCTCTCTCTCAGATCCAGCTGTTTGACGATGGAGCCGACACGACGTCTCCAGAGACGCCTGAGCCCGGCCCCGGAAAGATTCCCAAACGAGGTGAGCGGTCTCACGTTGAGATGATTACAAGAGTGTCCTTTTTGTCCTCATTTGCTTTTATTGATTATTATCCTGCAGGGATTTTTTTAACATAAAAAAATAAAGAAATATGCTAAAACTAAATACAATCATGTCTGACCTTTCCAAAATGGAGGTTGTCTCTAGGTGACCTGAACACTCGCAACATTAAACAAGCAGGAAATTCTGCGATGTGAGAGCACTGAGGAAAACACATTTCCTTTTTTGACATTAAGCCGGTACACAGGTGGAAGGGTGGAAGGGAAGGGATTTGATTACTTACAATATGACTATCCTTTTTTCCAAAATGTTTTGTTCGACCGTGGATAAAAGGCAATATCTAATGCTATCTTTCAGTTAATTTAGAAGAAATCAACAGGCACACATAGACAAAGGTAATGAAGCAAAAAACACACACATGTTCCATCAAGCTGAAAGAACGAAGACATGTTTAGGAAAAAAAATAGCACAAACTCGTCACAATTAACCAGGGCATGGAAAACACTGTATTTAGCATCTAGTGTCTCTCCTGAATAACAACAGTATGAACTGAGGCGCTGACACCTTTTCTAACTGACAGGCCACTGGTTTGATCATTTATAACTGGTTTGGACTGGTTTGAATAATGCATTTTTTTAGATTCAAGATTCAAGGCTTTTATTGTCATTCGTACATAGCTAGTTATGTCGATGGAAATCTTAGTTCCCAGGCTCTTCCAACAGTGCAACACAATAAAACAGATAACATAGTGCAAGTCCTGGTTAGATTAAAGCTATGAAGTATTTGAAACATACATTTCAATCATTACAAACTTTTTTAGCTTTACAAATAAGTACAGTAACAGCTCAGCCTGTGCAACAAAATGCTTTCATTTCATAAGAGATGTGGAACAACCGTGTGCAGACTTGGTGCCACACTCTGTTTGAGGCTCAACGTGGAACCAGAGCCTGTAATGAGATCCTTACTGAAGCACATTTATATTTCAGGCCTTCAGGCCTTTAGCAGAACTCGACACCGCCTGGCTTAAAGGGAAAGTTCCCCAATGTTCATGTCCAATCAGTGTTCATGGTAAATGTAGTCCACTGAAGCCATCAAAGCCAAGTGCTCGTTATATTGACATCTCTCTTCGATTCCAACAAGAAAATTATTTGCTTTAACTTCTGGTCACCAATATTTGTTGTCATCCTCTCGAGGATAGAGCTGCTGTTTCCATGGTAATGCCTCTTTGCTGCATCATTAAAACAGGGGGGGTGATGGTGCAGAGTATTTAGTTTAGCAACCTCCTGCCGCAGAGAGAGGAGACACACAGCAGTATTCTTGGAAACATCACTAGTTTTTTTTAACTAACACTGGTATTTAAAATTATGAAAATGATATTGAGAAAAGTAAAAAGTAATGGCTGTGATAAAAACAATAGGCAATAGTTTTCCCTGGTTAAATGTTTGTTTTTCAAATATATAACTTACTTCATAGCAGTAGTTGGTACCAGGGCTCGAGTTTAAGGACCTCCCGTCGTCCCGGGGCCGAAAAAAATAGTGTCAGGGAGGATAAAAAATAATTTTGGGACGAATTTGGGACGAGAGTTAAAATAAATATACCCTGCTAACTCTACTACAAACGGCGATGAAAATGAAATCGACTGCACGTTGTGTGTAGCACACAATTATTAAACATCCTTGTCAACATAAACACACAAAACATTTAGCAACCCGTGAAACACACACACACACACACACACACACACACACACACACACACACACACACACACACACACACACACACACACACACACACACACACACACACACACACACACACACACACACACACACACACACACACACACACACACACACACACACGTAAACTGTGTCCATGTGCTGTCAGCCAGCCGCACAGCTGGCTGTGCCCGCGAATTCCTGGCCCGCAAATTCGCGGGTCTATCTACAGTAGGCTATGTACTGAGTGTGTGTATTTCGCGGGTTGAGTGATGTAAAATGACAATGGTATCCCGTGGAGGAATTCTGAAATGTTTTACCTTTACATCACAAAAACGCACAGCAGAACCAGACCCTGGAGCGCCGGCCTCTTTATTTACTTACTCCACTTCATCCCCTATGGGTAATAAGGCTGAGAGGAGAACCCTCCATCGTATTTAGTCCTTAGCAATATGCTGCGCCTCTCCCCATGTATGGATGGGTACCGAGCCCCGGTATTAAACGGGCTCCGCCCGGGCCGGAATTATTAAAGACAGTGGTAACGTTAAGCTCCGACGTTATCTGACTTTTTATCGGTACTGGAGACATTTAAAAAATATATGTCATATGTAGTATTGCTACATAAACATTATATCGCAGTTTTAGTTTATCCAACTCCGTTTCTAATATGCAATAAGACTACAACATGCGTCTATGATGTATTTTCGAGCTTTCCAATCCAGACGAGATCTCTCTCTCCCGTCTGTGTGCGAGGGGGCGGGGCAGTTTGTAAAGGTCTCCTGACTGTGTTACAGACTGTCCTCCTGGTTAGTGGTTACTCTGGGTTCTGTCTTCAGGACAGAGTGTTGGATTTTTTTTGTTAATTGGATGGGACTTGATTTGATTCAATATTAGTAATTTTCTCGTTTGTGTGTTTGTTTAAATATATTTGGCCTTTGTCATGTGATTGACTGATTTACTCAAATAATAAGGTTGATGAATTATCATCTAATGATTTGTATGAGGTTTTATTTATGTTAAAGGTCACTTTGAATGATTTTAACTTATGATAAGTAGTAGAAAAACGAATATTTTAAATTCGGGACGGTCCACATTAATTTCGGGACGGCTTAGATTGTATTTCGGGACGGTTCCGGGAGGATGGTGAAAAAAGTTAGTCGAGAGCCCTGGTTGGTACCTTTTATTAAAAATAACTTTTTGTCAGTACAATATTTTAACCAAATATCTGTTGCTTCCTTGTTTCTAACAGTATTGGGGTTAAACCCTGTGGTGCAAAGCCAATAAATCCTGTTGACTTTAAGCTGTAATCTGTGAATACCAGGATGTTTGTGGAACTTTATACCTTGTAGAAAATAATTAACAAAAACACGTCACTCACTTTCTTTGTTTTTCTTTCTGTTTAATGTCCTCAGAGATCCTGGAGACGCCCAAGTCCACCAAACTGGTGAGTCAAAGTTCACTCCTGCAGGAAGTCAGCAGCAGATATGGCAACACACACACACACACACACACACACACACACACACACACACACACACACACACACACACACACACACACACACACACACACACACACACACACACACACACACACACGCATACACATACACATACACATACACATACACATACACATACACATACACATACACACACACACACACACACCTGGACACACACACACCTGGACACACACACACACACCTGGACACACACACACACGCACACGCACACGCACACGCACAAGCACACAGACACACACACACTCACGCCTGGACTCACACCCCGACACAAGGCTGGACACACAAACTCTAAAATATTACCACACCTGTCTGCTGTTTTAAAAACTGAGAATTCACTCCTTTCTCACACCTTCCTTTCACAGGCTGATGTTGTAGAAGCTGTTTAAAATTGACAATCTGCAACTTAGAAGTAGTCATTTGCAGTACAAAGGAGTAATATGTTGCACACACCTACTTAATTAACGAAATAATGAAATACTATAAAATATTAGCTTTTCTTTTATACATTGTAAAAGTACGTTGAATAATCTCTGCTCCTAATTGATAAAGAGATTAGAAAGACACAGTTGCAAATTAGATTTAAAAGACTTAAATAATTCCTGAAATTGTGGGTTAAACCAAACAAAACCAAATAAGATCTTTAAAAAAACAAGTGTTCATGTCGGACCAGCAGAGGGCGATGTTTACTCATAAATATCTTCACTCTGATAAATATACAGATTATTTATTTAGTGAAACAAAAGCTCCCCTGAGATTAGTTGAACCTTTACATTAAGAACAATGCAGCGACCGTATTGTTTATTAATAATAATAATGGGTTTCATTTATAAAGCACTTCATATTTGACTTCAAATCCTGAAGTGCTAAAATATTAATTCCTCTGTTATAACTCTGTGATTGAATCAGGGCCAACACCTTAGACAGAAATCTCACATAAATAATTCATAAAAATGTAAAGATGTCATCACAACTTCAAAATGCTTGGACTCTAAAATATGGAGTTATTTTCTTTTGCATTTTTAACAGAGAGGTTTAAAAACATTGCCTTAGACATTATGATGGACATATTTGATTTGACGTTTTACAGATCAAACAATAAATCAAATAAATATCGTAACAAAACTGCATTGTTAAAACGTTTTTCACTGAGCTCTATATATTTTTCAAGTTATGTTAAGATGGAAAAACTAATCTTTGCAATAACGGAATTAAACAGTGTCTTATATACCATATTACTATTTGAACAACAAAGCAATCGTGTTTGAAACATTGTAAATACGATGTTTTTTACGTGTAGTTTGAACGATATGAACTGAATGAAAGTGGAAGTTAAATGAGGAGAAGAGAAATGATGAAGGTCTTTCATCCACAAACGAAGAGCACCGACGACCCCTTCACTTCCAGCATGACACACTCTTGACCTTTAACCTCACCCCTTCATTCCTTCCTCACTTCCTTCCCTCCTTTCCTCCGACCACGCAGCGAGGAGTGAAACTCAAAAAGGTGTTGCATGTTTCTCTAACCTCTGTTCAGTGTAATGTAATGACTGTGTCTCTGAATGGCCTCGCTACTGCATGACGACCGGGCGTACTCCAGACATTTTACCCATGATCCCTTGCAGCTCACCGTACCGTTGTCCCTGGTCTTGTTTTTCAGCCGCTCTGTGTTTATGTAAACGTAAAGATCAGTGTGTGAACGGCTCATACATTGTGTTCGTCTGCTTTCCGTTCAATTGTTAAAGCATGCTGGAGTCATGGCAGCCGGTGTCATACTTGATTGATTAACAGGAAACGTACTAAATGTCGTAGTTTGTCGTTTCAGTAGAAGCAAAACTATGGATTTATTTGTGCTGAACATTTCCTTAAAAAATGTATTACACACAAACCTTTGGACTCAGAGGGGCTTCAAATGCATAAAATCCCAGTTCTCCAGTTCAGACGGTTCTCTATCCTGGTCCTTTTTCATGAATCGTGGTGGAAAGATAACATCTTTTGAAATTAAACATATTTTCTAATTATGCAAGAAGAAACCGAACTGCGTAGAATAGCAGTGGGTTACTTGTTACACTTAAAATCTTTAAAATGATTCAGTTCAAAGTATACACAATATTGTATTCTATGAGTGCAGAAGAATGCTATGTTTCTCAAGCTGAACACACATGGAAGAAGACACCATGCAGAAGACATATACTGTACTACATACTAATACATATTGTGACTTTAGCATTTAATGAGCCACAAATGAACTCATCATCCGATCCATGCCGACCGTCCGATGCTCTTTTAAAGTCATCCTGCGCTGAGTCGTACATGCAGGTAAATGTCAGGACCCCCCCACCCCCCCCGCCCCCCCGCCTGCAGAGAACAGAGCTGCTGCAGAGCATTGATTTCCTGTCCGCTCCACTTTATCGTCTCCTGACTTCCAACCTCAGGAGCTCAGATCGGTCTCCAAAGGGAGGCTCGAATGTTCTTTCTTTTCCAGATGAAACCGAAGGGTTGAACACAGAAGGGATTCAGAACAGGCAGGAAAATGCAAAGAATAGATGACATAAGCAGAAATGTGCCATAAACAATAAACTCTCTCAAAGATAGTTTTTTGATTAACCTTTCATTTTTTTCTATATAATTGCTATGTATTATTCAATTGGTTACTATATCTAATTTATTGTTTTTCTATACTTGCTTTTTTAATCATGTTTTTGTTAATGTTCTTATTATCTACTATTTATTTTAATATTATATTATTCCTGTCCCTCAGTTATACAAGTACCAATAAAGTAAATACTTTTGCAAGAAGAACAAGAAAAATATGAAATATAGAAAAAAGAAACGATTCATATTACATTTTGAAAACACCAAATATATGAATTAATAACAATAATTACAAATAATCTAAGAATAAAATATGTAAAAGAACCAATGTGAAATAATTGTATACATTTATAAACCCCAAATCCTTAGTATTAATTGTTATAAATCCTATTTTCCGTTTTATTGGGTCTCTTATAGAAAATTCAATTTCAAAATAATTTCTCCAGAAACATTTGTATTTCACTAATCTCACTTTCCATGATCAGAGATGTTGTCAACCACAGTTTGCTGATGCTTAAAGTTCCATTATCTTGGTGGACAAAGTGAGTTCTTCTTATGATTTATGTGCTTGCACTGCGGTCGTATGCAATAAAGTTTTTCAGCTTGACAGCAGAGTATCTGAACTTCACGCCTTCTCAAGTTTCCCCGCGTCCGATCAAAGGAGGTCACCGCTTTGCTTCGTCAGTTGTGTGTGTGTGTGTGTGTGTGTGTGTGTGTGTGTGTGTGTGTGTGTGTGTGTGTGTGTGTGTGTGTGTGTGTGTGTGTGTGTGTGTGTGTGTGTGTGTGTGTGTGTGTGTGTGTGTGTGTGTGTGTGTGTGTGTGTGTGTGTGTGTGTGTGTGTGTGTGTGTGTGTGTGTGTGTGTGTGTGTGTGTGTGTGTGTGTGTGTGTCCCATCCTCCTCTCTGCCCGCGCGTCTGTCTCCCTGCATCACTTCGGCTCAGAGCAGCACTTGAGCCTGTGAGAAAGAGGATTCATATTTCATGAGGACAAACGTCTCTGTGGTGCTCTGTAATGGATACACAAAAGCACTCTTATTTCTACCCCAGCCCCCCGAGGTTCTGCTTCTCGTTGTAATATTTGCTTCAATATAATCTTGCATGTTACAACCTGCATTTAATATATAAGCTCAAAAAACATAATCACAGCCATTTCAAATTACTTTCTGCTAATTTTTAGGTGTACAAAGTATTTTTGGCTTTAAAAAAGTAGCCTGATTAGCGGACAGTTAATCAGAGTATTCCCTCTGGACTAATCCGCTTACATCCGCTCCTCCTCCTGTTAGTGCAGAGATTAGTGGAGCCGGAGAAGATACTGCGACAGATTTCTTACACAAAAACACCTTCTAACTCAAATCAGTATTCTATCTAAAGCTCAGGACCGCCGCTTGTTTGAATCTTAATAGTCGATGTTATGATACTGCTGGATCTTTTAAGCCATTTTGCAAGGATTCATTGTGTTATCTTTTGTTAGAAGACATAACCAGTATAGAGGAAAACACAAGTACTCAGATATTGTTCATGTCACTAGACTCTGTTACAAATAACATTACTGCAGTTTAAAGCCTAATAACATTTGCACAAAACATACAAAGTCTATATAAGATTATGCAGATTGGCCCATTTTAGATTATAGATTATATTTGTTGATGCATTAAAATGTTAATCACTTTAATGTTGTAGCTGGCAATACATGTCAAATGAAGGGGTGTCACGACGCAAGTAGCAGACATTTTATTTTGAAATGTACATTCCAAGCACACCATCCTATAAAGTAATACAAATTTTTAAATCATGTTAATGTTACTTTTTTTTCAAATATGATTGAAAATATTTTATATTAAATGGGGATATCATATCTTCTCATATCAATTGTAGCCGCCTTAATCAATTTCCTAGCATGGCTAACGTTGTAATATAAGCAAATCATTCTCCAAACAAATCAACATGTTTAAACTTCTGATCTCCATCCCTGGTAAAAACAAAAACATTTCTTAAAACCTCTTTAATTTGTGACACAGATCACGTGTCCTCATTGTTTGTGTCCGCCTCATTTGAATAATCAGCCCATAAGCAGGCACTTCTACTGTTGCTAGGTGACAAGAGAGACTTGCATCAGCGTTGCTGCTCATTTTTCTCCCTCGCTTCCTCCGTCTCACCTCCTCCCCTGTCTGTCCCCCGTCACACATCGTCTCACCCCTCCCTCCCTCCCTCTTCCTCTCCCTGTCTGTGCGGTGATGAGAGGGAGGGAGGGGGAGAGGAGAGGGAGGGAGGGAGGGAGGGAGGGAGGCTGCTCAGTGATGTAATGCAGGAACAGGAGCTCGCCTGACAAATCACAATAAGCAGAGAGAGAGAGAGAAAATAGGGAGGAGGGAGGGAGTTGAGGGGAGTGAGGCGTCTCCTGTGAGCAGTAGCAGGTCGGAGGCTGTCGGCAGAAAGATGTCTGAGGCGTAATCGGAACAGAGAGGAAAAAGGGAGGCGAGGGCTCCGGTGCATGGACTATGAGACGGGGGACATAAAGAAGGACGAGAGCAGGAGGACGGAGGAAGGGAGGGGGAGTCTGGGAAAAAAATCTCTGCGGCCATTTGCACCACTGCAGCTTCCCGGCCTGAGAGTCTGTCTGTCTGTCTGTGGATCGAGCATCTCTACCTGTTTTACCACCTTCCTCTGAGTGTGTGTGTGTGTGTGTGTGTGTGTGTGTGTGTGTGTGTTTCCTGGTAACTGTGTGTGTCTTCTTCTCTTGCAAATATGATGAGACAGACTCCTGCACCCCGGAAGGTACAGAACTCAACCTGATCGTCCTCATCTGTTGGGATGTTGTTGTTATTGTCATCCATGCATTTGATTTTATTGGCAGGTCTGCTGCTTGGAAGTTTCCGTTATCCCCTTCTTTTTTTTGGTGGGAATTCCCCTTTTTTTTTATTCCCTCTTAAATCATATTGTATACCCCCATTGTGGGAGTAGTACCTGCAGCTTGCTCTTTTTTAAAATCTTTTTGTTAGCTCTGATTTTTGATCATGCATTTGTATTTGTGTGCTGAAGCTTTTTTATATCTTCACTTGTGTTTCTGCCTGCACACGAGCTCCTGTCTTTTCTTTGGTCTCATCTTGCAGCAGAAGCCTTCCAAAGTGTCTTTTTTGAAATGTTTGTTCTTGTATCAGAGGAGAATGAAATGATTTCCCAGTTGGTAGCAGATCTAGCAAACAGTCTGATGTGATGTCAGGCAGGTTTGGTATCTTTAGCACGCCGCTATGGCTTAAGAGGCTGTCAGCTCTTATTTGGTACAGCTGTTAGCTCTGGGCTAATTTCTGCTGAATGGTCCGGCTCTAATCCAATAAAGAACGGTAACTGCTAGCCACAACGAGGCCGTGCCCGAGCCGAAGCACAGAGAAGTGGAGGCAGTGTGCAAGAGAGGAGAGTGAAGGACTTCAGATCATAATGCATGTGTGCACAGACCTGGGTTACAATGTGTTGGTGTGAGATAATAACATTATGAAGTCCTATGTCGAGAAAAATATATATATTTGAAATGATGACTTTTTTTGCTGAACAAAACAAAATATTTATTTATTATTTATATGTAAGATTTAAGTCCATAAATCCATTCAAGTTTTTCTGTCAAGACCAATGTTATTTGAAAAAAATAATCACAACAAAGCTAATGTTTCATTGGTACACATTCATTTTATTTAAGTTTTTTGCATTATTTACTCAGGAAGTTACATCTCATTGAGAGTAAGATAAATGAATAATTTGAATGAACTGCAAAAATGTTCAGAAGGATTGGGTAAAATAAGAAAGAAATCAAATTACTATATAACGTTTTCACATTTAAAATAAATTATAATAACAAGGATATTTCCTTCGGTTTAAACTGAACACACTTTTCCAAATGTTCCAAAATGACTGTAATTAATTTCACAATTTCTTTTAGGAAATAATAAGGGCATTAAGAATAATATTACAATATCCAAAGTACAAGACAAGTCACTCACGATGTTGATAATGTTGTCATATTGTTATATTACCTAGCTTTAAAACATAATCTTTAAATACAAGTTTAAAATCAACAGCTCATTCAATCCAAACCAACTGTTTCATACTTCTAAAGACTGGATATAATATCTCGGCAAAGCGCTTGATGATTAACAGATATAATAAAAAACAAAACGAGGAAAAAAACGAGTTAAAAAGCAACAAGAAAATACATGTTGTTGTCCTTTAAGCTCTCATTAAACAAAGTAACCCAGGTCTGCAGGACTGACACTAGTGGGTATTTCTCTGGGTAGCACGTTTCTATGTTGCAGGATAACAAGCTATTATCCAGCGAGTGCATCAGAATTGAGCCTCATCTGTGCGCGACACAAAGCAGTCATTTAGGTCACGGCGGCCGTGCCAGTCACAGCGAGCATGTTGAGGGTTTTTCAGTCACGTGGGAGGAAGAGATGAGTAGACCGGCGAGCACAAGAGGGATGGAGAGCAGAAACAGAGCAGAGATCTGTAGCGATGGTGCTCAAGAATGAACTCATTGTGCTGCTTTGTATTCAGTTCCATGCATCCATCTTGTGTTTCTGTGTGAGATTTCTGGTTAAATATATCTGCCTTGAATCACTAACCCTGCGTGTCTGTTTTCCTTCCCTTCCCTCCTCTCCTTCTATCCTCCTCTGCTTACCCTTTGACCTTTTTCCTCTTCCTCCTCTTCTTCCTCCTCTTCCTCTTCAGACCACGGTCAGAAGGCCCAAGGTGAGCCCGGTCCTCAAAGTCCGCAGGGCTTTTCTATCACTTTGAATTAAAGGCTGGGCAATATGTTATATTATATTGATGTCACAATATAAGACTAGATATGGTTTTCAGAATTTTGGATATCGTATTAACGTTAATAAGCAAATTGCTGTATTCTCCTGCTTTTAATGTGGTGTTATTTTCAATTTCGTATTATTTGTCTTGTGTCACAAAGTCATTATATCCACAATACTGATGATGATTATTTTTTTCAAACAATATTGATAACATTATATTTGGTGAAAGATATTGCTTCATTTGATATAATCCCTATTGCCCAGCCCTAGTTTGAATAATGTATATCATGTGTGCTTGTTGTTTCACTTCACGCAGCAGTGTGTATGTTTGTGCGAGTGTTGCAGAGTCAGCAGCGACAACACATCACCAGCCATGATTCACAATACACCTTATTTCAGTCAACAGCACCAATATCTTTGTACTTGCATTTAGATGTCCATTTCCTCTTCTTCACATTTTTATTTACAGCACAAACACTGTTTCCTGTCTCCAAAAACAGAAAGCAGGTGTAGTTACTGTTGCTTTGGTTCAGTCCTTATTTATGTTGTTTATTTGTTTCTGAGCAGTTTGATGCATATTAACTGCTTTGTTTGCTTTTCTAATATTATTTTCAGTTTAATCATGAGCATTTTTTATTACCGTACTAGTCTTTTTTTTCATTGCTTATGATCACAATTTAGATCCTAAATAAGTACTTAATCCAGGATATTATCCACATGAAAAAAAACGACATTATTGCCAGTAGCTTATCATCGAACAGACATTCATACCCAGTGAATTTCACTATATTTTTGATTATATTTCATATTTTTTCTAGTTCTCTACCTATGTTTTTAATTCTTGTTTTACTTGTATGTATGCACCACGACCCCAAGTCAAATAACTCGTACGTGTAAACCTACCTGGTGATAAACCTGATTGTGAAGTTTTTTTTAAAGGCTCTTTCTCTTGATTTCTCCCCCCTGGTCTCTGCAGCAGCCCACCCGCTCCGCCCCAGGGAAGGGGGCTGCGTCCGGCTCGGCCTCGGCCTCTGCCGGGGAGATGAGCAGCAGCGAGCCCAGCACACCGGCCCAAACCCCTTTGGCTGCTCCGGTCATCCCCACCCTCCACTCCCCTGGAAACCCCCCGCCACCGGCCCCCAGCAAGGTCAGTTATCAGCGGTAAAACATCACAGTGTAGAAGCGGCAACACAGAAAATCGTCTATGCAATGAACATAGAACAAGGTGCATCAACCAGCAACTGAGAAAAGTCTCTATTCTGTAATTCAAGATTCAAGGCTTTTATTATCATGTGTACATACAGTAGCTACAGTGCAGTTATGACAATGATACTCTTAGGCTCCTCTAACATTGCAACACAACAAAACAGATAACAGTGCAAGTAAATCAAATAGAATATAATAGAAATAGTGCAGAATATACAAGTAATTGGAATATTGATATATATATATAAATTGCAAACAGATGAATGTAATTTCTTACAGGTTAGATTATTTAAAATGTACACATAGGAAACAGGTGACTAATGCCAGCTTTGAGGAAACATTTTTACCAAATATTTATCAAGAATAATAAGGAGGGCACATGAGACTGTGTTTTTGTAACACACCACCAATCAGTGTGTTAAATGAGCCAGGAGCAGAAGAGCTGGATTCAAATCAGATGTGACATTTCCTTTGCTACAGTATGCACAGCTGTCAGTTTGTATTGTTGTCATAATATTTCTTTTTAAATCGCAAATGAGGTGCAGGCAAAGAACAAATTAAACGATAACACTTATTCCAGTGTGATAAAATGAATAAAACACCATAAATCTTTGGTTATAGTTCATAATGTAGCACCAGTCCTTTAGTTACATAATCCATCCATGCAATGTTTTGTACTATTTTTTCTGTTCATGCTCAAAGGTCGCTGGAGTGTATCCCAGCGTCAAAGTCAAAGTCAACTTTAATGTCAATCTTTCAGTTTGTGTGTACAGACAGAGAGATCGAAATAACGTTTCCAACAATCCCGAATACAATAATACAAATATACAAATATATATACAAATATGTATAAAATATGTATATCCTATATATACACAATTAACAGACACATTTACACATATGCAAATACTAATAATACAAATAATGAACTTGGGCTGAGTGGTATTATGACACCTACACACACATTAAGATAAAAACCCAACAACAATCAATATATACAAAATAACAGTCACTTCAATATTAATTGTCTGCACTGGGTATGAGGCAGGGTAAATCCTGCACACTTTGAGAGTCCCCTACAGGGTTTATTTACTGTTTAAATAATCATTTATCATAAAGAAATGAAATTGAAATTGAAACACATTTCAAGATTCAGATCATGGTGAATACAAACTCTGTCCCCAGTCCAGCAGTCTGTAGTGAGATCGTAGTAGCAATGAATTAAAGTGTACTGAAAGAATACAATATGAGATATAGTCGTAATAGAAAATATCAATCGCCATGTCATTTGTGCTGTTTACACATTTTAAGAAGTCAAATGATAATTTATTTTGATTTCGGACACTTTTCTTTCTGCATCTGAACTTTATAGATCTGAACGTAGCCTATTAGGATTTAAGTCACCCATACATTGATATTACGAGTGCATTCAACAAGTGTGTTACTGTGACAGCTATTCAATTATCTGCAGAGATTTAGATATTGCAGACAAATAAAACAAACAAAAAAGACGTGGGCCCAGGATTGATCTCTGAGGGACACCACATTCATCACTCACTTATGAAATATTTCTATATACTGTATAAAGAAAATTGAGACAAAGTGTCTTCAGATCAGCTCAATGTGAGGCTGCTGCTAATCAGAAATGAAACTAAGCAGACCATGGTGGTTTATGTCCGTTAAGCTTCACCTAGATGTCCGAATGTTATTCAATTTAATCCTGCAAAACTTTATTGTCTGTGGACTTTCCGTTAGTCCTAAAATGCGCACAGGTTGAATCGCAGAGGATAGAGAGAAGCAACATGTGGTTTCATTTTTAAGTTAATTGTCAGCTTCACTCTAGTGTTACATTTCAGGCGGTGATCCATGTTTTATCCCCTCAGGAGGACGTTCCTATGGAAACAGAGGTGCAGTCATGTGGCGTGATGTTTTCTTTTTGCACTTGATATTAAAGTTGTTTTTTCTCACTAACATTTTGGCAAGCTGTCAAAGGTGTGACTGCCTGTCTTTAATTGGTGTGTGATATGGCTCTGTTCACACGCTGGATTTCTGTATTGGAGGTTTAAATTTAGATAGTGTGAATGTGTCACACTCGATGAGGCATGTGTGTGTTTTGTCGTCAACTTTTCCCTTTCTACAGGTGGAGTCACTGCATGGCAAGGGAAATGAAAGCGTCCTTACACATAAAAAGATGAAAGTTGTACCTTAGAGTTGAAGCTTTACACTTGTAGAAAAATCCTACATTTTGTGCAACAGGTGAAAAGTCTAAATTGTTCTGATAGGGATTTTGTTTAAGAGGTTAAGGAGGTGGAGGGGTCTATCAATGAAAGGGTTGTTGGTTTAAACTGCTGTAAACATGCCTTGGGCAAGGGACTGAAACCCAATGTGACCCCTAGTGTGGAAGCATCTGCATGTGTGTGTGTGTGTGTGTGTGTGTGTGTGTGTGTGTGTGTGCGTGTGCGTGTCCGTGTGTGTGAATGCTGACAAGTTGTACAAAAGCTTTGAGTAGTTGCTAAGACTAGAAACATACATACTGTAAATGTACACCATTTAAGATATGATTTCTCCCTAAGTAAAGGATTTATTTGCAACAAACATCTCATATTATTCCTGATTTCAGAAGATAATTATATATATACAAATAAGCCAAGATATTTTTGTCTGAAAGTGTTTTTTTACTTTTTTAAACGTGTGATTACTAATTGAATCTGTCCTTTCCTTCCCCTTTGTCCTCTTCCTTCATACCATTTCCCATCCTCCACGCTGCGTCTCCTCTCCTCTGTCTCCAGGAGGAGGAGGCGCTGCGTCTGCAGGTGAAGGACCTCGAAGAGAAGCTGGAGACTCTGAAGATGAAGAGGACGGAGGACAAGGCCAAGCTGAAGGAGCTGGAGAAGCACAAGATCCAGCTGGAGCAGCTGCAGGAGTGGAAGACCAAGATGCAGGAGCAGCAGGCCGAGCTGCAGAAACACCTGAAGGAGGCCAAGAGGGTGAGGAGCAGCGGGGGGGGATGGAGAGGCTGTTTGTAACATGCATCCACTAAATGTCAACAAAGGTGAAGTCAAGATGATAAAATCAAAGCTGGACGGACATTACAGTGAAGCAGATCTTGGAAAATGTATTTTTAGATCTCCTCCTCAGCGCTCTCACAGATAAGTATATTTTATAACGTGAATGGAACTAAAATAATTTAATTTAATTCTGTTTTAACCAGATGAGAACTTGTGAAATATATTAAATCCAGATCTTGTTCTGGTTTCGCTTCAAATGATTTTGTTAAGTTTTCCATCTGAGAAAAATGACTGGTGAATCATGTTGATGATGTTCTCCTTAAGGCATAATGGAAACCCCACCCAAACAGCAGCAGGAAAATAAATACAATAATTCATTTAAATGAGAAATGAACTTAACTTAATTATTCAATGAACTTAACCCTAACCACAGAAAAGGGCAATCATCTCAATAAAACCCACATTATAATCATACATAATCTTCTGTGTGTAGGAGGCTAAAGAAGCCCAGGAGGCGAAGGAGCACTACATGGAGGAGATGTCGGACACGGCGGATGCGATCGAGATGGCGACGCTGGATAAGGAGATGGCGGAGGAGCGGGCGGAGTCTCTGCAGCTGGAGGTCGACTCCATGAAGGAGAAAGTGGACGAGCTCACCATGGACCTGGAGATCCTCAAGCACGAGATCGAGGAGAAAGGTAGGGATGACAATAAAAGGAATTAGAGAATATCCAAGGTGTTGTCCTTTAATCTCAGATACATGTATTTCTGTTTCTTGAAGATGTGCCATTTTTATTTCAAAGAATATTCTTGGTTTTTGGCCGTAGATTTGTGTTTTTTTTCTTGTAAATGTAACCATTTAATCTTGGATAAGTATTTACTTTTTCTTGTATGTGTAATGTGCAACTTATTAAGAGAATAATTTGGAAATCTAAATTTGTGATTTTCTTCACCTAAATTCACCTTTTTAATCTCAGAGAATATTCCAGTTTTCTCTCAAAAGTTAGACTTTTCTTGCAAATGAACCATTTCAATTTCAAAGAATGTCCACGTTTTTTGGATCCTCTTGGAAGTGTCATTTGGTGGATGTAAACTCAAATGTGTTCTTGGTGTGTTTAATCGCTGCAGAAACAAAAGGAAGAGTGTTTTTATGACTGTGGAGCTCAGATGTGTTTCTGGGGTTTCCCTCACAGGTTCGGATGGAGCGGCCTCCAGTTACCATGTGAGGCAGCTGGAGGAGCAGAACGGCCGACTGAAGGAGGCTCTGGTCAGGTGGGTGTGCTGATTCCTTCATTTTAATTACTTTTATGACCCACTATACTCTGACTTTTTCATGGAGAAAATGACTTTAACTTTAAGACATTCACTGGACATACTGACTGAAAAACCTGCATGCTTTAATATAACTTTTTTCCATGGACCTGGAGATCCTGAAGCATTAGCAACAAAAAATGGTAGTCTTTGGGCACCTATGAGTTACATCAACTGTTCACCCTGCAAGAAAGCCACTTATTATATTCATGTATTTATTTGAACAAGTACCATGCATACAAATACATTCAAGGAGGGGTAGGTAATTCACTTCAGAAACACTTTTTGTTATATTCCATGGAATGCTCTTAACATCCCGATAGCAATGAATACATGAAATGCTTTGACAATAAATACATTAAAAAATGTCATCTGTGGAAGCTGTGGCGCTGTAAAAAGCACGACCAAATCTAAAATAAATGGATGGCCTACCTGCCTGTCAGCCTTCCATCTCGTGCACAAACTTATCTCGTGCCCTCATTGGTCATGTGCACGTTCGTGTGTGTTGGAGGAGGGGCTCTGTGAGGAAGTCTGAAGGAAGGGGCAGATCTTTTTCGGCCGCGTACTTTCAAATTCTAGCGCACTCGAGCTGGTTTCTCCATTCTTACCTACCCTACCTTTAATCTCAGAAAAGAGAAGGGATAATAGATTTGAGCCAATAGTTAATTTCCATCTGCATTCCTTATTGTGGTTTGACTATCTAGCTTAACTACAGAACTCCATATATACATATAAAACATATACTCCTATTTGATATACACTTCCAACATCAACATGACAAAGACCCACAGTCTCAACAAACAAGAAATACAGGAAAACAAAACAGCTCTAACTCACGTAAAAGAAATATGTTGAATATAAATAACCATACATCGTATATAACTTCTAATA
Organism: Notothenia rossii; assembly: GCF_949606895.1. Lineage (NCBI taxonomy): Eukaryota > Metazoa > Chordata > Actinopteri > Perciformes > Nototheniidae > Notothenia > Notothenia rossii. The sequence continues at coordinate 78,128,911 of NC_136905.1, read as the reverse complement.
CAGTTCATCGTCCTTAAACAAACACAAAAATACAATTTATATAATGTGTATAAAGGCGACATTTTGAATGCCCTCTGTGTTTTTAAAACGTCACATGTTCAGTTTTAGTTTCTTAAAATCAATTGATGATTTAAAGGTTGGATCCACATGTCGATGGTTTTCTTTCCCGCTGTGTTTCAGGATGAGAGACCTGTCGTCGTCGGAGAAGCAGGAACATCTGAAGTTGCAGAAGCAGATGGAGAAGAAGAACGTGGAGCTGGACGCCCTGAGGGGCCAGAAGGAGAATCTGCAGGAGGAGAGGACGGCCGCGGAGAAGACCATCGACGAGCTCAAGGAACAGGTCTGCGTTTTTATATCTGCAGAATCTGCCTCTTTACTGACCGTCACTTTGACTATTAGACAGAAATAGATCTACTGTATTTATTAAGAGTTATTTCCTGGAAATGAATGGTAATGGAAACGTTTAAAGCAGGTGTTTCCATGCCGATATATGATGCCGAAGAGGCAAATAGTTCTTCCCTCGCTGATGATGATGAGCTCTCGTTTCAGGTGGATGCGGCTCTGGGGGCGGAGGAGATGGTGGAGATGCTGACGGAGAGGAACCTGGACCTGGAGGAGAAGGTCCGGGAGCTGAGGGAGACCGTGACCGACCTGGTGAGAGAAAAACATCAGTTCATTTAGACCAGGGTGATCCAATTTATTATCACTGGAAAAGATACATTGGTGTATTTAAAAAATGACAAATCACTGTATGGGACCTGGGAGCTACATATAATTATTTCAATAGATTAGTATTATTCGTACTATGTTTGTTGACATACTATAATCCAACTTTTTTTTCAACACACTATACTATGATTATTTTAAACTACAACCGTAATATATATACATTCATCTATTTAAAAAGGCCACAAACAGAAAAATAAAGAAACCCACAGAACTCAGGTCATCTCCAGAAAAGAACGTAGTTATTCATTCCAACTTTTTGCCCCTGCTTGTTGTCTCCTGTCGTCAGGAAGCCATAAACGAGATGAACGACGAGCTGCAGGAAAACGCCCGGGAGACGGAGCTGGAGCTGAGGGAGATGTTGGATCTGGGAACGGCGAAAATCAGAGAGTCGGAGAAACACGTTGAAGCGGCGCAGGAGACCGTGGCCGATTACCAGCAGACCATCAAGAAGTACCGTGAGCTCACGGCACACCTGCAGGTAGAGGGAACGTTTAAAATCAAGGCATAACGTTTAAATTAGGGCTGTCAAACGATTAAACATTTTAATCAGATTAATCACAGCTTAAAAATTAATTAATCATGATTAATCACCATTCGAACTATGTCCAAAATATGCCATTTCTTTATGTATATTGTTGTGGGAATGGAAGGATAAATGAAAGAAGGCGGATATATCCATTTAACATGTAGTATGTATGTTTATTATAACATTGTTCTTTGTGTCAAAATGAAAGACAGCCCACACACCTATCAATCATCAAACCGTGGGGTCATTACGTGTTGATAGTATCGATGTAAATAGAGATGTACTACAGCAAAAGTATTCTCCGTCAGGACTTCCTGAAACAACACCACGCCGTTATCTTGATTCTGATTGGCCAGAAGACATTATCAAAGATGTTCTATTGAGAAGACGATCACTACGTGACAAAAGTTTTCAAAACCGTTTCTAGTCTTCGGTATTTCCAGACAAGTGGCTACTGAAATCAATCTTACTAACTGCTATCTGTGCAATTTACTCCGCGCGAGTTGGCAGACTTTATTTTGATTACTTTAACATCATTTTTCATGGTGGGGCTAAGCCATTTCTTGGTATGGGTGTACCCTACCCAGCTCCTTCTGTGTAAATATTCTTCTTCCTCTGTTTCTGCAGGAGGTGAACAGGGAGCTGACCAGCCAGCAGGAAGCCTCCGCCGAGCTGCAGCAGCAACCGGCCCCAGAGATGTTTGATTTCAAGATTAAGTTTGCAGAGACGAAGGCCTACGCCAAGGTCAGCTCTGTTGTCTGAATAATGAAACAATAAATCAACCTGAATATCCTGTTCCATCCCCCTTTATCTCAAACTGTGCTCATGTATCCATAATGCAGGATCTGTATATTATTTTAAATGTCTGTATCCTGAGTTTTGAACACATGCTCTCTGTGTTGTGTTGTCTTTAGGCCATTGAGATGGAGCTGAGGAAGATGGAGGTGGGTCAGGCTAACAGACACGTCTCTCTGCTGACCTCCTTCATGCCCGAGTCCTTCCTGCGTCACGGAGGAGATCACGACTGCATCCTGGTGCTGCTGCTCATTCCCAGACTCATCTGCAAGGTAAACACGCCACAGGTCGCTCACTAACATACATGAGGAACGTGCTAGAGTAAGCAATGGAAAATTACCTGTGTGTGTGTGTGTGTGTGTGTGTGTGTGTGTGTGTGTGTGTGTGTGTGTGTGTGTGTGTGTGTGTGTGTGTGTGTGTGTGTGTGTGTGTGTGTGTGTGTGTGTGTGTGTGTGTGTGTGTGTGTGTGTGTGTGTGTGTGTGTGTGTGTGTGTGTGTGTGTGTGTGTGTGTGTGTGTGTGTGTGTGTGTGTGTGTGTGTGTGTGTGTGTGTGTGTGTGTGTGTGTGTGTGTGTGTGTGTGTGTGTGTGTGTGTGTGTGCAGGCGGAGCTGATCAGCAGGCAGGCGCAGGAGAAGTTCGATCTGAGCGAGAGCTCTGCGCAGCGGCCCGGGCTGAAGGGAGCGGCCGGAGAGCAGCTGAGCTTCGCTGGAGGACTGGTCTACTCTCTCAGTCTGCTGCAGGCCACGCTGCACAGATACGAGCAGTACGTCTGAACAGAAACACACAGAGAGTCTGAGCACTGAGAGATGACGAACAAGATATCAATGCTTGATTCCACTTTATGCGTCTATATTTTTAAAATTCTCATTTTGAGACATGTCGTTCCTTCTGTGCAGTTTTTTATGTGGAATTCTCTGCTGGAATATACAGATGTATTAAATCTAACTATCAACACTGTGTGTGTCAGGGCTCTGGCTCAGTGCGGTGTGGATGTCTATAAGAAGATCGGCACTCTGTACCCGGAGATGAGCGTCCACGAGCGCTCTCTGGACTTCCTGATCGACCTGCTGCACAAAGACCAGCTGGACGAGACCGTCAACGTGGAGCAGCTCACCAAGGCCATCAAATACTATCAGGTATTCACTCACTCACTCACTCACTCACTCACTCACTCGCTCACACACACGCTCACACACACACACACGCACACACACACACACGCACACACGCACACACGCACACACACACTTAGGGGTGGCCGTGGAAAGATTTGAATGATCCTGCATGTTTTGTTCATTCTTTAAAAAACGACTGGTTTTCTTTGACCTCTCATATAACCCTGAACGTGAAGTTTTACTTATTCCTACCAAATGTGTCCCTTCTCAGCACCTGTACAGCATCCACCTGGCGGATCAGAGCGAGGACTGCACCATGATGCTGGCTGATCACATCCGAGTGAGTACAACACATAGATAAGATCATAATAATATCTATATAATGTCCGTGTGTCTAACGGCTTCCTTTGTATCCCCTTCAGTTTACCCAGAGTGCTTTGGACTGCATGTCGGTGGAGGTGGGACGCCTGCGGGCGTTCCTGCACGCGGGCCAGGAGAAGTCGGGCCTGGCGGTGCTGCTGAAGGACCTCGAGACGTCCTGCAGCGACACCCGGCAGTTCTGCAAGAAGATCCGCCGCAGGATGCCGGGCACCGACGCTCCGGGGATACCGGCAGCACTCAGCTTTGGACAACAGGTAACCACGGAAACCAAACACTCAACCTCGTGCAGAACGGTCCATTTTTAATGACAAACTCTTTTATCACATTTTACTTTTAGATTTTTTTATGAAATGCTATACTGTGACTTTTTTTTGGACATTTTATTTCTTTGTCCCTTTTTGTATAATGACTTTCTCTATGACACTTCAAAGCTGACATTGGTGTAATATTTTTTTTTTTTGTTGCAAATGACCAATAAGTATTCTAGATTTTTTTTTTTTTTTTTTAAAGTTAATGAAAAGCTCTATAAGTTAGTTTGACTAAACTAAGTGGTGTTGTGGTCAGGTGTGCGACACGCTGTCAGACTGCAGGAAGCACCTGACCTGGGTGGTGGCGGTGCTGCAGGAGGTGGCAGCAGCCGGAGCTCAGATGGTGTCTCCTCTCGGGGAGCAGGAGGGACTCGTCGCCGTCAAACTGGAGGACGTGGCCTTCAAGGCCGGAGAGCAGGTATTCAAAATGTTGAATAGCAGTTTATTGCTAATGAAATGTCTTTTCAGATGTTTCTTTAAAACCTTTAGTGTAGATTCAAAGTAAGGAGTCTTCTGGAGTAATGACCATCACCGTTATTTTCAGATCTATGGCTCTCAGGGCGTTAACACCTACGATAGTCTGCGGCAGTCCTGTGGCATGGTCATAGCCACCATGAACAAGATGGCCACCGCCATGCAGGAGGGAGAATATGACTCAGAGAGGCCTCAGAACAAGGTGTGTGTCAGGAAGCAGCTCTGTGTGTCACTGTGCAAATGTCTTGTTTCTCACCTCAGCATGAATGGAGCATGAGCTGATGTTTCTATGGTTTTCAGAATCCTCCTCCCGTGGATCTGCGGGCGGCCGCTCTTCGGGCTGAGATCACCGACGCTGAAGGTCTCGGCATGAAGCTGGAGGACAGAGAGACGGTCATCAAAGAGCTGAAGAAGTCTCTGAAGATCAAGGTAAACACATCGAGGATATAAACCTATTGACTGGAACGCTCTTATTTTCATTGTTTTGAAATGCATGAAACCCTGTGTGCGTGTGTTCAGGGCGAGGAGCTGAGCGAGGCCAGCGTGCGGCTCAGTCTGCTGGAGAAGAAGCTCGACAGTTCGTCCAAAGACGCAGACGAGCGCGTCGAAAAGATTCAGACTCGACTGGACGAGGCCCAGACGCTGCTGAAGAAGAAAGAGAAGTGAGACCTCGGACCTCAGACAGGAAGTCGTGTTTTATAACAGATCCTCAGCTGAGCGATGTTTCTTTATCTGCAGGGAGTTCGAGGAGACGATGGACGCTCTGCAGGCCGACATCGACCAGCTGGAGGCAGAGAAGGCGGAGCTAAAGCAGAGAATCGGCAGCCAATCAAAGGTCGGCCCCGACGGGCTGAGAGGAGCCTCGCCCTCAGGGATCGCCTCCATCGTCAGCGGAGGGGCCGGAGGTGAGAGACAGAGAAAACATGTCGTCATATTTTTATTATTTTAAAGTTAACATTTTTATCTTTTAGCTGTTTTTTTTGTAAAGAATAGGGCTGCACAAATTATCCACATTTTAATCAAAATTACAATGTTGTATTCAAACGGCAGGAAGCACAGTATTTGTTTAAATGTCATTTTGATGAAGTGTTGTGGAGCTGATATCCTTTCCTACAAATCTACTGACAAATCAAAACATTTTAATATCTTTTTAAATGATGATGAATGATATGAATTATGATTTTTTCCTCTAATATCAATATTTGAAGTCCTCTTTTTCACCCTAACAACCATTGACCTCAACTTTCTCTTCCTAATCTCTTCCCCTCCCTCCTACAGAGGAACAAAAAGGTATCTCCTGCTTTTCCTGGCTGCTGTTGTTCATCCCGCATGCTATTCTTTCTTAGATTCTGCATGCTTTGAAGGATGTGAAATACCACATGCATAATCTATTCAGGGAAATCATTTTGATCCTTTAAAGAAAAATAAGAATCTAGGCTCTTTTCCACGCTCCAGCCTTTTGATCATACACAACGACGACCAAGTTTGATCAAGGAATGAGCATTATATGTCATATTAAAAAAAAAAGGTCTAAAATGTATCTTGTTAAAAACTGGTATTAAACAGTTAATACCAGTTTTTAGGTGTAAATGATCTATTAATACGATATTCATCCCATTATTCTGCATCCTCCAGCATGGACATCCTCTGCTATATGGTCACAATGCATATTAACATAAATGTTGTAACCTGTTTTTCATTTGAACTGAGAATACAAACACCAGCTGAGGTTGTTTACTGAATGGGAAATGAAGGTAAGGGTGCACTCAGGTGTGAATAACGTGTCTCTCGCTCCGCAGCGAACATGATGTCGGCCGTCGGCTCGGCTTCAGGTCTGCAGGTGGTCGACTCCCCGCTGCTGAGTCAGCAGATCGACGCTCAGAGACTCTGCATCAAACACCTGAAGAACGAAAACAACCGGCTGAAGGTACAACACCACTCTACATATTTACATGGCATGATATTTGATTTCAATCTCAGTCACATTTACTTTAAAGGTCACCTATTGTGCAAAATTCACTTGTTCATGTCTCTCCTACATCAACATGTGTCCCCTCTTCCTCATGTCTCTCCTACATCAACATGTGTCCCCTCTTCTTCATGTCTCTTCTACATCAACATGTGTCCCCTCTGTGTAAAGCGATTCTTAAAGTCTCAGGAACAAAGATTCTCTCTCTGTTTGTCCTGATCCATTTCTATAAAAACCTGTCTGAAAATGAGCTGATCAGATTTTGGCCACTTTATGATGTCATAACGATTTTTTGACTTGAGTAACTATTAGCCAATCAGCAACCAAGATAACCCCCCCTCCCACCTTATCACCTGAATCTCCTCCTAGAGCACCTTTGAGTTATGTTTAACCAAATCTCTCTCAGAGGGGCGTGGGGAGGGGCTCCTTATTTTCATCTAAAGTAACAGACAGAGAATCAGCACTTTGGAAACAGGAGTGAAACAGAGGGGATTATGGGTAATGCTGCAAAGATCTGTTTGGTGTTTGGAGCCAAACACTTCAGAGACATGTTTGTATATATCTCTAATATATTGATGAAAAACAGTATAATATGGGACCTTTAAGCATTTAGCTAATTGTTACCTGAGGATTTATTGTGTCCACATGTGCCCCCTGCAGGCGGAGAAGATGCGCGCTCAGCTGGCCTCTCTGCCCCCCCTCCACGTCACCAAACTCCCCTCTGGAGAGGGAGGTCGCCCTGAGGTTCTCTCCAGCGCGCTGTACCGCAAAACAGACCAGCTGCTGGGGACTCTGCTGCAGATGAGCGCCAACGTGAAGGTGGTGGACATCACCGGGAAGTCTCCAGGTACAGAATGAACAGAATTGAAAACATTGTTCCTGTCCACAACAGTTTTACAATTAAAGTTAGATTTACCCTTAAGAAATCCAGATGAGAGAAATTAAATAGCAGAGTTGAATGTTGATATTCACGTAGGTTGACAGACAGAGATAGACAGACTAGGAGTGCTTCCATCCACCTGTTCCTTTTTTGTATTTTGTGCATTAAAAACCTGAGGAGAAACAGCAGTAGCTTGGGAAAGCTTTTTTTTCTTGGTTGAGGTGGAAGGAAAATAAATGTGATGAAGTAACATTTATACAGATTTAGGGAATAAACGCTAGTTCAAAAGAAATACATTTTTGTAGGTTAAATAATGTATATCTTGAACAACATATGAATAAACAGTGATATATAATTATAGGTTAAGATATCCAGCAGCAGTATATCAAGTAAAAGTTGCTCCACTTTTAACAGCTGTGATGAACACATTAACGTAAACAAAATGAAAGAATCCAGTCATTCAATATATAAGATTCTAAAATGGGACATTGGGCACAGTCAGTACTTTTACTTTTGATACTTTAACTATTTTCTTAGGCCAATACGTCTCAGTTTATGTTGCTTTATTCTACAACTGCACTATATTTTAGAAGACAGTATTGTACTTTTTACTCCACTGCATTTATTCGACAGCTGTTAGTTACTAGTTAGATAATAGATTATTAGATCATTCAAAACATAAATCAATTATTAATTACACTTTGACAGGTATGTTTAGGTTAAGATAGCCAGCAGTAAGACATCAAGTTATTACAATGAGCTCTACATTTGATTATCTGATGAGGTCAAAATCAAGACCCCAACCCATATTTAATATTTCATTTGAGTTTTATACTTCTTCCATTACGATACCTTGTTTGACCCTTTTCTTCTGTAATGCTATATTGGGTTTATATTGTATGGATGTAGTAACTCCTTATAATAGTAGTGGATAGAAACAGAAACATTTACAATTCGTAAAGATGGAAACCTGGCTACAGACAGACCTGAGTGCAGTGGTACTTGTGTGAGATTGTTAGTCTCTTCTTTATAAAAAGAAAAAAGTATAATCACGGTTTGAAAGCAGTTGCACACCGTGTATGAATAACACATCTTTTTGTATTTGTCCTGCAGTGACACCTGGTGCTCAGCTGCTGGAACAAACGGCTAGATTACAATCACTGAGCGACACTCTGGGCAGGCTGAAGGTAAACACACTGATAGAAAAAACGAAAGTCCACAGACATGATATTAAAGTTTCATTCAAACAGGAGAATATATTACTGTAAATATGAGTACATGCCTCCTCCCTTCATCGACTCACCCTACAGGCTGGTTAAGTTGAATCTTCCTCTCGTTTCTCTCAGGATGAAGTAGCAGAGCACGTCGTCCACCAGCAGCCTGGAGCTCGGGTCTCGTCTGATTTCGCGACGTTCCCCTCAACTTTGTTTGTTAAAGTAAGAGCTGCAGACGCATCGCAACACTTGTTGTTATTTAGCATTTGGTCTGGCGTTGGGATTCATAAAGGAGGGTTAACCAAAGCCTTAAGTTGTCACAGTGACTATTTTAAAGCTGTATCATCAACAGGGGCGCTGCCAGGGATTTTGGGCCCCATGAAAAGATATCACATTGGGCCCCACCACCAGGCACAGGCCACGCCAACCAAGCACAATTGCTGTAACCACACCTCCAGAACCCAACCGACTCATTTATGCTTTATATAACTCTACCTGTACAGGCTTGTTGCATCTGTCTTGTAGTCCAATACTAACTGCACAATATTTACTGACACTGAGCGGTGAAAATATAACACTGTGCAGACGTGCAACATTCTGCTGCAGTAGAATTCACTATTTGATATAACACTAACACTCCTGACAATAGACCTCAATAGTCATCTTTTTCAACATTTTTGAATGGAGCATTCATAAATCAAAATAAATATAACTTAAATATACATGACCTCTTAAATTAAAATAAAGTGAATATTAACACCAATATTATCATTTATAAAATGCTATAACAAAAAAAATAACATAAGCAGCAGATTTTGTAATTAAATATACATACCAACTACAAAATAAGCGGGTATTAAAGTTTAAATGGACAACAAAACAGAAATGAAAAGGCCTGGTGGTGGTGCTAAATCAGAGCGTATGACCTATTCTCAGTCTTTTTCTCATCATGCATCTTCTGTGTGATCCAATATCGTTACCATAGCCTTGCCCTTTAACAGTTATTACGAGCCCTGGCTCAGCCTTACTCACCAAGAGCCCAGCGCCTAGCCTTCTTACAGGCAGAGTCACTGATCAAGTCCTTGAAGTCCAGCTTATAGCCAACTGGCTTTCAATGGACAGCATGACAAGACTGCAAAGCATTATGGGGGGACAGGGCTGCGGAGCCTGAATATTGATCTGTTGGTCCTGGCACCAGGGGGAGGGACAACTGATTTAGTATGAATAGCTGCTAAAAATGTACCTGCATTTATTAAATGTCAGCTAAAAGAGCAGTGAAATGAAAAACCTCAGCATTTTCTGTGAAGATATCAACAGTACTTAATGTCAGCAAAACATTACAATTATTATTTACAATAGACTACGCTTAGCTAACAGACTAATTTCCACCACTCATGGACCACACCCACCTTTTCTTTTCAAAAACTGGGTGACATACTGTCGCCCTTTAGTCCCTCCCTCTTGTCTTTCTCTCCTTTCTTTTCTTTTTTGAAAGCCTGACTTTTAGTCGTTAATACCTGGCACACACGTAAGTACTAGCATCACTCCTCACATGCTCTCACTCTGCCAGAAAGTGCGGTGCGGCACAGCGTTTGGAGGCAGGACCAAACCATTACATGTAAATAGAGGGGGGTGTACAGAGGCTTTGGATGGTTAACTTTTGGAGGAAAAAAAGTTAAATGAATCGCAAGTTTAGTGATTACATTATCAATTTAGCGTTATATTAATGTTAATTATTGATGATTGATGAAAGGTTACTTAAACATTTTTCTTAATGTTCTAAAAATGTTTGGGGGCCCTGTCAGTCATGGGCCCTTAGAATCGTCCTAACTTTTCACCCCCTTACGGCGCCCCTGATCATCAATACCCAGTGTTTTTTACAACAATATCAAATATAGAAAATATACAACGCTTCTCCACCTGGTATTTCTTTATTAAGAGGTCTTAAAGGTCACCTATTCTGCAAAATCCACTTTTTCATGTCTCTCCTACATCAACATGTGTCCCCTCTTCTTCATGTCTCTTCTACATCAACATGTGTCCCCTCTTCTTCATGTCTCTTCTACATCAACATGTGTCCCCTCTTCTTCATGTCTCTTCTACATCAACATGTGTCCCCTCTTTTTCATGTCTCTTCTACATCAACATGTGTCCCCTCTTCTTCATGTCTCTTCTACATCAACATGTGACCCCTCTTCTTCATGTCTCTTCTACATCAACATGTGTCCACTCTGTGTAAAGAGGCTCTGAAAGTTTCAGGAACAAAGACCCCCTCTCTCCTATCCATTTCTATAAAAACCTGTCTGAAAATGAGCTGATCAGATTTTGGCCACTTTATGATGTCATCACCATTTTTTGTCTTGTGTAACCATTAGCCAATCAGCAACCAAGGTAACCCCCCCCCCTTATCACCTGAATCTCCTCCTAGAGCACCATTGTGTTCTTTTTAATCAAATCTCTCTCAGAGGGGCGTGGGGAGGGGCTCCTTATTTTCATCTAAAGTAACAGACAGAGAATCAGCACTTTGGAAACAGGGCTGAAACAGAGGGGATTATGGGTAATGCTGCAATGATCTGTTTGGTGTTTGGAGCCAAACACTTCAGAGACATGTTCTGTATCTGAGAGCTATAATATATTGATGAAGAATAGGTATGCTGAAGTTAAAGGATCTCCACTCTGAATGTTTCCCTCTCTCCAGGCGAAGGAGGAGCGGCAGGGCGACACGGTGCTGGTGGGCCGGGTCATGGTGCCGTGTTCCCGCGGTCAGGAGCAGGTGCACCGCCTCGTCCTGTCGCAGACACAGCTGCATCGAGTTCACAGTCTGCTGCGCACCTGAGCTCCACCTGCTGCTGCACCCTGCCTGCTGCACCCCCCTCCTCCGCTGAGACCAGGGTCCACTGCAGGGGAGAAACCAGGAGGTACTTCAAGAGGAGAGAATCTTTATCTTCTGTGAAAAGCACGCTGATCTGTGACAGTGTGACGGCTAGTCTGAGACCAGTTTGATCTCAAGATCACTCTGGGTATCATTTGAATCGTTTCAGTCGCTTTTAAACCAAAAAATGTAATCATTCGCCTTTTTAAAAGTGACTAGTCTTATATGACAGTGAGCTGAATGTCATTGGGTTTTTGACAGTTGGTGAAAAAAATCAGAAGAAGCCGATAAAGATTTTTGGTAAATTACATTTTTCTCAATTTATCAACAAAACGATTAACCAAGAAAATGATCTTGTAAACATACCTACCAATTTCTGGAAATATTCAAACTAAATCTGCTTAAAATTCAGAAAACATATCAATCATATTAGCTTTAAAGAGTTATATTACCACAAATGAAAAGTTATACCTTTCAGTCGGTTCAGATCTTTGTGTCATTGGTCTCGATCCAATATCAGATTTGACTGAATGTTTTCCGAAGTGACTCTTTTATCAAACTGCTCTCTGACTGCTGCCGGGCAAACTGTAACGGATACTGGGTCACGACTACACAAAGATTATTGTACCTGCGCTGCTGCATGCTGCCCAGACTCACTGAGTTTCTTTGTTGCGTAGAATATTTATGAGACTCCCGTTTGGCCCGGTGTGGATCCTGCACAGTGTCGTTTATATCATTCAGCCAAAACACCGGATGCTGCTCCATGTTTCTGTGTTACAGCTGCACAGTATTAGAAGGATCATGTTGTAAACTTTTAATCACTTGTGTGCTCCATTTTGATAACTTTACTGTCTAAAGGGAAGAAGGAAATGGTAAAAAAATAGATATGAAGTCGTTGATATTTTACTGTGGTTTGATCAAAGACACTTTTTGCACATAACAGGAAAAACAATAAAGGAAAACAAATCCTGCACGTTGAATTTACTTAGATGTAACTTTATGTTACATTATTATTACAGTTACATGCAACGACAGACATTGTTGTATTTCCCTCTGTGGTTTGATTTAAACCTTGTGGACTGCACAGAATTTAAAAAAGATGATTTACCTCAAGGGATTAAATGTTGAAAATGATTGTAATGTTTATTTAAAAGCATTATATAGCTTCAATTATTCAGTATTTATTACACTTGTGGTGTAAATTCCAGTGGGTCGCTTCTTTTACACGCTCTGTGAAAAAAGACACGCTGGTTGTATAGTGGCGAAGTCCCGCCCTTCTACTTCCGACCCATGTGACCTTATTTCGGAAAAATTATGTATTGAAGTCAATGGAGAGAGAAAGATTATCTTTTGATCCCATTTGAATTGTGCAACGAATTATACATATGATGTTTGTTAATCTTAAAAAATAATTTTCGTGTCTAAAAAGTCAGTTTGTCGTAAAACTGTTGAAATATAAGACAATGAAAAATACGCAACTAGAAAGACTACAAATCCCAGAATCCCGGTCCCGAATGCTGGCTCTTACGGAACCGACTAACTCCCCTTGTGTGTATGTACAGCTCTCAACATGCCCAGACTTGTAGTGATTTTCACTTTTTACTTTCCGCCTCATTCTGAAAGAAAGAAGTGAAATGTGCCAACGTGACGGCCGTCTTGGGCCGTTTCTCAATCGCGAGGATGCTTGCTTCGTAGCACATGTCTTCCGAGTCACTTCCTTCAGAAGCTAGGCAAGAATCCTTCCTGGCATTCGGAAAACGAAGAGTGGAACAGGCTAGCAAGTGTGCAGGTGTGCGTCATATGAGAGGCCCCGCCTTACATTTTCCGCCACAGATTTGGGGAAATTGGTCCGTGCGCAAAGCATTGTGGGGATTTGAAGGACGCAAAGTCTACCCATGTGCTGCCTCGAAATTACCCCTAAACCAAGGACGCGGCCTCGTGATATTCCAAGTATGCTGGAGATTGGAACAGTCCTTCGGCGGCACTCGATGACGTAGTATCCTTGAAACATTGGCTCTGGAGCAGCTTTACTCGACATTGAGAAACGGCCTTGGTGTGTGGTGTGAGACGGGAGGTAGTTCATTGAGCGGTTTCACACAAAAAAGTGTTACTTCACAGTTTTACGACACATCTTAATTTTTTTGACTTCTAAAATTATCTTTTAAATTGACAAACATCATGTGTAATTCGTGGCACAATTCAAACGGGATCGAAAGATAACTTTTCTCTCCCCATTGACTTCAATACATACTTTTTCCGAAATAAGGTCCCATGGAGGTCCCCCGGAAAGGGAGGGGCCTCGCCTCTCTATCGGTACATTTACCGAATTACAAAAGAAAAGTCCAGAAATGTGTTCGGTACCTTTTGTTCTGCTGACTTCCTGTTGCCGCTTCAAACTTCGTCCGAGCCTTAACGCTGCAGAGCCTCGTGGAAAATAGCGGTCACCTGCCTTAGGATGTTTGATTTATTCAACGCAAAACTACATCTCTGCCAAAGAATCTGTTTCATCACATTTGCCATGGCTTATTTTTTTAAACAAAGGCTTTTAGGTTATTAATCCATGCTAATTATTTAAATGATTTGATAGAGTATTTATGTTTACATTGTTTTGTCATGACTTGAAGATGTATTTGACTATTTAACGAATGGGCATAGTGCATCTACTTAGCTGTAGTGTTAGAGGGGAAATGCAGACTTTTTAATTTATTTATTCATCATGTTATTTATGTGTGAAACTGCCGCTTGTCTAACTTGTCTTACCTGTTCCTCGTGTGGCTTCCTGCACAACAGATAACCGATCAATAAAGACATTAAAGCCAATTGACCTTTGTCATCCTTCACTTCAATCAAAACAAGGAATCCTGGGAGTTTTAAATAATCTGATTTATTTTTGTTGCAACAAACACACTTTAAAATGGTATCCAATTAAGACATATCACTGGTTTGTAAAGTAGGAAAAAGTTTTTCCTTACTTTTTTGTACATAATCTTTCAAATGTCAGCTATAAAATGTGATCTCAAATAAATATAAAAGTTAGTAGTCTTGTTTTTAATGTTCATAAAATTGTGAAAAAAGTTCATATCACTGATTTTATCTACAGTAAAAAAGGCGTTTGATCACTGCCACGCTGTTCTTCTGCCAAGGACATGGTTAGTGATTCTCTGAAAGACAAACAAGATATGACTTATTAATTTAACCCTTAGATGCACGAGTGACTGGACCCTACACTCTTCCATAAGTGGGTCAAAAAGGACCCGTATTAGAATTATGTGTTTTTATGCCATTTGTCATTTTGGTTAAGAAAAATCACTTGTATAATATTTAGTGTTATATTTTGGTTAACACTAGGAATATTTTAGATTAAATTTTTCACTATTTATAATTTGACATTTTTTTTACATTTTGAAAAAAAAACCTTTTCAACATATTGATGCAAAGATCTCCGCTATTCTGAGACCCTCACAGTATTCCAGTCCCTTTTCAAAACTCACCTCTTCTCCTCTTGTCTACTCATAGCCCACCCCCCATCAATCCATGCCGGTTGATCAACTTTGATAGTCCTATACCTCCCCCACCCTAACCTTCCCTTATATTGTAAAGTGATTTTGAGTCCTTGAAAAGCCCTATAAAATTATAATATATTATTATTATGATTAGTATACTGACAGGTATCAGATCTTGCTGTGTACAATAATCTTCCTGAGAGGTGTCACTTGTGATGTAGTCTGTGTGGTCTACAGTGAATGTATTCTCAACAGCATTTTTGACCCACGTATGGAAGCTTGGGGTAGTAATACAAAAACTACAATTTCTTAAAATGTAAATACAAATTTTGAATGGCATGATATCCAAAACATGTTTTTGGAGGAATAGCTGGAATATGAAATGATACACATTTTTAATTACAAAGATACTTCAAGAAAACCACCTCACCAGGTGAAAAAAGAGCCACTTGTGCATCTAACGGTTAACTATTACTAACAAATACAAGGTTTGACCCAAAACATCTCACAAGATGTATTTCTGCTGGTCAGCACGTCTGGCAGCCACTTGTATATAAAACCATCTGTTAAAGTAAACGTGTCAGCAGTTTGTGTTTCACCTTGTTGAAGAACTGAGCGTTCAGACGGTACGATCGATACTCCACTCGTCTCCTCTCCTCCTCTCTCCTCCTCTGCACCTCCGGAAGCGACTCATAAATCCTGAAAAGACACGGTGACAGAGCTTTAAGTTATAGAAGCCCAATTCAAAAATAAGAAGTCCTTTTTCATACCTGGATTTGTGAACACTTAAGAATCAGAATCCCTTTATTAGTCCCACAGAGGGGAAATGTGCGTAGTTACAGCAGGACAAAGAGCAACAGCTTATTGTTACACATGTTGTGACATGCATTTTATAAAAAACTAAGTTATGACTAGGGATGGTTACCGAGCCCCGGAATTAAACGGGCCCCAGGGCTGAATCATTAAAGACCGTGGAACCGTTAAGCTCCGACGTTATCTGTCTTTTTATCGGTACTGGAGACATGTCAAAAATATATGTCATATGTATTATTGCTACACAAACATTATATTGCAGTCTTAGTGTCGCCAACTCCGTTTCTAATACGCAAAAAGACTGCAAAATGCGTCTATGATTATTTTTAGTATTTTCGATCTTTCCAATCCAGACGAGATCTCTCTCCCCCGTCTGTGTGCGAGGGGGCGGGGCAGTTTACACACACGCAGCTGCTACATGCAGCAACACACGGAGGAGATGGCGGAGAGAGTGCGCTCCGAGGTGTGGTTAAACTTTACCCGTTTCGATGTGGACAATGCTCGTTGCCAAAAGTGCAATAAGAGTTTAGCATGTCAGGGCGGTAACACGAGCAATTTGTCTAAACATTTAGCAAAAGTGCTCCACATCCAGACGGAGGAATGCACCGGGTTCCACTGTCTTTCTAGCAGCTCTGTAGCCCCGTCCACGGGTAACGTTTCCACGTCAGGTGTTATGTATGCTAGCAGCAACACACGGGGTTAACTACATTATACAAACATGGGTTAATGATTAGAGGTAACTGAGTTATTTATTTATTTATTTTATTTTTATTAGTGATTTAGTTTCAGCTATTCTGTTTACAGTTCCGTCATCAGATTATTTAATACGATTTGTTAAAACATTGTTGTTTCTTTTGATGTGAAATATTATGTATTTAATTTAAATAAAAAGCAATGTTAGTTTTGCTCACAATTTGTTTAGTTAGTTTACCTTATTTTTTTCTCGGTAAGCGGTATCGATAAAAGTAGTAGTACCGTTAAAACCTAGTTATGATATAATAAAAAATAAAAAGTTACATCATTAAAAAAAATACACACCTTGTAACATTTTTAGCAGCCAGGTGTATATTACACAGTTATTAACGGCATCTATATATATTGCACATAGTTTGTTGCTATTTAGCAGCAAGGGGTGATATAGTCAGTGGGGGGGGGTCAACTAGGGGCTGTGCTGGTTGTATAGTCTGACCGCTGCAGACTATAGAAGAACGTTTAAGCAATCTTAAAGACACTCTAGTAACATGTTTGAATATTTGTATGTGGTATAAACTGGAAAAATATCTTGATAGTTGTGGCCATTTTCTTCCTGTCCTTAGTTTTGATTCTAAAGTATTGGAAAGTATTGATACTATTTGTTGAAAGAATAATGAATCCTACATAATTTCCATTTTAAACATTTTATTTAAAAAGATCTTACTGTTTGGATCTCTGAATCATCTCCTTCCTGGGAACAGCTCTCCTGAGCAGAGCGGTGTCTGGACAACAGAAAGATCCATTTTAAAATAACGTGTAGAAACTTAAACAGCTGTAACTAAAGAAAGTACTTTTGCTTGGAACAATGATGTTATATTAAATATGCATATTTAGATTTCAAACTCAAAACGAGCAATACCTGAGTTAAGGTACACTAAGAATAGATTATGTGTGGAGTACCTTTGGGCCTCAGCAGCCTCCCTCTGGCTCCGGACCAGCTGAAGACATCCTCTCTCTCTCTGATGAAGACTTCCTGTCGCTTCCTGTCCTCCGCCTGCAGACCCAGACACTTCACCCTCCGCCTGGACTGAGAGATGAAGTCCGGACGCCGCATCTCCAGAGCTTCCTGCAAGACGAGCAACATTAATGCTTTGAAAACACAAAAGGGCCCGATTTATCTCTTACTCTGCACAATTTTCCCCTTGAGGTTCTAAGGCAATTATATTTGTTCTTCAAGTTTACAATGTCTTTGGCTAAAAGCTCTTGAAACTCTAAAGTCTTCTACCAACCTGGAGAGAGATGCGTGTCAGACTAGAGGATATCGTTTTGGTTCTACGCTCTAAATCGTGTTCAGCATGATGTCTGTTTCCCTCCTCGTGGATTTGTCTCTGTCGCAGCGGTTCTCTCCATAGATGCATTTTGCTGTGCGGTTCAAACCAGGCGCTGCTCGGCCTCCTCGTCTCCTCCTCCTCTGGTCGGTTCTCCTTCCTTCCCTCTGACCTCAGGTCCTCAGCAGCGATGAACCACGAGACACCTGCAGAGGGCACAGGTGATTCAAACCATCCAAATCAACACAAGGATTCCATTTTGTTCAGGCATAGAACTATTTATCACACAGCTTTGTCGAGTACTCAATACTGCTCTCAGTTTATATGTTTCTATAGGCGCGTTCACACCGCAGTACTTTTCCAACTTTAGTTCCGATATAGTTCCGAAATGTCGCGTTCACACCAAAAAGAGCCGGAACTAAAATTAGTTAATCAGAACCTTTATTACCCCTTTTTCCGTCCCTGCTAGAGAGCAGGTACTTTCGTGGGAGAAAAAGGTTCCTATGTCTGATTGGCTGGGCGGATTGCAAACCACGCCCCGTAAAACTCCCAAAAAGTTTTGTGAAGCCGCCATTTTATTATCCTTGCATTAGCATTATTAGCATTAGCCTTAGCCCAGCGCAGAAACGCAGAGAGACTAACTTATGACAACACAAAAGAAAACATGGGAGCGGTGGAGATGAGGAGGTGTCGGCGTTCTGGCGATTTACTCGGAAAGCTTCAGTAGAAGCTGCTGGGAGTCCCAGCAGCTTCTACTGAAGCCAGTCCCCAACTCCGAGGACTTCCGGCCGGGGACTTCGGGTGGCAGTATACGCCGTGAAGTTGTTTGCGGCCTGCCAGTAAACCCAAAGCAGAAGAAGAAGAAGTGACGTCAGCGGCTTCATTTGACTAATCCTTCCCCAGGAACTTATTCCGGTGTGAACGCGATCTGTACTTAGTTCATCAGAACTAAAGAGTTCTCATGAACTAAGTTCTCATGGACCTTTGTGGGAAAAGTACTGCGGTGTGAAAGCGCCTAATAAAGACCATCTAGCTGCACACTTCTTCACTAAACACAGTATACAGACATTCCTCACATGTATTCTGACGCACTGTACCTTCGGGGTAGCTCTTCGGTGGGCTTCTCTTGCTCTTCCTCTGTTTTTGTGACCCCTGACTCCTCCCTCCTCCTCCTCCTCCTCCTCTATCTAAGCTGGATGAGGAAGATGTTCGGGCTTCACCAGGGGAAGGGAAAGTGGTTCCAACGTCTCTGGTGTGTCGTCGAGTCCCATTGCTGACAATCTCTAGGTCACCTGAGGAAAGAGAGTTAGGGCTGCACTGAGTGCTTTGAAGCTTCACTCAATGATGTGCTCTGCCTGTTTTCACAAACATAAGATACGGATAAAAGTGATAGGAAACAAAAAGACAGACTGTTGAGAAAATACTGAATGATAAATACATGTATCCTGATACTGAAGCTCAAGCCGGTGACGAGTGATATTTTTCAACACACACCAAAACGTAAGAAAAGTACAAAATGAGTGTAAAAAAGCCTCTAGCTGCACTGACCTGTCTGGATGCCTCTGCTCACGACCCTAACAGCCTTCTTGGCTGCCAGGGTCCTGGAGGGGCCGCGGGGGGAGGGCAGGGTGTACGTGCTGGTTGAAGACGCAGAATCAGGAGCAACCTGAAGACCAACGCAGTTACAAATGAATTCCAATGGAATGGTGACAACCAAAAAAAGGTCTTGATTTATAAACATTTATTCTTATACATCCGTCACTAAATGAGCCCTACTACAGCAATACATGAGATGATATATGCCCTTACTGTGGACTCGTCAGTGCCGGTGGTCTCTGACAGCGTGGAGGTGTGATGCGGCTCTCTGCCCCCCCCTCTCCTCGGCTCCCTCCCTTCTTTCTGCTTGTCGATGGCGCTGTACAGTCTCCTGAGGCCGGAGCTCGTCTTCAGGCTTTGGACTCGGTGTGCCCCGAAGGCTCGGACCAGCCGCGCCGTGTCCACAGTGGACATGGAGCCTGAGCCGGACATGGAGGACAGCGTCTCTGACTTGTCTCTGTCTGCAGGACACAGGTGGGGACTCTGGGAGGAGCTGCAGGTGAAGGAGTCGTCCTCTGCAGGAACAGAAGTCTCCTCCCCCTGCAGACTGTGTGTCCAGGCCTGACGGAGGACTGGAGGTTCACCTTCAACCTTTCTGCCTCCTCTGAGCTCACTACCTACTCCGACATCCTTGGTTCTTTCCTTCCCTGTAGCATCTTCTCTGCTTCTTCCTTGCTCTCCTTCCTGCAGTCCTGACATGTTGTTCCCCCTCGTGCTGTGGATGAGACGGGACAGGCGTTCGAGGCGCTGCAGCAGCGAAGCCTCTCTCTCGCTGATCGGGCGGGACTCCTCCGGGCTCCAGCGGTCACAGAAACTCTCCCACAGCTGGTCCAGAGTGCTGCTGCTCTGCGGGCCAGTGGGGGGGCCAGCGGGGGGGCGGAGGTGAGAGTCCCTCCTCTCCTGGCCACCCTCCCCTCCTCTCTGAGGGACAGAGCTGGTGGTGAGGTGATGGAGCGCCGTGTCGGAGTCCACGTCCACAACATCAGGCTGAAATCTCACACGGTTCGGCTCCGGCTGAACGCAACTGGGGAACTGCAGGGGGCTCGTCCCCTGGTCTCTCAGCCTGGGAGGGGCAGCTGCTGCTGCTGTTGCCTGGGGAGACGGCTTCGGAGTTTGAGTCTCCCTCGTTTGTGAGGGTCCATCAGCTGATACACCTGAGAAAAGAGAGAGATGACAGGTTTTAAGAATGCATTACGGAAATACACTTTTTCTAAACAATACATTTATTAATCAGTGTCTCATGAACAAACAAACAGTCAAAACCAAGCTGTAAAAAAAACTAATTTTATAAAATGTTATAATAAATGTTAGTTTAGACGTCTTTAGGTTAGTAAAAAGTAAAAAGAGCTATAATGTTTTCTGGATGCATCCTAATATATAGCAAATTCTTGCTCACTACATTTCTCAACACTTTTCAAAAAGGTTTTTTTGTTTGCATTGCCAAACACAGTTAGTACATAAACACCAGTAATGTTGATTTGTAAGGTACAAATGAACAATTAGTGACAGTCTTTATTCGTAGATGATGGACAGATGGCATGCTGTTACACAATACAACTGAATGAGTGTGCATGTTGGAGTTCAGCTCACCTCTGTGTCTGAGCTCCTGCATCTTGACGCCTCCTGGCTTCGGCCTCCGGCTGTAGATCCCCTCTGAGTGTCTGATGGGAACTCCTCGCTCCACTCCAGCGTCTCTGCGTCCGAGGACGTCACTGTTGAAGCGGGGGGGCACAGCGTCGTCTGAGCCTGGTCAGAATTCAAAAATGTTTTGTTAAAGGTTCAAGTGAAAGGCACTGATTCATCACATAGATATCGCTGCATGAGAAATGACCAACATCCTTGTTTTCAGCCAGTATTGAACAGAAGCGGTGGATAGGGAGTGTTCAGCGCCCTCTCCCCTCGGTCTCTCTGCTGGGGCCCCGCTCAGCCTTTGTCTCACTCAGCCCCTGAACATGAATAATCAATGCTCTGCCTGGTGTAGGTTACAATGGAGCAGATGCTCCCCATACAGGCACCATGTGAGCACCTCCTTCAGATCAAAATGTAAACCCTCTGAATTTGATCAATTCCTTCATTATTTTAAGTCAGTATTATGTTTAAGTCAGTTGTCAGAAGCAAAAGTTCTCTTCAGTCCTCTTTGGTATGTATTTATTAGGGATGCTCCGATCGATCGGCCGATATTCACTCTCTGCCGATCGATCGGTGCTCTCTATAAATGCCGATCGGGAGAGCCGATCACATGACGTAAAATACAGGACAATACAGGCAAAACAAGCTCGCCAAAATGGCTTCACCGGTCTGGCAGTATTTTAAAGTTAAATCCAAAGTTAATGTAAACTTGAATAATGTACTTCATTTGAATGTAATAATTATGTTGGTTGTTGTTTGTGGAAGCGCCAGTGAATGAGCCCCCATTAACTGAGTTTTAAACATCACTTTAAATGGAAGATCCCCATAGGCCCCGCCCACTCGATTGGATCGGTATCGGCCGATACTGATTCCGGCAATCGGCCCCAAAATTGGCGACCGGAGCATCCCTAGTATTTCTCATGTACTTGTGGGCCATTGGTTTATACAGAAACCTGCAGGTCCGCTCGCTGCAACTTTGACTACTTTTAAATCCAGGCTGAAGACTTTTCTTTTTGTCGCTGCTTTTAATTGAACTATTCAAATCTTAAACTGCACTGTAACTTTTATCCATGTATTTTTTCTTTTATTATTATCGTTTATTGTTAATGACTGATTTTAAATGCCATTTTCTTAATGTCTTTCATTTTTTGTAAAGCACTTTGAATTGCCTTGTGTTGAAAGGTGCTATATAAATAAACTTGCCTTGCCTATTGTATTATCCATTAGATTTCTTTTTGTATTTTACAACATTCCTAATGCAGTAAACCTACATCCTAAAGTACCTAATCCAGGGTTCACTTTAGAAAGAGGAATGGTCCACAAATTACAAACAATTCAATTGGCCCATTGGTGGACATACAAAGTGATTTACAATCTTTGAAGTGAATGGTTTCCATGTATTAAAATGGTGTTTAAATGTGATCTAAGCTGCTAAATAACTTAAGATGTGGGATGAACGTACCTGTGTGGGAGCTCTCCATGGTGGTTTCAGAGGGTTCGATGGAGGAGACGTCAGCTTCGGTCTGAGGGATGTAGAACAGCTCGTCACTGCCACGAGGTTTATACGGCAACAGCACAGGCACGGCTGTAAAGGGAGAAGGAGAATACAATCACCGTTACCTGCTACAGATCATTTAGAATAAATCCATAAATATACAATTATTTCTCATGCACACATTGATCAATATGTTTTCATCCATCTTCTAGTTTAGAACTTATTCCTCATTTATAGTTGGATAAACAGCAGAGTGAACCGTGAGGTACTGTTCTGTAAAGCTATTAAATTACTTGGCTAAAGAGCAAGAAATGACATAAAATGAGTCTTTATCAAATGGTAGGGCGGCAGGACTTTGTGTATTTGTGCAAAACACATGCAGAATAAATGGTATTTAGGTTAATGCACTTAATGCGTTCCCAAATTCCCAAAGCGCAAAAGAAGAACAGGAAGAAATTACCATTAGCATATACATGAGAGTAACACATACGCCACTTCCGGGCAAAAAGTACGGCTCCGCCCACTTTTGGGGGAAACCAAAGCTGTCATTTGAATGGCGGTCAATACAAATTCTGAAGTTTTTGCCAATCCGATCAAAAATGTAAGAAAACCGTGGATTTTAGGATCTTCAAAGAGCACGATTACGATGGCCATTCAGGCAAACTGTTACATTAAATCATTAATTAATCATGTTACATTAAACTATTATTTTCCGCCTCGCTCATGAGAGAGAAATTACAGCCTCGCCTACTGATTTTAATTTAACCATATATCAAGACCGACCGTCGATTTCATGTAATTGTTTGCTTGTCTGGCCATCGTGATCGGGCTCTTTGAAGATCCAAAAATCCACAGTTTTCTTACATTTCTGATCGGATTGGCAAAAACTTTAGAATTTGTATTGACCGCCATACAAATGACAGCTTTGTTTTCCCTAAAAGTGGGCGGGGCCGTCATTTTCGCCCGGAAGTAACGTAGGTGTTACTCTCATCTATAAGCTTTATGATTATTTCATATAAATATATTTTATAACAAGCCTACCTGGCGATACAGTGGGTAAAGTTCTCTGCGACACAACGTTTCTTGGTGTGAAGGATTGTGTGGACGTGGAGGTCTTCCCTCCCTGAGGCAAAGAGGTTTTAAACAGGGTGGAGGTGTCGGCTCTCTCTGGCCCCCGCTGTGTGTCGTACCACTCTGGAGGACTACTCAGACCCACACCTTCATCAGGACTGCTGGCAGCAGATGAGGAGGGTCTGAGGGTAACAAACTCTTTCTGAGGCAGCTTCACAACAGCATCAGTGTGACTGGAGCGGACATCTTTGGCTTTGGGGGACAGAGTGAGATGGACATGTGAGACGTGACCGGTCCTGTCTAGAGACTCAGATGTGGATGAACCTGTGGCATGTCCATGTTCCTGATCAACACCAGGAGCAGGGCTGATCTGGACGGATAATTCTTCATCCTGCCTGTCACACTGTGTGTTCCCCTCTTTGGCATCCTCTTGACTTATACCCTGTGAGGGTGGGGGAGGTTCTTCAAACTGGCCTCCTACAGCGTCTTCCCTCTTCTGATTCGCTGGTACTGACCGAGATGTTAGGTTATTGCTCGTACCAAACACCGATGCTGTTGACTTATCTTCCTTATCCATAGGAGGAAGCTGAATGTTAGATTTGGGAAATTGGACTGCTCCTGTGGAGAGCTCAGCCAGGTGGAGCAGCCCTGGTGCTGGACTGAGAGGAGGTGCAGGCGACGTAGAGGGAGAGGGAGAGGGAGAGGTGGAGCGTCTACGTGTGGCGATGGTGATGGAGGTGAGGGCTTGAGGGGTTTTCCTAGGGAGAGTTACTCCTTCTTTGGCAGCGATCGCATTTATCTGAGCTTCTAGATCTGGGCGGAGAAGGTTTTGAAGCGGCAAGCTGGAGTAAGAGAGGTCTGTGTGGAGGCCCGGCAGCAGCTGTTTGTTAGCAACACCTGGTGGAGGGAGTGTGGCTGCTTTCTGGAGTGGGTCCGGCTCCCTGAATACTTGAATACTGGACGCGGCACTGCTCTCTGTATCTGTGCTGCCCTGACTCTGGAAGGAGAAACAGAACAGTCTGTGTCAAACTATGAGATGAAGCAGGATCCTAGACCGTATCCTGAGAAGTAACTCTAGGGGAGGACAACAAATAGATACTCAATGTATTACGGCTTGTTCTATGTGAGATATTGCAAAAGATTACATTGTGAACATCCAGTCAAAATTGTCCCTGATATTTTTCTTTCTGCTTTGATGTCATCAAGACATTCTGAGGTTGAAATGAAGTCCCTGGTAATAATGACACAAAGGGGTTCAATCAAACCGTTATGACGTTTTTGAGAATATATGAAAAATAGATATAAAGACAATAGAAAACATATTATTCATAAGCCTAGGCCTGTCGCGATAATCAATAAATTGACTTATCGTACGATAAATAAAAATGGACTCGCTAAATATTTTTTGAGCTTGATAAATTGCTGTTTACATAAAGATGTGAACAGCATTTTAGCCAGGCGCACTGTCTGCCGGCCCGGCGCGCTGTGAGGGGCGGGGCTCACACACAGCCAGGACAGGTCAGGACACTCCGCGTGCAGCAGCCAAATTAATAATATAGAAACAAGCAGGAGGCATCGTGTGACTTACTCGAGGGGAATTTGAATTTGATGGAAGTGGTTGCAAAACCTAATACCACATCTCCGGTTTGGGAATATTTGGGATTTAAGCTAAATCAACGAGGCGAACCTACGGACTTGAATGACCCGGGCGGTGTGTCGCATTTGTTTAAAAAAGGTAGCAACAAAAGCTAGGAATACAACTGACCTTAAACTGCACCTGAAACACATAACCAGCATCTGGGTCTTTGTATGGACAGTGGACTGTACACTTGAATGTTGTTTTAAGGAGGGTTTTTTTGCTTGTGAGACAATGTGTGCTCATATATATATATATTTATGTATATATATATATATGAGAGAGAGCTCTGTTTTCCAGCCTGACTCTATTTAATTGATTGTTTTGGTTGTGTGTGATTTTTATTCATTTGTTATAATTAAATGTATTTGTTTTATTTATTATATATCAATCAATCAATGTTTATTTATATAGCCCAATATCACAAATGTTACATTTGTCTCAGTGGACTTCACAGTTTGTACAGAATATCAGTATGACAATACGACACCCTCTGTCCTTAGACCCTCACATCGTACAAGGAAAAACTTCCAGAGAAAACCCACAGTTTAAAGGGAAAAATGGGAGAAACCTCAGGGAGAGCAACAGAGGAGGGATCCCTCTCCCAGGACGGACAGACGTGCAATAGATGCCGTGTGTAAATTGAAAAGATAATACATTTGCAACATAGGTAGTCCAAATGTTATATATATAATTTATATATTTGAATATTATTTCACATTTCATTTGCAATGTTGAATGTTCAATAAAAAGTTATGTTTGAAAGGATGTACTTGAATTATTATTATATATTATCATTATGTCAGTGGTCTAAAATGGTGCCGACAACATTATCGTTTATCGCAATAATTTCCGGGAAAATGTATCGTCCAACTAAATGAATTATCGTGATAAGCCTAGCCTTGATGATTTAAATCCACCACATCCACAGATAAACATTTTCACAGCAAAATCTTAACTGGCGACATAAAAAAAATGCAGGTATCCAAAATATGCATGTTGTGAAACGCCATGCATGCAACACACCAGTTACCTGAAGCATGTGACCTGAACTGTACAGCGATGGTAGGCACACATCAAAATCACAACAAAAAGGTTTCACAGTTGACATTTTTTAACAGGAAATATGTGATGAACTAAACCTTTGTCATTGTAAAAGTAAACAATCGTTCTGACTGATTAAAGGGATCATCGTCATTGGTTTACCTTCGTTGGGTTTTGTAACAGCAGATCTCTCTTGATCTCCTCAATCCGCCTCCTGTCTTCTTTATCCAACACCAGAGGCTCACACTGCTGCCCTGAGATCTTCAGCTTTATCCACTCTGCAACATGGAAACATGTATTTATTGATTTCATTCTATTACTATAATCATATTACACTTTATTAATATAGCAATTAAAAAATAAGTTTCACAGAGCTTTAGATGGAAGAAATGAGGCAAACAACTTTAATGATGATGATTTAAAACAGTGAACACAAAAAGGGAGAAAAAAACAATAATAATAATAATAATAATAATATAAATATATATGATAAAATCTGAAGTTAGGATTGTGTCTTCGTGAAAACAAAATGTTTAAAGAAATGACTTAATGAATCAAATTGATAATCAAAGCTCCAAAATACACTCAAAAAAATATTTATTTTATGCGTCTGCAGAAGATTGGTTATATTTACGTAAGATTGCGAAAAGTTTATTTGGATATAAAAAATTCTTCTCACTATGAACGGGTTTCCCTCTAGATTAACAACTCATGAATCCTCTTACCCAAAGCTTTGCTCTCCTCATTGTCAGTGATGCTGGCTGTACTGGACACCATGGTGGCCGGAGACTCATTCTGCAGTAACTGCGCCACTCTGACCGCCAGCAAGCTCTCACTGCTGCCGTCGCTCATCACTCCCTGATCGCTGTTCTCCAGAGCAGGCGGGGGGGAGCTGTTCTGTATAGGACCTTCCAGAGAAGCCTGCATTTCCTCCTCTGTGTCTGTAGCAGTAGAGGTGAGCTGTATACTCAGAGCTGGTGAAGGTGGGACGGTGTTGTCGACGGGGGCAGCGCTGCAGCCCTCAGGCTCTGCACGTCGGGCTGATTGGGAGAGGACGAGGGATCCTGCGCCTCCACCGACATCCTGTGGCCTCCTGTACGCACCTGTGGAAGTAAGAGCTTGTGTGGACGGATAATTGGGCTGCCCCGACGAAGTCTCTCGACCAATAGAGTTTTCCCTCAGTCTCTCTGAGGTCAGCATGGAGTCGGATGCAGATCTGGCCCACAGCGGGGAGAATCGAGCTCTGGGATCCTCAGTAACTGAGGAGGAAGAGTCCTGGAGGGTGCTGGGTGTCTTCCTCAGTGAGAGAAAGATGTTATCATCAGAGAGCAAACGGGGCACTGCAGTGGGGGCAGAGGAATCTACAGAAGACCCAGAAGACACCATGTTCTCCGCCTGAGAGAGGAGTTTACGGATTTGCATCAAGGCTTTAGAGCTAACCATGGACTCTTCTGCGCTTTGCTCCAAACTTCGGCTCGTTTGCAAGGGAGACTCCAAGTCTGAATCCGTACTCTTGGTAGCTAAGGAGAGGTCAGAGTCGTACCTGTCTCCGAGTGTTATGGTGTGCTGGCTGCTGGTTAAGCTGCTGTCCATGTGCTGTTGCGGGCTGGAAGGGTAGGAGTCTTTATCCGGCAGGGAGGAGGGAGCCAGTCTGCGTTCACGCTCACCGAGACTGTCCAGGCTCAACGGGATGGATATACTGGAGTCCACTGACAGAAGGCTGCACCTGGAAAACTCTCCTTTATGGGGACTGCCACCTGAAAATACAAAAACCGCCAACATGAGGAAAAAATACCAACCTTTGTCTAGAGTACATGGTCTTGAAGACTATCTTTAAAATTAAAATAATACCTGTTACCTTTATGTTTTAATAGTTTTTTTCTTGGTAGAATAGTATAAAAAAACGTTCCTTAAACTAACAACCAGCCCAGCCCTATACTAAAGTGGACTAGAAGGTTAAACATGATGTATTCTGGTTTAAAGGGGTATTGGTAAGATTTTAAGATCACAATGTAAATGATTCTCTTGTGTTGTTAATGTTAGTAGGTTTTTTAGGTACCTTCAGAGGGTAAGGGGCTCTTGGTTGGTGTTCCAATAGATCCTTTAATAGTACAGAGATCAGTGGGAGAGAACTCCGGCTCTCTGATTGGCCCTCTTGGTGCAAATGGAGTTAAAATAGTTGAGGGAGACTGGTCAATACCCAGGTTACGGAGATACAACTGAAGGAAAAAACAAATACAGAAGACATCAGGATAAGGAATACAAAAATACATGTTTGTGGTACATGGCCTACATCAGTGGTTCTCAACTGGTCAGGCCTCGGGACCCACTTTTTTCTTTGTCAATAAATCGCAACCCGGAATTTTGAACCACTCAAATCTATTCAACAAAAAATGGTGCTTTAATATATATACGCTTTTCAGCATACGATATTAATTAAAGTGAAGTATAGTGCATATATATCCCTTCACAGAACTAAAGTATGCTTTAAAAAAGGTTTAATGAGATGATGGAATCAAAGCTGAACTGTATAACATAAAAAGGCACACATCCTGAAAACCCAACCCCAGAAGGGGAGTCTCGGGGAATTGTCCCCCAGGAGATTTTTAGAAATACTAACATATAAACTACGCATTCTGGCACACTCTGAGAAGAAAATAAATAAATCTATTACTACCCGACATTTTAATAATATTTGATGCCATTGTTTGTTTTTCACTTAGTTCTGACAGCTTGCTGCTCCACACAGAGAGAAGAGCAAAG
Organism: Notothenia rossii; assembly: GCF_949606895.1. Taxonomy (NCBI): domain Eukaryota; kingdom Metazoa; phylum Chordata; class Actinopteri; order Perciformes; family Nototheniidae; genus Notothenia; species Notothenia rossii. The sequence continues at coordinate 78,100,077 of NC_136905.1, read as the reverse complement.
AGGAGAGAGTCTGTGTGAATTACTTTAAAGTGTGGGTAAGGGTAGATAGCCCCCATTGTTCTGTGACCTGTCAATCATCAAACCGGGGGTCATGTTTCATTATGTGTTCATTCTTATCTGAAGTTGTACCCATGGATGTATAAAGAATAGTTCTACCACAAAGTTATTCTCCGTGGGGACTTCCGGCAACAATCTTGATTCTGATTGGCCAGAAGACTCGAAAAAACATCAGCAAAGATCTTTTATTGAGAAGATGATCACTACAGTACGTGACAGAAGTTTTCAAAACCGTTTATGGTCTCCGGTACTTCCAGTCCAGCCTACTGCATGCACAGCATTAGAAAATCGGGCCTTCAAAATAAAAGTTTGACTTTTTTCGAGAAAAAGAAAAGATAAAAAAACATCTGCGACCCACTTGAAACGGGTCCGCGAGCCACAAGTTGAGAACCACTGGCCTAAATACAACTGTATTCATAATAAATCAACTGCAAAATCTTCTAAAATATATATTTTGAAATGCATACATTTAGGGAAACTTGATTAAAACAAATGTTGGGCTATGTTTCTTGATATAGGATTATTTTTAGTTTTATAACCACCGGAATTCGTTGTTCGATGTCTATCTCTCGTTGCCTTGCCATCGGTGGTGGTGTGGACATTTTCGAAGTCCAGTACGGAGCGTAGTTATCAACCTCCAGACTGACAACAGAAGACGCTCCGATGGACGTTGCTAATTTAACTCCACTGTTGTAACTTCCTTGGGAACTTGAGAGTGTCAAATCGTGATCAAGAGATACGTCGCTGAACTGACCGAGGCTGATGCGAGGCGGGGGCTGAACTGTGGTGCTTGGCTGATGATGAGTCTCAACGTTCTCTTCACCTGCAGGTCTTTTACTCTGCTGATCTTTCTTTACCGACATGACAATGGTGCTTAGAGAGGAGTGGGACTGAGACCTGCCAAAGGGTGATGCAGAAGTTCTTGTTGCAGAGTTATCTTGGTCTCTGGGAGCCCTGCCCACGGCCTCCCCTCTCCTAGGAGAAGTGGAGCCAGAGGGAGCCTTGGAGGAGCTTTGTGTGACCTCCTGATTGGCAGCACTTGGCTGTAATCTCCCCGCCTGCTGACTCAGAATGCGATTCAAGGGTTCAGATACTGCTTCGTAAGCGTTCTGTTTAGGAGAGACGCTGGAAAATCTTTGCAGTGCCAAGCTATCAAACAGTGCTGCCTTGCCTGAACTCTGATTTGCCCTCCAGGCGTCTACTTTCTGCATGTAGTTGAGACTTGGGAGAGACTGGACTTCAGCAGAGGTGGTTTCCCCTCGGCTCTGATTTGTTGTTTCAGGGGGATCAGTTACAGGAACAGCCGGGTGCGGAGAGATCCCTGTGTTTGACTGTGAAGAGTTCTCTATGTTAGATTCTATGGCAGAGAGCTGCCCTAATTTAGCCTTGACACTGGATTTGGATGGGGCTTTAAACACCCCTGGAGTGGATTGAGATTGTGGAATGAAACCCAGGTAGGACCCATCAATCCCTGTGTGGTTCCCAGAGAGCCAGAGGTCTTGTTCTCTGTGACCGCGCTCAAAGCCGGCTGAAAACGCCCCTGTCGACTGCAGGCCACCAAAATGAGTTCTGATAGCACTTGGCTTGACTTCAGAAGCCCCTGTGGGAAATGGTGTGAGAGACATAACGGGTGGTGTAGAACTTTTACGCTGTTGGTTTTTAAATTCATGTTCTCGACTGCTGCGCCTCTCTACCTCAGACAGCAACTCTCTGTGTAACTCTTCACTGCTGTCATCAGGTTTAGTGCTGCGGAGCCCCATGGTTATGTTGCTTTCCTCCGATGACAATGTCTGTGATTGGTCTGGGAATAAGCCTCTGTCAGGTTGTTTGGACTGCTGCTGGGGAAGAGAAGCTTCACCTGGAGGACCTTCTCTTTTACCCAGGCTTTGCTCAAAGCCTGGTTTGCAAACTTGAATGCTTTTAGAATCTTCTGCAAAAGATAAAGCCACCTTCACAGAGGTCTTAGAGGAAGAGGAAAGAGCACTACTACTACTACTACTGCTTTGCATGCCAATATCTTTTTCAAGGAGCTCTAGAAGATGCTGGGCAGGAACATCTTTACTCAGAAAGGATATGTCATATTGAGCAGCCTCTCCTACTGGCGTGTCTGGAGGGTCAGTTTGAGTCTCTGAGTCTTCCTCTCTTCTGTCTGAATCATCAATGGATGGTACTCCCCGTCTGGAAGTGGTTGCAATCGCTGGTGGGTGCACTTTTTCCTCTCGTCTGTCTTCGTCTCCTGGAGATAAGCTGTGTTGGGACAGAGAGCAGTAGCTGCTCACTCCCTCTCCAGACAGGTTGGTAGCCTGGTCTAAAGGGTACTGGGACAGGGAGCCGCGCTCAGAGGCTTGAGAGGTGCGATCCTGGAGAGGAACGTGAAACCTCTCTGATGCCATAGAGATGTCGGGCAACGCCCTTTAAAAAGTAAACAAATACAATTAGATAACTGAACATTCAAATACAATGTTGTAGAGTATTATGTCCACAAAACCTATTGTTGTTTACCTTAAAGGGGCAAATTCACTGTCACTTTGTTGGAATAAAGAACATTCGGTGAAGTTTTGTTCCACTCCAGAGTGTGCAGGCAACAGGGAGAGGGATGGAGACAGGTTGCTGTCCTGAAATTCTGATGATACAGAAAATGCTGAATGTTATTCACAGGCATCATAAACACATTTACAACCAAAGTATACATCCTTCAAACTTACATACAAATCATTATTTCCTCAGCTTTCCTATTACCATGAGATCCGAATGCGTTGAATTCTCATTATTATTTAAGTAGTGCCGAACATTTGTTGGTAGATGCCTCAATTTGTTTTAGACAGTTGGGGGATAAGACAGAGTTCCAGAAACACAGTCTGTTCTACATCACCTTATCCCATTCAACATTTAATATGACAGAAAATATGTATTTACCGAGACCTGGCTCAAACGAGCGCTGCCATCGCTGTTGAAGCTCCCAGCTATCCGTGTCCAGCCTGGGCTGCCTCTGCCTCTGTCGGTCATGACTTTGAGCTCCCGGCTGGTTAATGGATGTTTGTCCAACAGACTGAATTGTATTTTCACCTGCTGGCAACCGAGCAGAAGCCGTCACCCTCTGTAAAACCAAGTCACAACAAATGTTATAACTCAATGTAACTGGCCTCTTGTGCCATTTAACAAAGCTGAGTAACCCTGTGTGTAAATTGAAAAGATTCTCGGGAGAAAATTACATCAATTTAATTTAATTTAATTTAATGCAGCAGACTTTACACTCAGGAAAAAGACAACCCACCATTCTCTGATTTAAAAGGTACATTTTTTGACTTAATATAAACTATTTGGATTTCTTAAATACGCTTTCGTTTGTAAATACTTGTTTTTCAATTATTTGACACGGCTCCTATAACAACAGCAATTCCCTAATCTATCTGAGATTTTGTGAACAGTTATACTGCCTGTTTGGCTGCAGATCATCTGGCCTCTTTAAACTGTCAGGTTTGTCAGTTAAGAGACCTATTATGACCAGATCTCTGAAATGGCTATCAAATGCTGCTAAAGGGAAGTCAAAACACACCTTTGTAGCAATTGTAACAGATGCTAATGTGTTACCTTTTCAATTATATTTACCTAGATTTTCTCAAATATCATATACCAGATAGTTAAGAAGCTCCGAATAAAGTTAGCTAAGCGCAACAGGTTGCTGTTAGCTTAAGGAGAGACACATGACTACTGTATCTATAATCTGCAAACCTTTTCTTAACAATAGCCCTTTGCAAATGAGCCTACATGCTACAACTATTGGCTACTAAGAATGCAAACACAAGGTTTTGTCTGACAAGGTCGATTAAACTGAGTAACGTTGTCTCAGAGTTAGCGGGTTGATACATTAGCTAACAACCTAGCCAAGCGGTTAGCAGTTAGCAAGCTATTGCCAACGGCCAGCGTCGGGTAAACGCTAGCCAGATTCAACCAGGTTAAAGCGAACCGAACCAGGATACAATATGCTGCACAATAACACTTTCAGAGGAGAAAAGGGGTCAAACTGAGACAAATTACATCTCGAGGCTCCATGTTGTTGTTGTTGTCAGTCCTCCAGTGAGCGCACTCCCTCCTGTTTGTATCCAAGGAGCCAGCGTTGCTAGGAAATGTGGAGGACAACTCGAAAACCCGGAAACTCGCGCGGGAAGAGGACAGAGGGCGCGAGAATGGATTTGAATTCGAGAACGGCATTAAAGAAGAAGAAAAAAACGTAACTTATTCAGAATGGAAATTGGTTGAAAGGCAAATATAATATAAAATGCCACTGGATATTTGTTGGTGCTTTTGTTTAGTTTCTCTCTATATCATCGTTTCTAAAATAAAAAGTTATTTGTTTGTATCACCTAAAATCACTTTTTTATGGCAAAAAAACGCATTAACCCAGGCCTCCATAACAGGTTAATCCACCCATTAAGAGTAGACAAGCAAAGCTTTATTTGTGAGTCATTAATTAACTCTAGCGATGTAACACTCCCCAAATTGTTTAGAATAAATACAATTACCATAAACACATGTTATTATCCAATTAGATTTAAATTAAATACAGTTGATAGAAATATAAAACTATATTTTTTTATTTGTATTGCAGCAACACTGTATGTGCCCTGCAAGATATCAGTAGGTACAAAATACCATCACATTCACTGATATGATGGAGTCAGTTCATTGAATGCAAAACAGCTTACAGATAGATCTTCTGCTAGATAGGATGGTCAATGGCCTAATACTACCTTTAAAAAGATAGGAATAGGTTTGTAGGCTAATTAAATCGCAGATGTAAATTCTTCCCTGGCTTGATTTCTTTCTTCATCTCTGATCTTTTTCTTCATCTCTTACTGTAGTTGATATATTTCAAGATTCAAAGTCCATTGTAATTTACACAACAGCTACAGCGTAGTTGTTGCCAATACAAAGTTGCAGGCTCATCCAACAATGCTTACACTAAGAAACATTAATATATATATATATATATATTTATATTAATAGTACGAAGAAAGAGAACTTGATTCAAATGTAAGGTTTATGAATTATTTTATAGTATGTACCAGTCTGTTTTGCTTTTTACAGGTCCTTTGATGCTTTGCTCTCAGGCAGATTCGCAGGCAGCACGTTGCATTCAAAGGACGCCTACTTTACCATGATTGACAGGTCAATCATCCAATCACAGCCCTGAACCACAACATACTGAAATGCTCACCATTTGATTGGTGTAGGCTGTTGGAGGCTGGTAGCAGCCTCTAATGTTAAAGGCAGGGAAAAAAGTGCCCGTATCAAACGCGGAAAGGGGAAGAAAACAGTCAGAGCCAAAACTGTACATTTTACCTTCAACGATAAATACCTTCAGACACAGTCGCGGGAAAATACTTCACAGACACACTATCACCATGCCAAAAAAGAAAGACATTGTTAGAGGTATCATTAAAGTAGTGATTGTCATTTGTTTCATATTCCTCGCTAAGTTTCATTTACTGAGAACAGTGAAGTGTTTAGTTAGCTTACTAGCTAGCTAGCTACGTTATGACGATGGACTGTAACAACGTGAACAATGATGTTTAGAAACGTGTTTTATACGTAATTGATTATAACACTTTTCTATATTTCAGGTGCTCCTGTATCTCGAATCCGAGAAAACTCAAGACTCATGCACACTCATGTGAGTAGGCACCTGGAAACTTCTGTTGTTCCTATTATTTTGGCATAACAGGTTTTGCAAATGTTAAGTGTGTCATGGCAAGAGTGTTACCTTACCTTTCACAAACATCATTTGAATATGAGCTGCCACCGTTGAGAGCCTTTTACCACAACAATCAGATAACATGTACTTTAGTGCAGCCTTCACAAAGGATAACTACATACATAAGCTTAGGGCATTTAGTCTCAATGAATAACTTAATATATCATAGCTCTGTTGTATTAACAATAATGTCACAAACAATGTAAATGTATCAGGGATTACATAGTGTATTAAAGCAGTAAACTGTTAACACAGAAGTAGGGCATGTTACCAACAGTCACTCAAAACAGTGTTTGCGCTATTTAATGTAAAATAAATACTGATAATGTGTGATAACTTGTTTTGCTGTCAAACTAAACAACCATACATAATCCTAGTCAATTTACAGAAATGGATAGAAGAGAAGCATCATGTCTTCACATTTGAGAAGCAGTGACTAGACAACATTTTACTAGGAAAATAACTTTTTATTTGAGCAACTGTAAAATTGTAGTTAAAGCTGATTTTCTTAGGGGCGTTATTCCTCGGTTACTTTATCAGTGTTGTGGTAACTGCAAGAAAATGTACTTCCCACCCTGCAAAATAAAGCAAGGGTTACACAGTACGTTACTTTCAGCAATGTTTAGTTTATACTTTTGCAAGGTATACGATCATTATTGCGTCTAAAGCTTGGATGCATTATAAGTGTCTGATCTTTTCCTCATCTCAGGAAACTATGGTGGATTTCATCAATGGACGCCATCCTGGAGACTCAATTTTAGATGTTCTGGCCTCTGGCTTATTAGGTAAGGCAATTTCTCAACTACAGATGATTTCAACCTGATGATTGAGAAGAGAACTGGAAAATGAAACTCAACCCAGTATTACTGGACTGACAAACCGTGCAACAAAACAGTATCAGCATAGTTTTGTGATACAACAAATATCTGAATACATAATAATAATAATAATAATAATAATAATAATAAAAAGTGTTAGGTAATGTAAGCTGCGTACAGTGTAATCGCAAGTGATTAGGTTATATGTCTTCTTAAACCTTTTGTCTTACTTATTTGGTCAACATTGTTTTAGACCCACAAGGTAATGCAACAATATTTCCATTAGACAAATAGACAGCACTTTTATTGACTACATAGTGTCATGAGTCACCAGCAGAACAAGAAATCCTGTGTGTATATATAGACAAATATAAGGGTGTGGACGGTTATCTATCAATGTCTTTGTCAGTAGACAGCAGATTGTATCCTGTTTAATGTTTAACTGTTCCCTACTGCATGTTTGCCTGTAATAAATGCATAACGGCATCTTCAGTGCGTGACATCTCACTGAGACCGAGAGTATTTCCAATGAGTTCGGACTAACTGAACGGTGCCGATCTGATGTACAGATATTATCTGGAGTTCATATGGGGACGAGGCTATAGAGACAACGCAATATCTGCGGATAACTATGCACATTTTCACTCCTTACTAAAAGGCAGTATAGTGTCAACATATTTCAAATGAAAAGTGACAATTGTGTAAGCAATAAAAAAATTAAAGAAATAGAAGTTTCAACCCCAGGCTCTCTTTTGATTTTAACACAACTGGCCAATTATTGCTTAAACTGGGCATGAATGTCAGATTATCAGTTTCATAAAGCCACAGACCGCCAAAACCACTGCAGCTGATAACAGAAGCTCTGAGGGCGGGTGTTTAGCCAAAGTATACAATCTTTAGTCGACTATGTTTGGTCTAACGACATTCACCAAGCTCTTTCAGACTGAGAAGAGGGAATGGCCAAGTTCGGAAGTTCATACAAGTACATACAAGTACATACCGGTACTACTATATGTTGTGACTTGGCACCATGCTCAATCAAGATCCGACTTTTTAAAGATCGGTTATATCCTTTGTTCTGAATTAAGATGCTGCTTGTTTACACTTTGTTTGTTTGTGTCTGAATCTCCCAGGTTTAGATTTTTTAAGGACGTTTGAGGGAGATTTGGACGATGACATCATATATACTGATGATGACGACGATGAAGATGATGATCGCTTTTATACACCCACTGTTTCACACAGGTCTTTAGAACCACATCCACGAATTAAGCAACTCAGTGAAGAGGTATTCCCCTTCTGCTTGACTTTTCTTTGGAAGCGAAACTAAAAAGCTTCCTTTACGATGTGTCCCTGGTTTGTGACTTGATGTAGCTTTCAGGCCGACTCGTGTCCTTTCACTTCAGGTGAATTTCATTTTCTGACTTCATGCTCCACCACGTAAAGACTCATAACTTGTTGTTTTTCCAGGAGGCTGATAAACATGCAAAGGAATTGTTAGAAGACGAGGAAAAGCGTAAGGAAAAAACTGAGAGGAACAAGCGTAAGAAATTGGTACGTGTCTGCAAATTAATTCAGATTATAATATTTTCAATGTTTCTTCTTATTTACTTTTTTGACACTTCCACTTTTCTCTTTTCTTTTTCAGCGTAAAAAACAAAAGAAACGGTTAGAAAAGGAAAATGCAGTTAAAGACAATTTACCTGTAAGTCTTCTCTTTTTTTTTCTGTGAATACAATCAAGTTACATCATATCTCTGGAAATATAATCCCAGGGTGTCCGCGGGGTCTTAAAAAGTATTAAAAGTTGATAAATCAATTTAGCGAAAATGAAGGCTATTAAAAAGTATTAAACGGCATTTTCCAAGATATTATAATTTGTAGCTTGTTTTCAATAAGTATATAAATTGTTCAAAGAGGTTGTGTTCTACAGTCTGCCTGAATGTAATCATTGCGTAGGTGTGTAGTGTGATTCTGTGTAGTTTATTTATGGCATCCCGTTGAATTTGACGTCATCTGAGCAGGACATCACACGCTCACTGCTTGATAGCGCGCGAAGGCCCGTTTACGCCGGTTGTTAAACAACATCGTTATGGGGAAATGCAAGTCTGCGTCCAAATGGTTGGAAGATAAGGAGGAAGGACAATCCATACTGTATATAGTAAATGTGAGGTCAAGTCTGTCGCCAAGGTAACCGGTTAAAACTCCAAGTGGCGATGAGGTCTTAAAATGTATGGAAAGGGTCTTAAAAAAGGTCTTAAAAAGTTTTCCATCTGACTTCAGGATTCATGCATAGACCCTGAATCCAGACATTAAGGCATTTTCAGATCCTCATATCTTTGATGTTATGGTTTCCAGGAGGAGGAAGAACAAGGGAAGTCAGACTCCTCAGAAAATCCGAAAGACAATCCTGTTTTTGAAAATAATGCAGAAGCAAGAGAATCTCCTGAACCTGATGCGACGCACGATGGCACTGTGGCGTCTGGATATGAAGAGAACAGTTCTAATAATGAAGAGGACAATCTCGAGGAGACGATTACAAAAGAAGAAAAAAAGCAAATGGTTTGTGGACATTCATTTTTAAATTACCGTTTGCACTCGCAGAAATATCTGACCGGTGATGATGGCACAGGTGAATAAATGGAAGGTGAAAATAAACCTCAAGAAGGACAACACTATGAAAAGTCCTATTTCGTAATAACATCACACCGTCATGATGTTTTAAGGTGATTTTAATGAGTGTTAAGTTTCCAGAAAGCAAACGGTTTTACTTCAAGTTTGCTTATCAGTCATGTTTTTTTGCTTTTGAAAAAGTCCACATTTACCCAGAATTCAAAGCAAATTAGTCCTACTTAAGACAATCCAGAACTAGACATGTTTGTGCAGTGGATGAGTTAATAGATAATAATAATAAATTATATTTATATAGCGCTAATCTCTAACTCAAAGACGCTTTACAGTCGGGGGGAAGGTAGACAAACAAGGACAGGCAAAAACAACAAATAATAATAAATGAATAAAATAAAACAAATAAGATAAACAGAAAGGGCAGTCATGAGGAAGTTGATTGAGGGGGGTTGGTGGCTTATGGATATACAGAGTTGAAGAGATGAGTCTTGAGGCGGGACTGGAACAGGGTGAGGGTCTTGTGGGAGGGAGTTCCAGAGCTTCGGGGCTGCCACAGAGAAGGCTCTGCCCCCAAAGCTCCTGATCTGTAAAGTCTGATATAGTTTGATCTGAGCTATTGCCATCAGTATTAACATTGTAGTTTGTTTGTGTTTGATCATCTTTAAACCAATACCTTGTGTTTCACTATCTTTTTGAATGATTTGCAGGATTTCAATATAAATAATTCCCACGCTTCTACGACAAAATCGGCGCCCGAGGTATTGTGTAATGAGAGGCCTGCCAGAGAGAGAAAAAAGAAAAACACTAAATTACCTGAAGTTCAGCCGTGTGAGGAGGAACAAACTAAAATGGTGGCGCCACCTGAAGTTCAAGAGGAGGAGGAGGAGGAGGAGGAGGAGGAGGAGAAATATGAACCACATACAGAGGTGGGAACACTGAACACTTATATATGTTTAATGAATTTATAATTATTTAAGGCTTAATCTTAATCATGACTCTCAAACTGATATTTTCCGACACATCAGACACATTTTTAAACTTTATGGTAATGGCTATTATTACAATACAACAATAATAAGTAATCAGTTAAGACTGTCGGATCCTATATTTCCTATTCATTTATAATATTTGCTTCATCGTACGCCATTCAATTCTTTGTATTTATTTTTAATCTAATTGTAATTGACATCCATAAACAATGATATGAATGTACCATTACCTGGTTGTCATCAGTGTTTCCTGTGGTGCTTGGAGACTAATGCGCACACTCTTAACTTTACCAGAAACAAATGGATCCTATTGCAGAAGAGTTAGCAAAAAGGAGCAGAGAGCTTGCTGGTAAGAATTAACATTGAGACTTTCCAATTATAAAATACACACGTGTAAAATAATATGTACACATGACCAAATATGTATATATGTTCATTTTAATTCATTTCTTATTTTATAGTTATTTATCATTTTAATTTGTTATCCTTAATTGTATTAATCTGTGCGGTCCTGTTTTTCAATCTTACCCTGTTGCTGTCAAACTACTGAATTTCCCCACAGGGATATAAAGGAGCATCTCATCTCACTAAAGATGTCCGCTCTCTCCCTGCAGGTATGGGAAATCGTATGGCTGCCTCCAGTCAGTACGAGATGGCCGTGAAATGCTTTACAGATGCCATTAAATACAACCCAAAGGAATTTAAGTAAGATATTTAACTTAAAGGTCACCTATTATGGAGAATCCACTTCTTCATGTCTGTTCTACATAACCATGTGTCCCCCCCTCTGTGTAAAGACATTCTGAAAGTTTCAGGAAAAAAAGATGATGTCTGAAAATGAGCTGATCAGATTTTGGCCACTTTATGATGTCATAACGATTTTTTGGCTTGTGTAATCATTAGCCAATCAGCAACCAAGGTAACCCCCCCCCCCCCCCACCTTATCACATGAATCTCCTCCTAGAGCACCATTGTGTTCTTTCTAACCAAATCTCTCTCAGAGGGGCGTGGGGAGGGGCTCCTTATTTTCATCTGAAGTAACAGACAGAGAATCAGCACTTTGGAAACAGGGCTGAAACAGAGGGGATTATGGGTAATGCAGCAATGATCTGTTTGGTGTTTGGAGCCAAACACTTCAGAGACCTGTTTTGTATATATCTGAGACCTATAACATATTGATGAAAAACAGTATAATAGGAGACCTTTGAAATTGTCTTCTCCACACACACACACGAGCAGTTATTGTTAATAATCATTAATTACATTACTCTGTGTTTCAGGTTATTTGGTAATCGGTCCCTGTGTTTTGAGAGAATGCAGCAGTATGAAAACGCTCTCCAGGATGCTGACCTCGCTCTCTCCATGGAGCCAAACTGGATAAAAGGTTTATTTAGGAAAGGGAAAGCTCTGTGTGGGCTCAAGGTGAATACTGCGCCAGTTCCCCCTGATGACACTCATTGAACGGCATACTCTCAATGATTCCCTTTTTAATGTGAAGTTTCTCTTCCTGTTGGTTATTTACCTGATGTTCAACTGGAAGTTATGCATTTTATTTAGATTTGAAACACTTCCTCATTGCTGATTCCTCCACTTCTCCTCCAGAGATACTACGAGGCCTCGCTGATCTATAAGGAGGTTTTGAATTTGGAAAGTTCGAGCGCTGAAGCCACGCAGGAGCTGAAGCGAGCGCAGACGCTGCACCTGATGGTAGGGGAAGCTTAAGTTTGCAAGAATTCACATGGTTAAATGTCCACAGTAAAAGAGACCCGCTGAATCTGGGTCCTGCATATCTTACAGAATTATTCCACAAAAAACATTCAAAAAACGAACTAACCCAATTACTATTAAAATGTCCTTAATCAATCTTTCAAGAGTCATTAAAAATAATTACATATTTTTAAAGAAGGATTATAGGAATGATAATTGATGAAGTGATAATTTCTCCAATTGGGGTCATTTTAACGTTTGTTTTAAATTGACTTCGCATTACAAAAGTCTTGAATTGCCTTAAGCTGTACAAACCCTGTAGATTGAAGATGAATATACAGTTTGAGTTTAGATGCTTTTCTCTGCTTGTTTTAGTTTTAAATTCAAAATAAACATGGTTATGTATCAGCCATCCACTGATTTAAAGGGGACCTATCATGCAAAATGCACTTTTTGATGTCTTTTATACATAAATATGTGTCCCCCCCCCCCCCCGGTGTGTCGGGGAACTCACGCAGCGTCAGAAAATAAAACCCTCTATCTTTTCCTCCGTACCCAAATCTCTGAAAACGGGGCTACAACGGAGCTGATCCAGATTTGCGTCCGATATGACGTAATATCTGAAATGTGGGCTGGCTTTACACCCACGGCCCAATCAGAAACGTTGCTATCAGAAACAATGCCCGACTGTTTTGGACGTAATATGGTCGGTGCATGTTTACATTAGCATCGCTAACACTCAGAGCTAACCTGTACTGGAGAGCATGTGTGTGAAGAAGCAGGAAGTAAAAAGGAACTCACCTTGTGGTATAACCGGCAAGAGAGAAAGCCTTTGAGCTCCATACTGTTTCAGAAAGAATCCTTGATAATCCATGATATGGCGTTTCATCACGGCAGTATTTAGTTTAGACAGTAGCTACCGGGTCCCGCATGAGCTCAGACCCCTCCTTTTTTTATTTAATTTTTTTATAAAGCTTTATAGCCAAAATCAGCACTTTTGAAACAGGAAGTGAAATAGAGGGATATGAGGCATGGCTAGAATGGGTGATCTGTTTGATATTTTGAGCAAAACACTTCATAGACATGTTTTTCATATATTTTTAATTTATATATCTGAGACCTATGCTATTGCCTAAAAATAGCATGATAGGTGAGCTTTTAAAGCTTGTTTTTGTGTCTCCATTCTTCAGGAGATGGGCTTCAGCTGGCCGCAGAGCTCCGAGGCGCTGAAGACACACGGCACGTTGGAGGAAGCTGTGGAAGCTCTGTTCGGGGGGGAAGACGGTAAACTCTGTCCTGGAGGTAAACGTCTGGAAATGTTTCCCACAGCTGGAAAGCAACTGTCACTACATTGTTCTGGTATTTAATACACTACAGAATATACAGTTATACATGTTTACATATTTATTTTAGTATAATGTGCACATTTTTACTTCTTTATTTTAATATAAATATTTCAATTTTATTCTAAAACCATCACTTAATCCAATTAACCCTGGGGATAAAAATGATTTGATCGACTCACCGTTGTCTCTCCTCAGATGTCGGGGCCAGTCGGGTGGACTTGGAGCCCCCTGTGGTGCAGGAGGAAGAAAACGACGATGAGGGCGAGTGGACCGTCCGCCAGGCAAACCGTCCCAGAATGCAACAGGTCAAGGAGTCTGATGCTTTTGGCCACAGCAGATCCAATTCTCAGTCGCCCACGCCTCATTCCAGGAATGCAATGAAATCGTAAGACTGCTTATCATTAACGTGTTAACATGCTGAAGGAAGTTAACGTGGTTATTGTTCTTCTCTGTCGGTTTTACCGGTACTTTTCTATTTATTGGTGTTTATTTTGTGCCTTGCTGTCAACAATTTCTCAATTTTGAAAAATAAAATAAAAGTCAGAAAACAATTTAAGTAATTTTTCTACGAGCTTTTTAAATAATTAAATATTATTATTATTATTAGGGTTCATAATGCCTGACACTAATATTTTTTGATTACTGCCCTTTTTTCCATTGTATTTGTGTAATGATTTTACATTATTAAAATGCATATTATTAAACTATTCATATTGTTGTTTTTTAGATTTGGGTTTTCAGGATATTTTTGCTGACCCATAGTGCAACATCATTTAAAATTCTCTTCTGTTTTGTATACAGAGATCTCATGTCTGTTTGGGTGGGATCCTTAGCTCCGACTGTCACCTACTCCACCCTGCACGAGCTCTTCAGCCGGTAGGGACCCACCGCCTCCCTCAGCATTTCATTTAGCCCTGCAGCGATGATACCGTTTTCATCTCATGATCTCACACTCTCTCCCGTCTCTCCCTCAGAGCGGGGACGGTGTACAGCATCAAGATGCTCCTGGAGCAGCAGTGTGCCTTTGTGAACTACGCCAAAAAGGAAGACTGCGATCGAGCTATCCAGTGTATCAATGTATGTCACTTTTTAATTGATCCTTTATTGAGGTGTGTAGCTGATGTGTCACTGATGAAGCAGCAGAATAAGCTCATGTCGTGACATCTCTTGTTGTAAACCGTAATCTTTATTTAGAGAGTAGAATGCCCTTTCCCCTGCAGACAGTCAAAGTGTTTATCACATCGAACATTGACCTGAATCTCAAGCCAAGAAATGAAGGACTGGTTTTAGCAGGGATGAGCAATATAGGATTTATCAGAGATCAAGATCCAATAGGCAGCAATACGTTGATGGTGAGTACACTCTCATGAGGGAAGTGTTTCTTGCCCGTCTTAGAGAAGCAACGGCACTAGCTGTTTCTTAACAAATTGTAAGTCCTGCTAAACTCATTTAAGATATTTCAGTCAGACAACTCACGTGTTTCTTTAACACGTTTATTAGAAGCAGCATATAGTTGAGTTTGGCGTCTAGGCTCGGGCCTCATCACTCCACAGATATACATAGCACAATGAGTGATGATTAAATAACTAACCCCCCCAAGCCTACAGGTGGAAGCTGGGGTGGTGGTGGGGCAGGCAAGCAGCAGCGACGTAGAAGTAGCTGCAGCAATAGCAGCAGCAGCAAGCAAAGCATAGAGAGAGATCTGGCAGGTTAAATAGAGCGGCATATTAAGGAGACTCTGTTTGGTTGGTCGTAGATTGGCAAGGGGCGTTATGTATGAATACAGCATAAGTGCTCGAGTTGACTGCCTGAACTAGCTCGCAGGCTTCGCCCCATTTCAGGAGCCATTTTAAGAGTTTTAAGCACATTGTGGTGTTAATTGTGATATAAATGTGTGTATCATCTGATGGTTATGTATAACTTTAAAAAATAATTGCAGGTTCCCGAAGACAATTTTATATTTTTATTTACATGTATATCGTTTATTTTGTATTATTCTTATGTATATAAAGGTGTTAGCATGCAACATTTAGCAGGTTGTACAATAATCTAAGTAGAGCAGGAAGTCGGGGACTAAAGAAAAGCTTTGATTTTCTGTAATTTAAAGCTTTGACTGCCAACTTTTTTCTTTTTTAAAGTCAGTGTGCTTCTCTAAAACTCCAGCATTGTTTTTTCATTACACAAATGAACTCTGACATCAATCTTTTCAGTCATTTCTCATTGTCTTTTTGAAGCTGTGTATGTGTTGGGCTAACCGTGTTGAATGTGTATCTTCAGGGCCTGGTGGTAGAGGGCGCTCCGCTCTCTGTGAGATATCCCAACAGATTCACTGGACTCGGGGCTCCCAGATCAGCTGCCTCTGACCCCTACACACGCCCCGGGTAAGAGCACGCTGCTATTCTCCCTCACGTCGATAGCTTCACTCTTTGGTTACAACTTTAGATTTTGACCTAATGGAGTGTAATAAAAAGTCGTAAAATGTTTTATGCTTATATATTCTGCTTGAAGCTTGTTTCTATGATCAGCTGCAGATAAAGGCGTGGCTACTTTGATATTTCTAGTTTTGTACGATTTGCATAATTTAAATTCCACTGGTGGGCTGCGTAAGATTATTTCAGACCTCATGGGATCCTTATTATTATTATTTTGTATTTTATTATATATGTTGCATTGTTAGAGGAGCTCAGGTCAGAATAATTTCATTGCCATTTCTACACTGTAGCTTTGTGGATATGACAATAAAACCTTTGGACCTTTGAATCCAAACATTTCCAATAACTCTAGAGCGTTGTCGAATCCAAAAGTCACCAATTATTCAATAAAGATAGATAATATGATGTCTTTACTCTTGGAAATGATTACATCTTATGAAATATCCTGCTTCACACTATTTGAATCGGTGGTTAGTCTTTCAGAAACAACCTGTTTACTGGAGGGGGCGTTTTCTCATTGGAGGTCTAGCAGCTGTTGAATAGCACCATGAATGACTTTTAAAGATGGATTTGAGTCTGATAACCTTATTCAATATGAACACAGCCATTCAAAGGTTATTTCTTAATCTCAAAATAAGCTTTGTACAAAAATACTAAGTATTGTTAAGTTCATATTTGCTTATTTTTTTACAATAGTTGTATTGGTGAAGAGAAACCCTGTCTTTGCAGACCATCTGATCTTCATGATTACTTACACTGAACAAAAATATAAACGCAACACTTTTGTTTTTGCTCCCATTTTTCATGAGATGAACTCAAAGATCTAAAACATTTTCTACACACACAAAATAACCATTTCTCTCAAACATTGTTCACAAATCTGAAAAAATCTGTGATAGTGAGCACTTTCTCTTTGTCGAGATAATCCATCCCACCTCACAGGTGTAGCATATCAAGATGCTGATTAGACAGCTTGATTATTGCACAGGTGTGCCTTAGGCTGGCCACAATAAAAGGCCACTCTGAAACATGCATTTTTGCTTTACTGGGGGGGTCTGGGGGGGTCCGAAAACCAGTCAGTATCTGGTGTTAGGGTAAGGTTGTGAATCGAGTGGCCTGTGTTCGTCGTCCATACCATACGCCTGCCCATACCATAACCCCACCACCACCATGGGCCACTCGATTCACAACATTACCCTAACCCGAACCCTAACCCTCATCCTAACCCTCACACCAGATACTGACTGGTTTTCGGACCCCCCCCCAGACCCCCCCCCCAATAAAGCAAAAATGCACGTTTCAGAGTGGCCTTTTATTGATATTGATATTGATATGCCACACCTGTGAGGTGGGATGGATTATCTCGGCAAAGGAGAAGTGCTCACTATCACAGATTTTTTCAGATTTGTGAACAATATTTGAGAGAAATGGTTATTTTGTGTATGTAGAAAGTGTTTTAGATCTTTGAGTTCATCTCATGAAAAATGGGAGCAAAAACAAAAGTGTTGCCTTTATATTTTTGTTCAGTGTAGATAAAAAAATTCCATCCCTTACTCAATGAACTTGAACATGAATCAGCCATTTTTTTAAATTGTCTTTCCTGTTGTAGCCTGTTCAAGAAGGAGTGTTTCTTCTGGAGGACCTCGGGCTGCACGAGGCAGGACTGCACCTTCAAACATCTCCCCGGGAACAAGAACGTCGACAAGGACAAGTTCACCAGCAGACTGGGGAACTTTAACATGTAGGAAATCAAACATGACAAGCTTGCATTGATTCCTTTGGCCACAATGGTGGTGCCAAACCTGGGCTGACTTTAGTCGCCTCTGGTTCCTCTTGGTTTTGGTTGTAACAAATAAATTAAAAAAAGACTCAAGAGACTGCACCATGAAGGCCCACCATTGTTGTACAAATGCAAAGGACACCAAGCTAAATATACTACTGCTTCATAGTAATAATTAATGTAAATCAAGCTTTGAGCATTACTTTTGCAGTAGGACCTTTTCAGGGATTATTTGAGATTAATCTGTTTAAAGATTGTGTTAAAAGACTTGATTTTTAAGTTGCTGCTTTGCTTGTTTTAAAATGAGCAGATGTTCCTGTTGTTTCTTCAGTGACCACTAGATGGCACTGTTACCTTTTAACCCTCAACTACTAACACTTTAAAGGCTGTGATAGAAGTAGTTAAGCTGTCAGCACATTTAATGCGCCATGTTTGATTTTGAAGCTACTCTGTCATTTTGATTGCTGTGTTTGTTTTATGTGTTTGCTGATTATTTTGTCATTGTTTATGTTTTGTTATGCCATCTGTTGGAGAAGTGCAGTGATGTTTGGACAGAAGAACGTGCCTTTTAGTAGCACTTTAGCTGCAGTTTATCATGGGTAAAAACCAGAGGGAATTAAAGCCTCAACCTTATTTAAATGTCTTGTCATACATTAACATATTAAGTAAAATACCTGGACGCTAATAGCAAGAATAATATAGTCAGCCCTTTATGTAAAGTGATAATGTGTGAGCAGGTTATTGAAGCCTCAGCATGTTACTCTGAGTCATTTGGGATATCAGTGAGTTCAGAGGAAGTTTTTCTCCGCCCCACCACTAAAACATCAGATTAATTCCTCCAGCAGCTGTGGATCCTCTTGCAGCGTCCTTGAGCGGGAGGCTTGTCTCAGGTCAGCCTGAGTTAGAGTAAAGTGCCAGTTAAACGCTTTGAAAAGTATTTTCCCTGAGATGTTATCTGCAGTGAGGTTATTCTAAGCCTCAAATGCCTCCCTGCCTTGTGTCCTCTCCGATAATGTGGGAGGGATTTTTGTGGATTTCTCCCGTAATGCCCGGCAGGTTTTTGTTATTTGCCTCGAGCTGTTCAAAGTCACTTTTGTGACTATGCAATGTTTTGGGGTGCGAGTTACACAATTCTCCCAAAGAGCTGAACCGAAGAACGAGGTAGAAAAGCGCTTAGTGCTGACCTCACAGCTGTACTCCTGGGCATTAATTGGCTGATGGTGGCATACCTCACAAAGCCCCTCTGATCTGTGTGAGATTGAAAGCACGAAAAGCTGTAATACTAATAACATGAACTCTGGTTGAACCCGTAGAAAGCACTGAGACATAAAATGGGTCTATATTTAATCGTATTGGTCCGCTTAGCTCTGCCCTCGCTAGAAAACCTGTTTTACATGCAGATACAGCTGATAAGAGGTTAGTGTTCATCAACATCCCGCAACTCCGAGGCTTTGCACAAAGCTGATCCCTTACTTAACTAAAGCAAACATCGGGAAGATTAAGTGCATCTTGTTAAAAGGCTGCCTGGTTTGTAGAGCTTCCAATAGATTCCTCTCCAGCAGGAAACAGAACCAGCAGACATGACATGGTGCTCTCCCACTCCTCTGTGCTTTCTGATATATAGCTATGCAGCAAAAAAAAAAATCCTCCTCCCTCTGCAGAGAAGTTTTGAGTCGGAGTGCATTGCTTTTAGCGCAGGGATTCATAATCACATTTCTATTCTAGTTCCATGCTTTTTCTCCGCTGGTAAATAAACTATTAATGTGACATGAGGGAGAAGCGGACTGCGTATCAAACGTCTGATTGGTTTCTCAGGTTTCTCGCTGCAGCTTCATAACCCTCCCTGCAGGCTGCTGCTGTTTGCTTGTACTCGTTTTAAAGGAATGCCACTTCAGACAAACAGTGTGTATTTTGGAGCAACTTATTTGTGGTTTATTTACAACAAATTCTCGCAGGAACATTTACATAGCCAGAAAAGCTATTCACTAATTCAGCTTGTTTTGAGGGGTGTGGTTCCTTTATAAACTCCAACAGGTTTTGGTTTATTTTAATGCAGACATTTCTGCCTGATGTTTGGTCTGTGTTCTGGTTTAATGTTGGTACGCTGCTGTGCAATAGTCAAGATTCAGCGATATTCAAAAGTCTGAATTAAAGACACAACTTAATGCTGTTAACAAATGTGTTCACAAGGTGTTGAAATCTGAATGAAAGGTTTTTTTTAACACTTTTATTTATTAAGGAATAATTGCAGTTATAGAGAAATGTTCAAAACCTACTTTATTTTTCAGGAGACTTAAGATTTGTTGAGTAAAAGTTAACTAGGAGACTATGCCAAAACCAAACAGAATAGTTTGAGTTATATATAACGCAGAGATATATTGAATTTCCCTCAATTATAAATAATTTGCAAGCTCAAGTTTTTGTGTTGAGTTTTGTTTGCACTTTAAATTCTGTCAGAAATCTGTTATATAAACATCCAGATGGTGTCGAAAAAGTGCCTCCATAGTATTCATTTTTTTAAGTGTTGATGTATCATTTGGACCAAACTATTGTGTCTGCAGATTGTAATGTGCATAATATCTGAGATCAACAAGATGTTATGATGGTGGACTCACACAATAGATGGGGGGGGGCATCTGCTTCCCTGCAGCTTCTCCTCAACCCTTTTGCAGGATTCCTTTGTTGCTCTGTGAAATGAATACAGTAATTGTCACAATGAAAAATTGACCTTCCCTTTAATCTAGACTGAGGCCCCCTTAACAAGTTAAAATAGCGAAAACCCAATTAGGGAATTGATTGCTTGCTTTCATTTTCCTCATTTGCATCAGGGTCATATATAGCGGAAGATAAATGAATGTCTATTCTTTTGTCCACATTGTCATTCCTGGTGGTGCAGTATCTATTGCTAAGAAATGAGCGGGAGAGAAGTCTTTTGTCTACCCTCTTCCACACCAACTCATCTCTGATAATCTGCTGTTAAACACAGAAAGAAAGACTTACAGAAGATTCATGAATCCTCCCTCTTTCACACTGATGGGCAAACACATTACGTTTTTTTAATGGTAATTTAATAATTGGATGTATCTTTTCACATCTATTCATTACACTGATAAAACTCAACTTGTAGAGACTTCAAGGAAATGTTCTTGTTGTCAGCACATCTTATTAGACGGACAAAATCAACAACCTATTATATAATGTCTGTCTCCAAAAACTTTACTTGTACTCTACCAATTCTGTAGCACTTACTTAGCCCTGTTGGTTCCTGCAACGTTTTGCTATTATTAAAAAGATTTAATTTCTCCATAAAAGGGGGTATTGTGGTTTTTCAGAAGCTTTTTGAAATGAAGTATACAATGCATATGGGACTATTTCAGCTGTGGATTAATACACATTTGGTACACAGTATTTAGACAGGAGGCCAGAATGTCATAACAAAGCTTTTTTAATTCCTCTCCATTGCTCTCTATGGGATTGATGTGGATGTTTTCTTGTTGAAACTGAGCTAAGCAAGCTTTAACGTACAGTTTATCAGACGCCACATCTTAAAAATAATAAGATTAACTTATTGTTACTGTGTCACAGTTTGAAACGCTGTTTAAAGTTGAAATTGGCTTAGGGTATTCTTGCCCTGCTGATAGTTGTTGTCCCTTTTTTACATAACTGATGACAGTAGCCTACATTTAGATTATTTGAACCCAATACTTAAGAGAACATGTTTTTTAGAGCATGCATCTAAAAATTACATTTTGTCTTAAAGGTAGGGTATGTAAGTTTGAGAAACCGGCTCGAGATCGCTAGAATTTGAAAATACACGACCGGAGAAAATGTGCCACTTCCTTATAGAGCACCTCCTCCAACACACACGAACGCGCACATGACCAATGAGGGCACGAGATAAGTTTGTGCACAGATGGAAGGCTGACAGGCAGGTAGGCCATCCAATCATTTTAGCCGGGCCGGCTAAAATTATTGGTCGTGCTTTTTACAGTACTACGGCTTCCACATTTTTTTATGGATTTTTTGTCAAAGCACTTAAGATATTCATTGCTATCGGGATGTTAAGAGCATTCCATGGAATATAACAAAAAGTGTATCTCGAGCCGGTTTCTCAAACTTACATACCTTAACTTTAAAGAAACCTCCATCCTGCGTCGGACAATGTTCCAGTTGTAATGATGTGATGTTTATCGGTACAAAACTAAATCAGTCCAGTTCCCTGTTAATAAATAACATCTCACCCAGTGCAAATGTGTGACTCTTTAATATGTTTTATTAATAGATTTTGAGCAACATTGGAGCTTTTTTATAACGTTGGTTTTGGTCTTGAGAAATACATAAAATATCATCATTCTTTAAAAGATCCTAACTGCTTCATGATGGTTTGAATTATGGCCAGCAGTAATGTGATGATTAGAATAGTAAAGCGTTAAGATAGAAAACACTCGTATGAAACTCATATTCATTTATCAATGTTCAATAAAACTGCCTAATGTATATTCCTGTTTCCTTACCTCAGAATAAATTATTAAAGCTTGCAGGTTTGTATGCGTATACGTGCATGTTTATGTCCGCCCACAGACACTGCGGGGCGACAGGGAGGATAATGACATTGACTCCCTTTGTCGTCTCCTCTGATAAATGGCAGTTTAAAGGTTGAATCTCACATCTCTTTCATCTCCTGCGACGTGCATGGGCACAAATCCTGGGCGCTGTCACTTTATTTTGGTCTTTGTCTCCGTGATCGATTGAGAAATGGTCTGTAAGGGAGTGAAGTGTCATTAACGTGATTAGAGGCTTGTAAACAAAGAAGACCTTTGGGTGTTCTGCAGAGCTGGGAATGCCTCCACCTGTGTTTCCTTCAAGGATTTACTTAATGGGGCAAGAAATATGTGTCCTGTGTTCAGTGCAATCATTACAACCTGCAGCCAGTGGGGAGAGTAGGCCTACTCAAATACTGTACAAATTTGAATATGGATAAATATTGTATACCTTTTACGACACTAAATGTATTTGACAGCTTTACTTACAAGTAACTTTTAAGATAAAGATTTTACACAATGGATAATATAACAAGCTTTTAAATTCAACATATTTTTAAAGACCAACCAATGACTTTCAACATGTTTGGCTTATAATGTCTTACATAAAGCAGAGTATAGTCTCCTTATATATATAGACTTATATTTCCATGTGATTTCATGTCAATCATAATCCAATATCTCACAAAAATATCAAAGATTATGAAAAAGTCTCAAAACTTGTATATAACTGTCATATATAATATAATATCATTACCCAAAACAATACTTATACTACATGTTGCTGCTAATACTTGTAATGTAGTATTGTTTTACATTGCTTTATTGGTACTTTAGCTTTAAATGAAGAACCTTCCACCCCTGCCTGCAGCCAGGTTGTATTTCATCTTGTTATCGACCTACATATCTGGAGGTAACATGTTCAAGGGCATGACAAATGTCAAGGCCGTAAATCCTCTCATTGTTGCCTCAAGGAGTTAGACTTCCAATAATTGATGCCCACTTCCATACATCACCGGTGTTCATTCCTGCAGAGCTGTTAATGCTAAATCTCACGTGGGCCTCTTCCACACATTGTCCAGTGTCGTTTTGTGTCGCTCATTTTTCAACAGAACCAGATTAACCTCCACAACATCGAACTAAATAATGTCACCATCAATCTGCGGGTTAATCTTTGGAGTGTAATTTATAACAGGAGACACTTTTAATACAAACATTGCACTCCAGGTGTTTAACCAAACTTCCTGTACAAATAAAACCTGCTTCCTTTAAATACAGATAATTCTAACTGGCATGTCAGCTTCGTTGACGTTTCTGGTGTCTGGAAATATAATTCTCTGCCATGTTTTTGGCACTAAAGATTCAAGATTTAAAGGATTTACTATTATTTACTATTCTCCTCCAACAGTGCAGCAAATACATTGCAAATAACATATTGGGGCAAAAACTGGAATGCAAAATGTAACTGTAGAGTTAAATAAAAGTCTTGTATATTGAGATATATTGAGGCTACTATATAAATAACTATGTGGACTATCAACAGATAAGTGTTACAAACAAGTGGTGACAGTATGCAGAGCTGCTACAGCATCAACAGTGTCAAATGTATCTCCGTTATTGAACCACATTGCAACAGCGAGTTTTATTGTTTAAACACCTTGTGTACGAGGGAGACAAGGCGGTGTTTAGCACACATTTAAGAAGCACTTGGAGGCTGTTTATCTGTAATAGAGGCTGTGTAGCAAACCAGGATGTCTGGGACGATTTAAGACTTCCTCTTTGCTCGCCTGCTTGCTCTCCCTGTTTGAAAATGCTGCAGAGGATCCATCTATTCCTCCCGTTTGTAATGAAGCTCCCTGGGGGGCTCGGGCGCACCATGTGAAGACGCCTTAGCACCAGAGCGATTCATTACCTCGGAAACGTGAGCTTTTGTTCCGTTTTCAGCGGAGCCCCATTAATCTTGGGCTGCCTCCTGGCATGAAGGCCAGGTACTGCTTAGGTAATTACAGTTAATCATCGTTCAGACGTGCACATGGTTCCTCAGAGGCTTCCATGCAGGGTCAAATCCACCTCTTGTTTACCCCCCCCCCCCCCCCCCCATCCCTCCACCCCCCCCTCGCCCCCCCGCTACTGTACGAGTGTCCCAGTTGCACCACAAAGACACCTAATTTCTTTCTTGGTAACCGAACCGCGAGCGTTTTTGGTAATTGTGTCCAGGAAGATTTGGCACCAGTTGTGCAGCAGCCTCCCTGCTGCACAAACAAGTGAAACATCCCAGAGCCAACCCCCCACCACTCCAAACATTTACACTATCCAGCTGTCCATGCTGCACGGGTACTGGAGCCTACTGTTCACCTGCCGTTCATGATTGCCATTAATGGACAGATTACAAGATGGATGATTTTCAGACGCAACAAGCAGAAACAGACCATCTGTATCTGGGCAGAGATGGATAACTTCATCACCTGGGGTTTCCTTCTGAAAACATGAAGAGCTTTGATGGTTGAAATGTCTATACTTAGAACTAAAACAAAAATATACTACGCCTTTAGCTGAGAATTAATCAGCAACACCTATTATATTTGATTAAATGTTTAATTAGTTTGGATGGATCGCCCTTTCATTAACCCAAGACTGACTTTATCTCTAAAGTTGTCATAACATTTACATTTTTATAAAAAAGTCTACGATTCAATGCATTGCCATGAAAATTGGTCCGGACATTATTAATTTTAATTCTTTGAGTAGTTATTTTTAACTACTGCCATCACCAGATCTTTTTAATTTCAATTTGTTCAATACTATGGTGGAATATCCACAAAAATATATATCCATCCATCAACCATGTTGTTGTAGCCTACTTTAATGTTATACACGCTAAATGAAACACATTACACCTGTTAAACAGCATGTTAGCATTGTTAGCTTAAATGTGTTAGCAGTATTCAACATTCATGTTTATTTGAAGAGCAAGAGAAACAGGGATGTATCAACTCTTGACAAGACAAATACCACGTTGTGCACTGACAGGAGGAAATGTGCCAAAAATACCCAAAGGGTCAAAACTCTTAAATTGTTTTTTAAATGTTCGTGTTCATTATTTACACGCAATCAAGAAAACCTGTTCAAATGTGCTCTGAATTGAGAAATGCTTATATAAGAAACCTTTTTTTGTAATGAATTTTTTTTACGACAATACCCTTAAGCTGAGTTTCCCACAGGACCATCCAGCAGTCAGTCATCCATTCAGCAGATTCAGATACAAAACACACACCTTCCATCTGGGGAAACTGTGAAGACTCTTGATCAGCTCTCTGTGGCACATTCCTCTGAAGACCATCCACAAGCTCTCGGGTATTGATTAACATTTAAGATATGAGCAAAGAAAAGAATCAATGTGTGCTGTCCTGTTAGCACAACGTGCCCTTAGCGGTTTGTTGTTTGTAATTTGAATGGAGATAAGCCCATCGCTTAAAGGCTGCCGCAGAAAATGAGATAGTTGTAGTCGGGTTGACCTCCTTCAAGGGGAACAAAAGCTAACTCTACACTGTTGTTTGCTTTACTTGATAAAAAAGAAAGAAAAGAAAGCAGAGATCACAATGATGGCAAAGTATGCTTAACACATTTGGGTCCCGTCTTTGAGAAATTAGGAATCTGTTATCTGATGTCTTAAGGTTTGTTTCACCCTTTTGGGCTGTGTGAACTAAAGAGGGAGAGGCTGAAACGGTCACAGTGTCATCATCAGTGCTGCATTGGAAATGATCTTAACCTGTTTTTTCTATAAATAAACCTTAAGTAAGAACCAATCGCTCTGTGAATGAGTGCCGCAGACCGGTCATTGAAGTCTGATTATTACAAATGAATTCAATATTTAAGCGTAATTGCCAGAAAAGTTAACGTTAGACTATCAAATAACCACCTCATGGATATGTATAAACTCCAGACAATGCTCATTTAGACACTTTTTAGCAACCCCTTTTTTTTGTATGTGTGAAGGTTTTAAAGATAGGTATTGATCGAAATGAGGAATATTTGAATCATACAATTATTTTTGATTATATTATATTTTAAGGATATTGGTGCAATATGTTCTTCCAGTGACACACGAGAGGAGGGAACACGTTTGGCCTCACCGATTGTTTGCTTTTACCGTTGTGTCCTCTTCACGGCTTCTGCCACCTTAAACCGCAAGACACCTGTCCCTTTGTGTGACATTTCCCCCCCACACAGACTCACTCACACACACTCACGCTCACACACACACACACACACACACACACACACACACACACACACACACACACACACACACACACACACACACACACACACACACACACACACACACACACACACACACACACACACACACACACACACACACACACACACACACACACATCCATTGAAAACCTCAGGGGGTTTCTGCCCAGTCATTTGGCACATTTTTGATGTTGAATAAAAAAAAAAAGACAAAATGAGAGAGAGAGAGGCAGGAGTGAGGAGGGAGCAATCTAAGCTTTCCACTTCACTGAAAGGCACTCTTTGTTGAGCACTCCTCTGCAAAACCCCCCCTCTACACAACCCTCCCTTCGTATCCACCCTTCTTCCCCCTCCCGTCCCTTCAAAAGCCCGGGTGGATTTTTCATTAAATGCTATCAGAAATGTGACTGGTCCTATTCATGGGCAGATGGCGGGCTGGAGACCAATACCTTCACTGGAGACTGACAGGAATCTTGGCTGTAGGTAAAGGACCTGACAGAGAAAGCAAATCGGTTTTCCCAAGGTTTTTCATTGTGTTTCCAAATACGCTTGATATATTACTTTGGACAAATGTGTTCTCGCTCTGATTTTCTCCAAGTCAGACCTCCTTTGTCTGTAGAGAAAAGAAAAACAACCTCACATTTGTTCAATTCAAAAGGGCAGCTCAGAGTTTTCGCCCTCTGTTCTCCAAGTAACACCTCCTTGTGCTCATTTTTAAAAAAGCTACTTAAAGAGTTAAGAGCACTTTGCCTAAACAAAACAGCACATTGTGCCGCTGTTTCCCCACACAAACAAGGTGACCAGATCCATGCGCTGTTCATTTCTCACCAAAGGACAGAGATGAACCTCTCATATTGTTAGAGAGCGCTCGATTATGTCACGGGACAAAGGGAAGGCATCGGGTTGGAAGAAAACACAAACAATGATTTCCGCAACAGCAATTTAATCCTCTGGCGTTAAAACCTGACACAAAGTGGACAAAGGCAAGGAGGCTGGCACGAATGAACCTCTGAATCTGAAGATTAAGCAGAAAAAACGAAAAGAGGATCCTTTGTGTAAAAAGGCCCTTTATCTGCTTTTGAAGTCTGTGAGACCTGCCAGCCTCTCTTTGTAGGCGGCCCCCATGTCCCACAGCAAACCACCACCTCACTTTCATCTGCCCGTCATCTTAGGGGGCAATTAATGCCATTCAGGTCCACCCATACACAGAGAGAGAGGGGGGGGGGGGGGGGGGGAGGCTACTTGTTGAAGCAGGGACTTAACAACAGTTTAGTGTAGCCTAATTTGGTGACTATAAGGCGAGTGTCATTCCTTGATCTGATAAAATTCAGCCCCGCTCTCCTCTCCCGGTATTATTTATATTTCATTGGCTGTACAGGCAGCTAG
The DNA here is from genome assembly GCF_949606895.1 of Notothenia rossii. NCBI lineage: Eukaryota > Metazoa > Chordata > Actinopteri > Perciformes > Nototheniidae > Notothenia > Notothenia rossii. The sequence continues at coordinate 78,072,376 of NC_136905.1, read as the reverse complement.
CGTGGAAAGCAGCCCGGCTGTTGCTTAATGAACATTTCACTGCCTCCAAACAATAAGCCTCCCATGATAGCGCTGTGAATAACGTCCCTGCAATAACTCCCAGCTCACACTTGATAAAGCTGCACGTGAAGAGAGAGCCTCGGGTTTTATCATTGACCTTTTTTCGCTCCACGCTGTACTTCCTTTACTCCAGGGACTCCCACTGTTTCTCCATTGCTGCTCTAATACAGTGGCCTCGGCGTCTGCGTCTGCGAGAGGCAGGGGAAATAAAGCCTCGATTTGCATTACGTAATTTCATGCATTATTCAGAGCTTCGGAGAATCATTTCACCTAGACAACTCCTCAGAGGGCAGTGAGGAGATAACTGCTAGTGACAAGACGGGCTCATGAAATGCAGAGTGACTTAACCACCCAATCTGCAGATATTACCCCGGCCTGAATTGGAAGTAGACACCAGCACACTCACACAGATGCGCACTTCATACATAAAGTACACACTCGCTGCTATATTTTTTTCATCACTGAGGGGGAACAAGTGATATCAGATGCAAATTGTGACAGTGGATCTGTTTTATGATCCACTAAAAGGATTTTAAAAGACACAGATGCCTGTGCGGGTATAGAAGTTGATGTGCCTTTTTATTCCTCACACAAAAGATTTTAAATTCAGATATACTGTTTAGCTAATGATGTTCTATTTCTGCTTGTGCTTGCTTTTCTCAACGCAGCTCTCTGCAGCTTGTTGTGCTGTGAAAAATGTAAAAATGTGATTTGAATTTGATGATCGGTCTTTTGTTGTAAATGGGTTGATTTAGTTGAAAGAAGAACTTACAGCAGCAGTTTTTTCACTGAGTGGGAAGTGATATCAGATGCAAATGATGATGGTATATTTGCTTTATGATGCTCCTTATTGCTTTGAGTAGTGCTGAGGAGAGATTTTATTATTATAGTCCGTCTTTTTTGTGGTGCATCAGTTGAAAGCAGAACTCGCAGCAACAGCTTTATCGAGGGGTAACAAGTTATATCAGATGCCATTTTTGATGTTGTGTTTGTTTTGTGATGTTTTTGCTATTTCAAAACGATTTTTTTTTAAAAGCACAGATGAGTCGAGCTGCTGTACGGGTATTGGAGTTGTTTTGACTTTTTCTTCCACACAAAATATAACAAATCTAGATACTGTTTAGATAATGTTTTATTTCTGCTTGTGCTTGCTTTTCTCAAAGCAGCGCTTCTGTGGACTAAGTTGTCAAAACAGTGAAAATGTAAAGATTTTATGGTAATGATCTGTCTTTTTTAATGGGCTACATAAGTTAGGAAGCAGAAGTGGAGGCGAGTTTATCACAAGACCGGCCAATTAGTGCACCAAACAGCTGCAGTATAGCATATAAACTGCATAGCAGGGCTGCTCATAGCAACTGGACATTGTTTCTTTATTGTGCAAGGCTCACAACAACAACAAGAACACAATCTGAAAGAGCCCACAGCTCCAATGGTGTTGCCGTTGTTATCGCCGCCTACTGAGAAATGAAGCTTCTTCTTTTTTTTAAAACTCTAATCATAGACAATAGATTGTATTTCATTAAGCCAGATAATGGTGTGTGCATTTCATTACCATAGATAACTAGGCGTATTTAGATGAGGGATGAGGTGCTCATAAGGCGCCAGTTGGTAGCCATGGTAACCTGGATCTTGGCAAACAAAAGAGTCGGGGTGAAATGTTTGCTATGGGATGGAAAGAAAAGGGGGAAACAGTGAAAAGAGGGAAGGAGGCAGACTGAGGGGAACTGCAGTGCTTGTAAAAAAAAAAAGTCCAGAGCCAAAGCAACGTGTACAAGTTTATGCCCTGGTGACCAAAGTGATCCTTCTTTGTTCTTCAGGGGAGAAATATTTATTTGAAATTCTTATCTTCTTGTTACACATATTGCAAAAATCTATTTAAAAAAGGTTTTTTCTTCATAAAAAGTAGCTAGACATTGCTATCGATGGACAGCAATCCTACACACTAAGTCAAAGTCGTGACAAGCCTTATTGTTGAATAAATCCACAGGAAATACCAGTTCTTCAAAGTTATTATTTGAACAATATGTTTTAAATTGGCAAGTTTTTGAGGAATAAAAGCAATTTTATTTTGTAGGCAGGATCTTTTTGTATAAATAGTTATACTTATAATAGTTATTCTTCAATACATATACAAAACTTTAAGTAAAGGTTTTTTTGTGTGAAAGTTAAGCATTAATAATGTTATTTAAGGAATCCAGAATTCATTTTGACTCCAGAATCTAGTTGTAACACCAAGAATCAAAATGTAATACTGAGGATTTACACCCTATTAAATATGCTCCTCTCTGTAGGGTACCAAGATAATCACATGCTAATGTAGCCACAGGCCAAATAATAACCTTAATTACCTTAATGTGGAAATCAATGTGCGGTAAGAAAACCTTCCATCCATCTTCACTCCTTTGGATTTTACAACCCCCACGTGCTCATGCTGCCACTCAAACCGGAATTTATGTTGCGTGAATTTCAAATGAAGATGCTCTCCGATAATGAAAAGGGGGTCTAAACCTGAATCAGCCCAAACCGTGACCTTGACCTTGGGTTATGAATCTCATTCACCCTGATTCAGAGCTGTCACTTTGAGGACGGTTTATATTACAGTGGCTGACACTAAAGAAATGGAAATCTTAAAATATTCTGATACAACTCTATCATTATTAAATGTAGAAACATAATTTGCAACGAGCAAATTAAGGCTTGGAGGGAATGACAATGCAATTCATGATTTGGCATTTGCAAATATAAACATTGACTTCGACTGCTAAGTCACAACTGTTTCATTTCATTTGACAGGTTAAAATATAGTATGCACTTTCTTGTCATACTACCTAAATGAATATTGTTCATAAGATGACAACTGAAAAGACATCAAGAAAAAATGGCTTTTGTTAATGCACCTCCTTGTTCAGTTTTTTTACACGTGCCCTTTTATGGATCATGTGACTGTCTTTTACTATTGAGTTTTGTAACAGCGTTACTAGGGTCTCTGTGAGGATTCACTCAACCATTAACAGTAAAATCCTAACTAACGCTAAATTTATTCTGTCAGCATGAGAACAGTAGCACTCAACAAAAAACAAGGCTGAGGCTGATTAGGAACGTCATGCGATTACTTGAACAAAAAAAAACATATTGGACAAATTAAAATGAATACTGTGAAAAGATAAGAGATCACCAAGGTGAATGAAATGTATCCTGAGGGGAACATGAATGTGACATTTCATATCCACCAAGAAACACAAATGTTAACTTCCTACTGGTACTACAGGAAAAGTCACGGGGTCACCAAAGTCAAAGGATTTATCCTCTTGTGACCGAGAGCGTATGTTACAAAAAGGCATTATGTAATATTTCATGAGATTTTTCAGTTCAGAACTCGCAACTCACTTTTCTTTACCATTTCAGTTATTGAACTCAAATCACTTTGTGTATTAATATATTCTGCTTTTCTCCTTTATAGTGTTTACATTCTTAAAAGCACCACAGCTGACGACACAGGCAACTGAAAAATAACTACACATGACCTGCATATGGAGTTCAGGCTATTAGGTGAAAGCAGATATGACTCCATATGGACATCTCATTCCTGTTGCCCACCGATACTCCACTTTAACAGGAATGTAGCACTGCTGTCAGTCCTTTGATCTAAAGATTTCATTTATCATCAGACCCATTTCACAGAGCATGCTGGGTGTGAGTTTGCTTATTGATCTGTTGATTTTTTTCTATTATTTGCCTTTATGATTTTTTTTTTAAGCCAGTTTTTATCATCAAATAAAATAAATGAAATAGCAAGCCATTAAAAAATGACATAAACGTTAAACTCAGTGGAAAAGGGCTCCTAAAACCGTCTTTTCATACCATAAAAGGTAGTATGAAAGGAAAATGTATGCATGGCATTAATACACTCAAAGCAGGGGGCTACATCACATCTTTGCCACCGGACCATGTTCTCACTGACAACCTGCCTCACATCCAGCATCCGTATATGGAAATCTCACCACATGATCAGACTGCAGCTGCGATGTGTGAAGCTCCAGGAGCATTTTTAGATTCCTGTGTTCACTATCATTTCAAGATCTGATTAAAGAAAAGCAATATGATCGTGTTTTAATTGGATGTTAACTCAGAAAGAGAACCACATATGCGTTTCTAGATACATTAAGATTTAAATATAAAGAGATACTTTTTGTAAACATATTTATGGCTGTATGGCAGGCAATGCTTATTAGCAAAACAAGATGGTTTTAGGTCCTTCTGGGGACTCCAGTGGTGCATTCTTTATAAGGCAGAGTTGAAATTGTCGTATAACCTAATTTATAAGAAGGTTTTTCGTTTTAGAGAAATACTCGATGAATTTGAGCTTTTTAGGGCTAAAAGAAATGAAGAAGAGGTTCTGTTTTGTGCTGACCTGTCAATGTAGAAAGGAGTGGTAAACTATTATTCTCATATTTATGAAACAGTGGTCAACAGCAACAAAGATGCCGGTTCCTCACTGAACACATACTGGGGGGGGAAACAGTGCACAGACCCAATATTTAACAATAAAAGAAATTGGTCTTTGGAGATCGTGTTGGAAAAAACGAACTGTATAACTGAAGTAGCTGTTTGCACATCCATCATTCCCACATCCCGAAGAAACCTGTGAATGCACCATGTTCCTGGGTTGAGTTTGGTTGTTATTTGGACATGGGAAACCCACATAGGTGGAAAAAAAACACATACACATACAACATGGTGATTCCAGTCTGCAACAGTCTGGCATGATAATGTGGATTCCCCAGATGATGCGAGTGTGTGTGTGCGTGTGCGTGTGCGTGTGCGTGTGCGTGTGCGTGTGCGTGTGCGTGTGTGTGTGTGTGTGTGTGTGTGTGTGTGTGTGTGTGTGTGTGTGTGTGTGTGTGTGGAACCAGACTCCAGGCTTGGCCCACAGTAATAAGATCCTCCTGTTTGGGTCTGACAGGCTGAGCCTCTCTCAGGGTGGCCCATCTGGCCAGCGCCCAGGCTGAGGCGCCAGCCACCGGCTCCACTGAGCGGGACCCATCTGTGGGCCTGTGTGGTATCGACCATCACACTGCCAGACCTGTCCCGGGCTGCACATGGGTCCACTCGTCTGTGTGTGTTATGCAGATGGGATAGTGGGTCAACTAATAGCAGCAAATCACTCCTAGTGATTTTTTTTAAACTGCCCGAGGTGTACAGATGGGCAGCAAGATGTTTCGGGTGTCAGGTGAGTTTTCTAATGCTGGAAAGCACAACTGGAAATATTCTGGTCAACTGTAAACTGTATAAGGGTCAGTTCAACCCACAATCAAAAATACAGGTTTTTCTCTTAGCTACAGTATAAGGGCTATTTGAGTTTGATGTTCTGAATAAAGCAAAAAGGTACAATGTGTTAAATAGGTTGTTCGTAGAGTTCATAGATGACAATCATACTTGAATATTCACCTGTAGTTGTGATATTTCTAGCTTATTATTTCAAAATGAAACCAACATTATTTAACGCTTGTTCAATTGGACTGCATTTATCAACATAACTATCCATTTGATCAGATCCAAAGCTCAAAAACATCACACCAACAGCTAGTCCAAATATCAAATGTTACTGTGAATATATTGTAAACACATTAACGCCATCCAGCAAAGTAAGTGGCTAACCCAAACTACGCTGTATCTGTTACCTATGAGTGTTTAGTGTCTTATAATTCAGTTTCAAGAGTGTGAGATTAGAGAATGCAGACATGCTAGCAGATGTTAAACTAAAAGATCACAAGAAAAAAGCAGAGCAGGAGCTAACATGAGACACATCTGCCAAAAACTCTAAACTAAGGCAGGGGGAAGATACAGGTAACCTTTCTACAAGCCAAGTTTCCTTTTTAAATGTATTGGTAATGTTTACTGAAATGTGTGGAAATTCAGTAAATATTACTTTATGTTGCATTTCCAATCTGAGTTCGGGCGACTATTGCTCTGCAGATTATCTGAGGGATGTTTCACAATTTATTCAATATGGATTGGACTGAAGCCTGCAGACAATAGGATCTCACGAGAGGACATAAGACCATTTTGATGGTTCCTTTATAACCTTTAACCTTTCCTATAACCATTCACGACTTTATAGCGCCATGTTACAATCCATTAAGCTCCACATTACCGTATATATTTGAGACATGGTTGGCCACAGTGGCAATTAAAGCCCTTGCAGTGCTCGTGTTAGCATTATGCTCCAACCATAGATGCTCAAATCAGCATTGTCTTAGTAAAGGTTATTTCCACCAGGCGAAAACACCTCACTTCAGACGTGTCACAGTAGCCTCGCCTGGCTGCACAGTTGTAAAGCTTGACATGGTGTGTGGGACAATGGCAGCTCTCGAAAGCATTGTGGTAATCAGGGCCGATGGAATTTTCCCTGCATCATTAAAAAGGGATTGGTCTGCTCACTGCGTTCATGGGAAGTGCCGTTAGTTAACCCAACAAAGGTGCTCCGACTGTGGACCCCCAGAGATGAAGGGCATCGCAGGGGCTCAGCGAATCCACCTAATCCTCTCGGCCCCATTGTACCGATACACTAGTCTAAACCCTTTGACCACTTCCCGCTCTAATCTCTGCAGATTTGAGTTGAGTTAAACACGTTTCTGATCCGTTGGCCCACAACTTCCCTTCTCCTCCCCTGCTCTCCTCACAAGTTTAGGTACAGCAGAGAGATCAGTGTTATTGACTACTTTATCTGGAGCCAAAAAAGATAAGTTTTTTTATTTGATAATCAGCAACTTTATTGTTAATTGATTATTATCTTAAGATACATCACTCCTGTTCTGAAGTCTTTACACTGGCTTCCTGTGTGTCAAATAATTGATTTCAAAATACTGCTGCTGGTTTATAAAGCACTGAATGGTTTAGGCCCAAAATACATTTCTGACTTCCTGCTAAATTATGAACCATCCAGATCTCTCAGGTCTTCAGGGACGGGTCAGCTTTCTGTCCCCAGAGTCAGAACTAAACATGGAGAAGCAGCGTTCAGTTATTATGCTCCAAATATCTGGAACAAACTCCCAGAAACCTGCAGGTCCGCTGCAACTCTGACTACTTTTAAATCCAAGCTGAAGACTTTTCTTTTTGCCGCTGCTTTTAATTGATATATTCACATCTTAAACTGCACTGTAACTTTTATTATCGTTTCTTTTTAATGACTGATTTTAAATGCCATTTTCTTAATGTCTTTCATTTTTTGTAAAGCACTTTGAATTGCCTTGTGTTGAAAGGTGCTATATAAATAAACTTGCCTTGCCTTGCCTTACAGTAATATTGTTGCTTTTCTTTAAAACATGAAATAGTAAACGGAATATTTTCAACTAATGGTTGGATAAAACAAGCAATCTATCTATTGCCCCACATTGTTTAGACCAAACAATGAATTTATACTGAAAACAAGTGTCACTGTCTAAGCCTAAGAAGAAATGCAGTTACATATTGCTTGTGAAAAGGGGTTAGGGTTAGGGTTGTAAGTTTTTAAATAATAATAAAAAAAAGCATTTCAGAGGAGCTCTTCTTTTTAGGTATCATCAATATACAAACACTGTTCTCTTAAAAGTTTGTTTAAACACTAAAGACTAATCTGAACCGAAGATCTTTGAGATACCTTTGAGTCTGTTTGTCTGACCAACAGTAACGGTACCAACCCCAAATATATCAATGTTATTTTTAAATAGAACGCGCAAAATCAACAAATCCTTAAATTGTGGGAGCTAAAAAGAGACTTTTATGATTATAACAATCAAAATAATCGCAGATATTCTGTGTTTCAACTTGGATGGAAAATCAATTTGAGTTGAAATGTCAAGATACTCCCATAAAACGTTAATATTAATGTGCACATTAAGGTTTTATCTGGTGTCTAGATCTATGGACATTAATTCACATCCTTTCAGTTGCACCACTTCCACCGTGTCAAGAGGACATTGTGTTTGTGTGTGTGAATACATGATTGCGTAGCTGCTGGAAGGAGGGGTGGAGTTTTTTGGGGTAAGTAATAGCTGAGGGCTTCTGGTCGTGACAAAGCACTTGACAGGCCGAGAAGCAACCCCCTAATTTCGGGTTGACCTTGGTTTGCTTAGCATACCTCATTGCTGCTGGTGACGGCGACACGTGTCTGGAGTTGGGTTGACTCTGGGAGCAGAAGGTGTGTGTGTGTGTGTGTGTGTGTGTGTGTGTGTGTGTGTGTGTGTGTGTGTGTGTGTGTGTGTGTGTGTGTGTGTGTGTGTGTGTGTGTGTGTGTGTGTGTGTGTGTGTGTGTGTGTGTGTGTGTGTGTGTGTGTGTGTGTGTGTGTGTGTGTGTGTGTGTGTGCAGATGGACGGACCGTTAGGGATGCAGGCCTTTATTCCCAAGAGGGGAGGCAGGGGTCAGGGATCAAAGCCCCAACTGACTCCCCACCCAGCGCTGTGTCTGGGGACGTACGGAGATTCAGAATGAAGCGCTTCTTATGCAGTTTGTGTAATGAAAGCAGCGACAGGAAAGGCAGGGGTCTGTATGAGAGGTGGGCTGTTTGTGTGTGTGTTTTCATGGAGGGGAGTGTTGTGTGTGTTTTCTGTGCCAGGCTGTTGTAGCATGCAAAATGTGGAAGTGCAGCTGGCACGTGCCTGACACACACGTACACACACACCGCAGAGTCTAGAGAGGTCTTTTAATTAAGGGATTTGTTAATTTTCTATTCAACTTGACAGTGATGAATGGGGAGCCTCGGCTGCTCAGCAGACAGAGCTTCCTAGGAGGCCTCAGGGTGTGATCATCACACACAGCAAACGTATTCACACATGAAGATTGTTAACTCTTTAGTCTCTGCACTAACTGGAGCTGAACTAAAGCAACAACAATACTATATGTGACTCACTCTCTGTAGCAGCCAGATAGGAATGGGAAGTAAACAAAGAGAAACTGTTTGGCAGTGACGTCTTTTTGTTATATAAGCTTACCACAGACTCTTTCAAGTGCCTTTATATGCCATGTAGAGATGCATTAAGCAATGTATGACTTGAAACACCAGTATGTATTGGTTTAATATATTAAAAAAAACATTAGATACATACTTTCAAACAATATCTGGGCATTGTAATATAGTAAACATTACTCAAACAGTAAACAGTGTGTTTTGTTAGGGACTATTCCCAGCTATGCTTCTGATGTGCTTGCGGGTATTAACAGCAGCATGATCGTTTATGTGGGACGGCTTGAAAATCAACTAAAGCACATAAATCAGTAACCAACATGTTACCATGCCTACATGACTAACTAGATCATTTACCAGAATGTGATAACACAAGTGGCGTTTTAAAGACATGGTTAACGATGTTATGTTAAAATGACTCTTAATTCCCATAAGGCTATTATTTCAATGGGGAAGGCGTGTTCTTTATTATTATTTATGCACAACCATAGAGCTACATCAAATATAACACAATACTTTTTTTGCGCATTCATTACATTTTCTATAATAACAAACATATAGAATATCACTAGATTTATACTTTAGGTGGCGCTGCTCTATTTAAAGCACGTCATATCCTAAAGGGGATAGTACATATCTGAAATGCTTGTAGTACGCAGTAAGTTGGCAGTTTGTTAGATCAACGTATTCAACTAACTAACTATTGTAGCATTTACGCAATAAGTCCTCCTTCATGGAGGTTATAATGTTCAGAACTTTCTAATATTGCGTCCATTACTTTACATGTATATCAATAAGGGGAGGCTTAATAAAAGAAAAATCTTGCAGTGTAATGAAAAGAATAACAGCAGTCCAAGTTACACCCTCAAAAATGACCGTAAAGTTGTTTCAACACATCTCATAAACATTTGATTTAATGCAAGACTGTTGTGTTTGATCGCATATAGTTGTATCCAATAAACTGGCAACTGAGTATATGAACCTGCATGTTCTTAACTTTGGCTTCTAAATCTAAATTAATATGAGTCTTGTTTTTGTGTGTCTTTGACAGATTCTTGTCCTCTGCACTTTAGTTTCCTTATTACATTTTAGGTGATTTATTACTGCACTGTAAATACACTCCCTAATCAGTCTTTTTTGTGTATTTGTTATCTTTATTGTGTCTTAAATCTTATGTTCTTACAAATTAAACTTGAATTGACTCCTATGTTGCAGCCAAATCCTCCTGTAGATCAGCATCTGCCCTCCATCAAATGCTGGGAATCAGAATAAAGCTCTTAAATGTATAAGTGCATGTATTTCATATTCATTATCAATACTTTCTTTGTTGATGCCAAACATGTTTTGCATTAATAGTCAAATAGGCATCCTGAAGCAGCAGTGCTCCATCTCATATTGGCCCCAATGCAATTTATCTATTGTGATTTGGCGGCCATTCATCTTTTAAATGCTCTCTCATGATTTCCTTTGTGCAAGCAGAGCTGGAGGTGACCTTGGAAATGGACCATGTGGTGTATTCTGATGATAATGTATTCTTATATGCAGGAAACTGTCTCGCTAACATGATTTTTCTTCATGCTTTGTGCCATCGACTCTCGCTGGAAACTTTTAAAGTAGCTGCCAATGCATTTTGTATTTATAGGGAAATGCACACTTCAGATTTGATCATTATTTAATATAATATTCAATCATATTGCTACACTAAATGGGTGCCTTTCTTAAGCGTTTATATGAATTGCCAATGCACACAAACATTGGCAAAAACATGCTTAACAAACACGCTATTAAAGAAACTGGTGTGAAAACATTGAATCTGAATGTAGATAAAACTATGGGTTTAAGTTATTGTATACATTTCCCTAAAACACAGGATATTTTTGACTCACTTTTATTCTATATTATATTCTTTTATTGATTTTTTGTTTTGGTCAATAGAAACCCCCACAGTGGTGGCATACTGGATCGTAGCTCACTTTTTAAAATAAGAGAAGCGCAAATGACTTTTGTCTCAACATTTGACTTCCTTTAATATTTCACTTGAATGTCTGCCAAAAATAGTAACATAGTCATTGTCCCGGCAGTCAGGTCAGTTGTCAAAACATTTTTTTGTGTGCCTGTCTTACTGAGCTTTAACTGCCACACTCACACACACAGCACACTCTGTTTTAATGCATATTAATGAAGTTAAACGGCCTGCTGTAGGAGACAATGGAGCAGAGGAGGCTGGTTGTGAGCACAAAGCCGTGGACTCAGGGGAAGCAGAACAGGTGCAGGGAGGAAACGGCAGCTTCACGTGTAAACACCCTTTAAAGGTTCATCGGAGCAGGAAGGGATCTGCTAATGTGGGCAAACGCACAATAAGGATTTGTATTTGTCTTTATGGTCTTTGTTTTGGTTTTACTGCAATTTGTGTTCTCCTGTTTTTGTTGAGAAACTTGAGCGCTCTTCTTTGTTCCTCCATCCGTCCACCCTAAGTTATTTTATTTTAAAACTGTACGTAATTACAGGTTTATATATATAAAATATTTTCTTTAGGATGTAAGGAAACATTTAGTTTAAAGGCTCCATATGTAATGTCCAAAGACATAGGGGGCAGCATTGCTCGTTTACTATGGGTCCAAAAACAACAATAACAGCAGGGCAAGAATACTAAACAATTAACCAAACAACTAGAACTCTGATAATAACGTTATCTTACAATATGTATGTGTGCCGTTTGCATGTTGTTTAGTTTTAGTCTTCTAAGGAAGTGTTATGGAGTTTTACACAACATAAGTGAAGGGCTTCTTTAAATAAGAACAAATGTATCAAATCTAATAAATAAAAAGACAGCTGTTTTCTTAAGCACTAAAAATCAATGTGTCAACACACAGTTACGAGTTAACTAACACACAATAGGAATAATACAAAAAAAACATGTTGGTCAATTTCTTTCTATATTTTCCTTAAATGTAAAAAAGCCAAAAACCAACAATCTAATAAATCTTTCTGAAAAGAAACACAAACAGGGATCATTCTCTTGCTACACAAAGAGATACTCTTTTCGTGGTAATAGTTACATCCTGGAAAGGAAACAGTTTTTTCCTCAGCTCAGTACCTCCCTGCTCTGAGGACCCTCCTATGGGACAGGAGAGATAATCAACTTGAACCAAACCCCGCCCACCTGTTTTATTCTGGGGGCTTTATCAGTGCCTACATGTTGCCTGCTCTGCATACTGGACCCAGAGAGAGAACACAGAAGATCTCCTCCACAGATTACCCATGCTGACAAACACACATATTCACCTCTGCGGACGTTAAACTCTGCAGCTCTGACACGATGGATTTTTTAGACAGTGGCTACCTGGACGCGCGCTCTCCGTATGATAACACCTTCAATTTCTGGAACGACTACCTCGGTCTGTCGACACTCGTGGCCAAAAATAAGCTCCCGTCCTTCAGACCCAACTCTATTACAGAGTCTCTTAAAGCGACGCTGGGCTTGGAGGATGATTCCCCGGTGTGCTCCTGCGTAATTGGGCACGGCAGGGACGGTGATGGACACTCGGAGTGCTGCTGCGCGGCCCCGGGCTCCCCACCGATCTCCATCTACGATCTGAAGGAGCGCATCTCGCTGCTCAGGCCCTACGAGCAGCTTTCTGCTGATTCCCCGCTGGGAGACAGAGATTCTTCCTCTTACAGAGGGAGCTTCGCCGGCTTAGACCTTCTCTCCATGGAAAGGAGGCGCAAACAGACTCAGAGGTGCAAGCCAGAGCCGAAAGTGTGCGTCTTCTGTCGGAATAACGGCGCGCCGGAGGAGGTTTACGGCACCCATATTCTGAAGACAGCGGACGGGAGAGTGCTGTGCCCAATCCTCCGGGCGTACACATGCCCCCTCTGCAGTGCCAACGGCGACAATGCGCACACCATCAAGTACTGCCCGCTGTCCAGAGACCAGACGAGCCAGAGAGTGGCAAAGGGAGGCAGACCGCTGGGGAAACGGCTGAAGATCTTCTAAGCGAGGAGATGAAGTTTGAGAGTTTGCACTGTACATTGTGTGTATGGCAGTTGTTTTGCCCCCATTTCATGCACAAGACAAGTCTGGAGTAAAATAATGATAGTTTTTTTCTATGTGTCAAAGCTTCATTATGTTTCTCTTGGGCACAGTTTATATTTGGATGCATTACGCGCAATATGTTTCCTCCCCTCCCAGCACTCTTTGGACTTTGTGATCAAAATGAACCAAAGCACTGTACAGATCGACATGTGAATGCCCGCCTTCATGCTGTATTCAGAAGTTGCTGTGTTTCTAAAGAAGCACAGTGCCAGAGAAAACTGTCCTGTGCATGTCAGCAGGCTGCTCTGGGTTTATGATTCCAACATAAATGATGAATATGCAGCACTCCCGAGATGAATGTTCAGTCCCATATGGACATGCAAGATATACTTCTTTATATCGAGCACAGTTTCTTTCCTGAGATCAATGTTTTCTACCAAAGGAATACACTTTTGTATTGAAAGGTCATGTCATTGTTTATATGTTGGATGTCATTATGTGTTTTTATGTGGATAGTATTTTGCAGATTACAATTGAATGTAAAAACAAGTGGAAGGTAGATTGCTGGTTCACCAACAGTAGCTTGAGTTTACTGTTCAAAAACGAAATCTTTTTTTTATGCGGAAAAATATTCCTTTAATTCTTGTAAATGTTTTTAAAGGGGGTGAACAATTTGAGCAATTAGAAACCTGACATTCCAAAGTCTTTATCTGTCAATAGAAATCTTTTATGTACTTATTTTTACCTTATGTACCATTGGGAAATATATTCACTGTAAATGATTCTGAATAAACATGTCATTTGCATTTTCTTGGACTATTTGCGACGACAGCTGATTTTAATTTGCAACAGATCATGCTTTTCATCATGTAGGTGCAGCGGCATGAATGAATGTTATTTTGAGTCAAACGTATTTTGTCAAACATGACTGAATAAGCATACCCAGCTGTATTTGATCTGAAAACATATGAAATAGTCACACATTTGGTGCAAAGGCTCCACCTAGTGTTGAAACCTTAAATCACATTTACCTCTATTTAAAGAACTGCAACAATGTACATAGATGTTAAAGCATGTCCCTCTACAAAAGCCTTTGGATGTCAAAACAAACTAAATCAATTAAGGAGCAAGTTTGACAATGAGATAAAATATATAAATAAATATATATGTCATATCTTAGTATGGCAGGTGTTAAGATTTCAGTTTGGTATCAACCAGGCTAAGTGGTCTCACCTACTGGTATACTTATTTTTGTTTTGTTTTTAGGCTGGTACGGTCCAGGGGATGCAAGGACATTCTTCTTAAGTCTCAAACATATCATATTTTATTTCACAAAATTATTATTTCAATCAAAAAAGGTGTTGTCTGCCTCAGTTTCTCTGTATGTATGTCCTTCAGCAGGAGTAATAGAACAACTGTAGTCCAATATTTGTTAAACTAGTGGAAGGGCCTAGCATGGACGAACCCATTATGTTTTGAAGTGGATCTAAATCACTTTCAATAACATTGCTAGATCAGGCATTGGTGCTGCAAACATGTACTTTAGGAATAATCTGTAACATGAGTACCCGACTGGGACTATTTACACGATTGCCTACTAAAGAAACTTCAAAACAACACATCTTCAACATCAAGGTGTTGTTTATATGACTATAACCACATTGACACACCAAAGTCAGAAAAATAACTTCCCAACTTCAGAAAAAGGAATCATCAGAGGAGCAAATGAAAACACCCCAAAATGTTTTTAAGCCATCTTCCCTTTCCCAGGGTGGTAACAGTTCTAAATAAACATTTTAAAATAGGCCATTTCCCGCCAGAAATGTTTAATTATTTTCTCTAGCTGTCAGTGGTGACAAGTCCTTTAGATAATGTTCTAAAAATATTGGCTTTAAAGAGAGCAGGAATGTGTCATTGAGCAGGAATCTGAATCAATTTGTGTTTAACCAAATCATCTTGCCGTACCTCTTACTAAGGAGGATTTAAAGGCAGCTTCTGACTCATCTGGAGATGTCAGTCAGGAGGACAGTTTCTCTGTATCAGCAGGTCCACATTCTTCCCACTCTCACTGTCAAGATACCAGTGACTGCATTTTAAATAGATCAAACAGAAATGTCTAAAGATAGTCTGGGAACAACATCAGTAAGGAGGTTTGCAAAGAAGTGACTGTTTAGACTACATTAGAATCTGCATCAATAAGTCGACCAATTGGTTAGTCAATGTAGGAAACATTGTCATTTTCATGCTGTCAGAAAATACTTTTTTCAGTCCAAAAATAGATTTCCTGCTTTGCTCAGTTTTGTGTCATATTAAAGTGAATATTTTGGGGGGTTTTAAATAGCATTTTCCCCCTATATTCTAAGATTCTATACAATTAATGCAGAAAATATGATGAGAGGAGGTGATTAACATGTTTGCAGAAAATATTTATTTTCTAAATATTTGTTAAGTATTAAGTAACAAAATAGAGCACCGTCTGTTTAATATGCAATTTATCGGAAATTGTTTTTAATATTTATGTATGTGGGATAATTCATTACCATCGTTCAGAAGAAGCAGTGGGCTCTTATCAACTGCATCCATTTATTTAAGTAACAGTGTGGTAGTTCATTGATTGTTTTCTATGACATTAAAACCCTTAAGTGCCTGCTGTTAAATTGTATGCCCCTTTACGCACTATATCGATTCTTTCTAAAAGGGTTGTGGAAAATATTTTGTTTCAAGTAATTATTTCAGTTTTGCCCGTTTTTTTTTCTCTTTTCGATGTGGATGCATTCATTGCTTGACAAAGGCGATTGAGAATGCATTGAGGGAATAAAGTTGAGTGAAATATGCCTATAGAGTGAAATTGATTGCAATGTAATTTTTAGGGCAGATTGAAAGCCACTCTGCTCTACCACATAAACTCTGCCGGCTGAGGCTGAGAGTGATTCTGAAAACCAACCTGTTCTCTCCTCACTGCAGCAGCCTGCTATTGGCCTGTTGGATGCTGACAGCGCTGATGTTTCTCTGTAGTGGAGGGGGCGGGGGGGCAGCCTCACTCTATAAAAAGGCAGCGATCTGCAGCATCACTGAGCTGGTGCAGAGCAAAACGCCTGCTCATCCTCACTGATGGTGTGCAGAACAAGGGGGACATAAAAAAAACCTTCTGAAACTAAAAACATCCATATCCTTTTTCTTAAAAAACCAACAACAAAAAATTCATCATGAGCTACGATACCTTCTTCTCCTACCGCCGCCCTTGGGACAGCTACAGAGGCTCCCAATACACCACCAAGTCCTCCATGTCTCCCTCTCTCTACTCCTCTCCTGGAGCTCCTGCACCTGGGAAGAGGGTCCTGAGGCTGGCCTCCTCTTCCCTGCCAGACGCTTCTGAACGGATGGACATGGCTAAGGCTAGCTCCCTCAACTCAGAGCTGCTGGGCCTGCGGTCCCAGGAGAGGGAGCAGCTCGGGGACTTAAATGACCGCTTCGCCACCTACATCGACAAGGTGAGGCACCTCGAGCAGCAGAACCGAGCCCTGCTGGCCGAGCTGGAGGCGCTGAGGCGGCAGCAGAATGACCCGTCCCGTCTGCAGACGCTATATGAGGGGCAGGCGCGGAGCTTGAGGGCCACGATAGACTCGGAGAACGGGGAGAAGATGCGGATGGAGGCGGAGAGAGACTACCTGCGTGACGTGCACGAGCAGATGAAGGAACGATTTGAAGAGGAGGCGAGGCGGCGCATGGATGCTGAGGAGGCCCTGCAGAGCGCCAAGGACGACGCCAGCAGGGCCGTGCTCACCAACTGTGACGCCGAGGCCACTGTGGCCTCCCTGTGTGATGAGATAGTGTTCCTGAAGAAAGTGTTTGCAGAGGAGCACGAGGAGCTGCAGGCCCAGCTGCAGGTGGCTAACATCAGCGTGGATGTGGAGGTGTCCCGGCCTGACCTCTCCACCGCCCTGAGAGACATCCGGGGTCAGTACGAGCGGCTGGCCAGCAAGAACATGCAGGCGGCCGAGGACTGGTACAAGAGCAAGTTCGCCAGCGTGGCGGAGCTGGCAAGCAAAAACAACGAGGCCGTGCACGCCATCCGGGAGGAGACCATGGAGTACCGGAGGCTGCTGCAGTCCCGCTCCTGTGAGATTGAATCTCTGCGTACCTTCATCGAATCCCAACATAAACAGCTGGAGGATCTGGAAGACACGCAGACCAAAGAGGTGTCAAAGTACCAGGTGAATGATGGAAAACAGGATTCCTGATCTGCATGAATATTCACCTAACAGGGGAATGTGCACTCATACGTGGTACCTGGTCAGGTATTCTGCCAGTTTGTGTCCAGAAAGGCTTCAGAAGTGCTTTCAGATGTCTTGGCATCAAGGTCGGACGCAGAGATGAGATAGAATAATATAAATAGACTCAGAATACAAGAGAACACTCATTCATGTTCAGAAAGTAGAGAAACATCAAAAGGAGCTATCCTTTTGCCAAAAGGTGTAAATGATTCTCTGCAGCAGCGTCATCCTCCCCATGCTTTAGAGCTCAGCAGGAGTTGATAGCAGACTTGCAGCAGAGGTGAACATCCGCAAGGTTACCGTCTGAACAAAAGGAAATGTAGCTTCACCAAAAAAAGAGATCAACGATTTCCAAGCACACACACACACACACACACACGAGCTCTAAGGCAAACTGGTAACCGTGTCTAGTATCACTAACTGTGATATTTGATGATTAATGACTGTGTGTTTTTGTATTCATAGACGAGGATAAGTAAGTTGGAGCGGGATATCACCGACGCCAAGCAGGAGATGGTGTGCTACCTGAGAGATTACCAGGACCTTCTCAATGTGAAGATGGCCCTTGACATTGAAATAGCTGCATACAGGTGAGAGTTAAAGAACATGTATGTTTTATTTATAATATTACTCGACTGCAACATTCTTCAAGTTTTTCCTATTTTTCTCTTAATTTTCTGTTGAGAAAAGAAAAAAAGAGGCAATTTGCAGTTTTTGCACGTATATAAATTTGACTGCATGAGGCCAGATGTTTATCACACATTTGTAATGTGTAAATATGCAGACAAATAGACAGCATACTGAAGGATTTATTTTGTCTTTTCAGGAAACTTCTTGAGGGGGAGGAGATTCGTCTGACTTACCCTTCCCTTTCCGCCCTAAACTAAATGCCACCAGCCTGGCATCCACTTGAATACTTCACCCCTTTTTGTTGTTTTCTCCCCTCTACCACCTTTGCCCACCCCAAAATAGCCCTTCCATCCTTTTTACTCTTCCCAAAAACAAAAAAAATCGCAAACCAAAGCTCATCGTTCTCAAGAAAGATGCGCCCTTGTGCTAAACAAGAGGTCCACCAGAAGTCCCCCTTCTTCTACACACGTTCTGACATCGCACATCACGAAGATGGCAGACTGTAAAAATGCAGAGTGGCTGCACTGCATAAGCAACATAAAGCTAAGTCGGGCAGCAGAAATGTTTTGGCTGAGTTCCTCTTTCTGTCTTACGTGTTAAGGTCCAAACAGCAGAGTTACTATTTGACTCTTCTGTTGTGCAAACATTTGACCAATTGTTTGTGAAGGATGTCCCTTTTATCTCTGGATGCTTGGACTTTATCTGCGTTTGAAATGACGCAAGAAACATGCAGCGTTATTAACGGGGAACTCTACCAATCCATCATGCCTTGTCCTGCAAACCTGGTTCTCTATAGTCAGTGAACCTGTAACCTTCAATACATTTATTTTCACTATATTAAAGACAAAGTGTTGTCCTTTTAAGTTAGTCGTCCTCTGCATTTACACTGATACTACTCGTTTGGTTGGTTTTAAACCAGAATATGTTTGGGTTTTTCGATTTGGCCAGTTGTTTACATTTCTAATTTAAATTAAAACTGTAATTTTGTGCATAGGTTCTGGACATGTAAATGCTGTGGAAGACTAATTGTTAGTAGTTTCTTCTTATATTCATGCAGTGTGTCTCACAGCTTATCTGCATTAGATTTTCTGTTCTGTGAGTTCATTCAAAGCTAAACAATGAAACAGAAAGATAAGTGCAGGAGCTCCTTGTTGTTCGTCTGACAGTGTTATATCTAAATGGTGCTTTACATCTGTGAAACTAAAACCAAGTACCCACCATTAAGCTCTATGTAACAGCCGGCAACAAGCTGAATAAACATATAACTGACCTGCAAACCTGTTCACATCTCCTGTTTTTATTGATACTTTAAAAGGATGATATGTCTCTTTCTTGTACAACAAAATATTGGTTTTTAAGTTTCAGAACAATAAAAAAACATAACATTGTATATTCAATCAAGGTATATTCTTGATTGGTTAGGTATCTGAGTTTCAAGGTTTTCCTTCTGAAATACTGTATGACAATAGAAGAAGAGGTAACTTCACCCTTCTTAAACTTCACCTTACTTACAGCTCTCAATGTCACAATGTACGGCACACAGCAGCACTGCACCATTTCCCATCATTCCCTGCTCCTGGCACGCTGACAGAAGCTGTGATGTGTTGGCCTCGCCTTGGCAGGATCATCAGTCACCAGGCTGACACCCAGCATCTCACTGAACCATGAAGAACCACACAAAGAAAATTCACATTTATATTTACTACATATAGTGAGTGTAAAACTAAAGCTCAGCAGCACACAAAACAATATGTGTACGTCTAATTTTAAGAGCCAGTTGGTCTCTGCTGTTGTGAATCTTCAACTACAAAATATGTTAGTCTTACCATAAGTATTCTCTAACTCAAAAGTAATATTTTTTTTAGATACTTATTTTATATTTACTCAATAACTGTATTTAAATACAATGTTCAGCTACTTTTTCCATGTTATGCTTCTTTATACTTGTATTTAAATAGACTTCAGAGGTATTTATTGTACTATTAGTTAAGCACCTTAGGCTATACATTTAGTGTATGAAAGGTGCTATACAAATAACATGTATTATTATATTTTTTAATAGATATTTTAATACATTATGCACATGTATTTACTTGCATGGTCTCACTTGCACTTTTTTAAATGTATGTGTATGTCTTAAGTATATTCTATGTTGCACTATTGAATCAGTCTGGGATTTAAGAGTTTAATTTCTTAAAATCACGCAGTGGCTATTTTGTGAATTTGACCTCTATCCTTTCAATGTTTGAAAGTACCTGGCTGCTAAAAAACAGTTAAGCTAACCTAGCTATTTAGCTAACTAGCTACATAGTCTCGTAGCTAGTTAGCTGTCACTATAGACAGCTTAGTTAGTAATTAGGCATTACGTTTAAACACCGGCGTATTAGAGAGTTAGTAATTACTCAAAACTAGTTTGAAAAGGCACACTATTATTTATTTTTAAAGCATTTTCTCCTGCCTATAGATGGCGGTAGAGGCTAAACTACGTCGGTCTTTCCTCAGTTAGCCCGAGCCGCGTTGCTAATTACTTCCTCCGGTCAGAGGACACCAACATGGCCGCCTCCTTCTGTCGATAACATTTCAATCTCAATGTTAACTTTCCTTTAACTAACCGTTACACCTTTCCTCTAACAAACCGCACCTGAAGCCACACTTTCCACTCCGACATGTTCCAGGTTATCGGTGGGAGAAGCGTCCAGGCGGCCCGGGTCCTTGCACCGAGGAGCGCCGTGCTCGTGGAGGCTGTCCGGGGCAGAAAGTCCCGCACCGACCCGGTGGCTAAGTCCAAAGTGGGGCGAATCAAAATGCCTCCCCCGGTGGATCCGGTGGAGATGGTGGTCCTGAAGGAGAGATATGGGGAGTACCAGATGATCATGAGGGCGCTCCGGTAAGTTTGTAGCGTTTATTTAACTGACTAACCTGGATTTAAAATCACTATAACGGTAATAAACAGCCGTTGACCAGACGTTAAATCAAACTGAAATTCAAAGGAGCTTCATTGGCATGACCATATCAAAGATGTTTTATTGCCAAAGCATTTTTTACAAAGCGTTAAAACAAAGCTGTGTCCCTGTTAGGCCGGAAAGTGTTACCTAAACGTATAAAGAGCTACACATATAACATTTGTTTCAACCATAGACTGTATATATGGGTTTCAACCCACTTCTTTTAATGTGCCACATTTGCTTGCAGGTGGCAAAAATGTCAAGTATGTATTTGCCAAAATGTTTCTTTGACTTGATCAAAAATATTGCTCTGTCAAAGCTGGTATTATACCTTTTTAAGGATAATAAACACATAATTTTAAATTTGCACAAATAAATAGGTTTATAATCTCATGTTTACAATCCAAAACATTGTATAACTAAATAGCAAAAGCTGGTATAAATTGTATATAAACTTAAACAAGAATAGAAGTAAAACACAGAAAAAAAAGTATATTATCTAAATATGTTTTAGCTTTAACTAACCTAATTACTGTTATGCCATTATGTTCTGTGTTTCAGTCTGGAGTTTAAGGAGGAGATGCTTCGGAAAAAGTACGAGGAGGACACAGGCTCTCTGGCAGAGGAAAGGTCGAGGCAGGAGGCGCAGGAGCATCGTGTCCTCATGGACTTCAACCACCTGGAGAACCAACGCATGCTCAAACTCAGGTGAGAAGACATTTAAAAGATGAAAAATATAAAACTATTATAAAGATGCAAGCCACTTGTGGTTTGGGGTCTTGTTTCCATGTATGTGATTTCCTTTTCTTCAAGTTTGAGCTCACTGTCCTTGGTATTTTTCCAGAATTGTGAGGGTCCAGATGGAAAAAGAGGAAGCTGATCGCAAGAAGTTCGAAGTTATCCTTCAGCGCGAACAAGAGCAGCAAGAAATTGTCAAAGAAAAAGAGAAAGAAATATTGAAGTTGCAGGTCAGTCCCTTTTCTCTCTGTTTAAATGTTATTTTGTATTTTATTTAGCTGTGAATGTCCTTTTTTTTAAAGTGTTCATCGTGAGCATTTCATGGGGATTTGACTTTATAGAGTTACAGGGATGACTAATTGTTGTAGGTCGTTTGGATGATAGTATTTCACTGGTTCCCCCAACAAAAAGCCAATGGGATTTCTCCATTGGCTTTTTTAAATGATTGCAGAAAATAAGGTCTGTGGCCTTCAAAGGTTTCTGATACTTAGAGGTTTTGTTCAGCAGGATAATTGGGATTCCACTGTGAACATGTGCCTACCCAACAAGCAGCAACACGAGACACATCAGTATTCCCAAACTAAGACCTTACGAATCTGACTTTTTTCAATTACAATTTCTTACAGGAGGATGCAAAGAACTTCATCACCTTGGAAAACGTGGATCAGCGTATAGAAGAAGCTCTGGACAATCCAAAGAATTACAACTTTGCCATCGACAAACAGGGGAAAGTTATCAAACAAACAATGCTGCAATGAAAGATAAACATCTGAGGAAATAAACTGCAAAGAAATATCCAACAACCTGGAAGCAGATTTCCTTTAACTAAACACAGGAAAAGCATTCAGCCAGAGAGAATCATCAGACATGTAAAACTAAGAAACATCGAAGTGGTTTCCTGCCTTTTTTGCGTTATATTCTTCCTTTTTTGAATGCTGTACATTCACCTTTTACATGTTGTTTTGATCATATCTGTCTGCTCATGATATGTAATGTCTGTAAATTAAATAAATGTTTTCTTGGTTTCCACTTTAATAGACTATTTTTTTTTCAACAGAATAGGATAAAAAAATAGAACCCTTTTTTTCTATTTCTCAATAATTTAAATACTTTTCCATATTGGGTTGTACTAAACTAATTTTCAACATAGACTAAGTTTTCACATAAAATGAATTTGCTTTGGCGTATTGGTGAATACATAAAAAAATGTAAATGAATGATGAAAATATATTAAACAATTAAAAATGTGTACAAGCAACATACATGTACAAAAAATGGAAAATGACTTGAGAGAAAAACATGAATTGAATTATAAATAGAGGAATTGTGCAGTTATAGTAGTATTAGCCCCTATGTGTTAATGTAACACATATTCTTGTTAATAACTTTTGCAAGTTAATTTTATATAGACTGCTTTATCTAACTTATTTATTTTGGTGACGTGTTTTTCCTATCACAATTGAATCCTTTGTTTCTGCGATTGCAGCGTTGGGCCTGTAGGGAGCGCTGTGGGCAGTCTGCTGTCAGTGTTTACCTTAGTCTATGGTGTTTACTGTCATGTCCATGTCATGAAATGCGGACTGTCCAACAAGGCGATCTACACCACAACACTTGCAGCAGGTGCCTTTTCCCTGTGTCACTTTTTAGTGCAAATAAAAAAGTAGTTTGTGGCAATATTTCAGTACCATTCCTTTTGGACACACATATTTCTACATGTTTGGCTCTTCATGGCATGTGTTGATTTATTTTCTACTCGTCGTCCTCAGTGGTGAAGAGGAAGGCATGGAGTTCTTCCTCGGCAGGTATGTTGTCCTCCTCACTGACTGTGATCTTCTGCTCAACAGGGAAGCACCTGGGCCTGAGCTTTCTTCCAGTCTGGAGAAAAAAGGATAAAGTTCAAACGGTTCAAAATGTATTTTTTAAAGCAACATTAACTTTTTGTTGCTGTAATGTACTCAAGCAGATTTTTTCCTAATCGTACCTGATGCCAAGTCTTATACATGTATTATATTATTTTTATTGTTTTATTAATTTATTTATTTTATAGGTTTTTATATTTGATCGTATTTATTTGTTTTGTCTTCCTTTATTTTACCGAGGGATCATATTGATTAAATTATGATTTATTTTGAATTAATATACCTTTTACCTTGTGTGTCCCTTAAAGTGTTGAACCATTATATCATGTTGCTATGAGGTATATGTGCTAAAAGGCTCTAACGTCTGGCCTGATGTGAAATTCTTCTTCTCTGCTTTAGATTGTGATGTGTGCCTTGTGTTTAAAGCACTTTGAGCTGCGCATGGTGTATGAAAAGTACTATAGAAATACATCTTATTATTATTATTATTATTATTATTATTATTATATAGTGGAGGATGATCCTGATTAATTGCATTAAATTTAAATGTGTGGTATAATGTTTCCAATATGGCATTATTCCTGTTGGAGAGAAGACTCACTTTTTTCTTGCTCTCATCCATTGACCTTTGCTTGCACTTCTTCAGCATCTCTAAGTGCTTCTCCTTCTCCAGTTTCAGCTGCTCCTCACGCAGCCTGGAACATGATGCAGTACAAGAGAACAAGGTTTAACCTAACAGAGCTCATCACACAACCGCACCTCTCTACACATTGTTAATAAACCATTTACTTGTGACTGGCCTGCAACATATGACACTGAAAAAAGCTCATTTGCAAAGTCTTCCCATTTTTTTCTGCACTTTCTTTTATTAGTCTAGTTGCCACATCATAGAGTCCTATTGGGAACCTTATTGAGTACCACAACGTTTTCTGTTAGAAATGTATAGTACGGGTCCCCAGCATATCCAAACTGCCGGATTCTAACTTTAGTACAGACACTAGTTAAAAAATTGGCAGATTTGGACAATTTCTGAGTGGTTTTGGCAGTTATTGAGGAGTCCATTTCTGACATTTTCAGGATCAAAAATGCCAGTTTTAACCAGAAAATGCCAATCTTTGTTCTCTCTGTGGGCTGATTTGATTCATTTTGTGTGGGTTTAGAAGATTTAGGGGACTCTAGATCATTTGGATAGGACAGATTGCATATTTTGAAGATAAATTGTCTGCAGTAGGGATAATAACCAGCCTGTCACAGAGAGTACACATATTGCCACCTTCTGGTTAAAACTGCTATCTTTGATCCTGACAATGTCAGAAATGTCCAGGTTCACATTACTGGCAACCACACTAATCATATCAACTGCAGTGAATAAAAACACACCATTTGAAAAGGTTTAATGTCATATCATTTCCATTTATAACATATGTGAAAACTCAGAAAAGGAAACAAAGGATTATGTACATGTTGGGTGAAATATATGATCTGACCCCTCAAAGCATAAATACTGTGATCCACAATATATTGATCTAAACACCACTGGGATCCACCTTTAACTCCAGGCTCATAAACACAGACCTGCTCCTCCTCTCGCTGTCCTTGATCAGCCTCAGTGTCTCCAGGTTCTCTTTAGGGATGCTCTCCAAGAGCTGGAACAGTAAAGATATACGGTATTCAACACTGGACAGCTTCTCCAAGGTGCTGAGGTAGGTCAGACGGGAGTCCACGCAGCAGCGATGCACTTCACTTATCTTCACACCCAGAGCATCTGACATCGTATCCTGTAGGTAGGGAACAGACAGAAACACATATAAAACATCTGAATGAGATGCTGCAGGCCACACCCCTCTGCAAAGTCTTTTTTTATATTTTTACATTTTCATATGGATGGATCAGGACAGAAAGAGAGAGAATCTTTGTTCCTGAAACGTTCTGAGTCTCTTAACACAGAGGGGACATGTGTGTATGTATAAAAGACATGAACAAGTGGATTTTGAATAACAGGCTCCTCGAACAATGCAACATAAAACAAAACAAAACAAGATAGAATGTAATATTACATTCTGTACAGTGAAATAAAAAATACTGTTTATTGTAATAATAGATCAATATTTCAGATGCACACAGATTGATGGTATGAAGTGGTAGCAGTCTCATGGCCTGGGGGCTGAAACTGTCCCTGAGTCTGCTGGGATGTGTGCTACAGTGAGATAGGATACCACTTTAGAGGATTTCTTGCTTTTTTGTTTTCCTTTTTAAATTGTAGGTTAAATCAAATGAAAGTGTTCTACTCTGCTGCATCTAACGTACAGTACACTGGGCTTCCTTACGTGGTCCTCTGTCTTTAACGAGTCGTGGAGCTGAACCTTCCTTTTGAGCGTGGCGGCTCTCTCCTGGTCGCTGGCGATCCTTTCCTTCATCTCGTCCAGCTGCAGCGTAAGTTTCTCATCATCCTCTTCCCTGCACACACACAGGGGAGAGAGACATCCATCAGTTTATTGTCACATGCTGGTCACAGCTTAGTATCTAGCACTTCATGATTTTCTTTTGGACATTTATTAAAACAAGTTCCTTGACAGCCAGTCTCACACAACATGGTAAAGTGTTGTGAAAATCCTGAATGTCCTCTTCCAGTATGAGAGTAACATGCTAACAAAGGTATCCCAACTGTAGCTGTGAACATGACAGAATGTGTGATTACCTAGAAGAGCATCAGGACTGTTTGAGGTATATGATAGCTATGTGATTAACATGATGATTCAGCCTCTATGGAGAGAGACATATGACAAGCATGATCATTTCTGACGTGGAGCTAATCTGAAGTAAACATTGAATACTGCTTTCTATTCCTCCATCTTGTGACTGTGGAACTCCCTCTCTTGGATATCAGCATGTGAAGGACACTGTTCAGGAACTAGTTGATGCTCTGTATGTGATGACTACTTCCATTCTGGAGAGGATCACAAATACATGGATCCTGAGATTGAAGCGGTGATATTTTTCAAACATAAAGATACAAATAATACTGTTTAAAAATAAAAAAGTACAATATAAAATGATATTTCTCAATACAAAAGTGTTAGACATACAAAGAGGTGAAGGATTATTAACCTCTCTGTATGTCTTATTTTACTATTCCAAAATGTCCAATGTAATGTCTAAAATATGTTCACTTTGCTATATGGGGCATTCTACCAAATTGATGCAAAGTGCAGTGCCACAACAAGAAAAACTATTTAACAAAACAATTAAGTATTCAGACATAGATATTTACTAAGAATATGTTATGGTCTACTTAAACATAAGGCATTCAATTATATAGTGATAAGCTTAATATATACAAAAACATCATTTATAGGTTACTTTCTATTGGGAAGTACATTTCAATTTCTGTAAATATCACTTAAAACATCTATTTTGTTTAATGGTGTATTTAGAAGACCTTTATGATTACATTCAAACAGAAGTTGGAATATTATTAGCTAAACCAGCTAGATATGATGGAATTTGGACATTAACGCGAGTGTAGTATAACCGGACGAGAGAGAGAGAGAGAGATCAGCACCTGGAGCTCTGCCCGCTGTGAGGGACCGGTGAGCGGAGCAAAACACACCTTTAGACCTAACACATTTATCTATGGCACTGTCGTATACATTGAATTATTCCATTTGATCATATGTAATCAACTTAGGTACCCCACCCAAAAAAAATATATATATTCATAACTCATATTCTCATATTCGAATACCTGAATAATTTCGAATATTTGATTAATCGTTCCCATCCCTAATATAAGAAATCTTAACCTGTTTAGAGACTGTCATTGTCATATATACACCAGTTGTGTTTTCTCTATGATATTATGTTGAAATATGAGCTCAATGACTCTAAACAGTAATGATAACGACAACATTATTTCACAATTTGGGATGAATAAAGTATTCATCCACCCACCCGTCCGTCCATCCATCCGGGTCTGCCCACCCTCCCCCCGTCCATACATCCATACATCCATACATCCATACATCCATATATCCATATATCCATACATCCATACATCCATACATCCATACATCCATATATCCATACATCCATATATCCATATATCCATACATCCATATATCCATACATACATACATCTATACATCCATATATGCATATATCCATACACATCCATACACATCCATACATCCATATATCCATACATCCATATATCCATACATCCATAAATCCATATATCCATACATCCATATATCCATATATCCATACATCCATATATCCATACATCCATATATCCATACATCCATACATCTATACATCCATATATCCATACATCCATATATCCATATATCCATACATCCATATATCCATACATCCATATATCCATATATCCATATATCCATATATCCATACATCCATATATCCATACATCCATACATCTATACATCCATATATCCATACATCCATATATCCATATATCCATACATCCATATATCCATACATCCATATATCCATATATCCATACATCCATATATCCATACATCCATACATCTATACATCCATATATCCATACATCCATATATCCATATATCCATACATCCATATATCCATACATCCATATATCCATACATCCATATATCCATATATCCATATATCCATACATCCATACACATCCATACACATCCATACATCCATACATCCATATATCCATACATACATACATCCATACATCCATACATCCATATATCCATACATCCATACATCCATATATCCATACATACATATATCCATATATCCATACATCCATACATCCATACATCCATACATCCATATATCCATATATCCATACACATCCATATATCCATACATCCATACATCCATATATCCATATATCCATACACATCCATACATCCATATATCCATATATCCATACACATCCATATATCCATACATCCATACATCCATATATCCATACATCCATATATCCATACATCCATACATCCATATATCCATACATCCATACATCCATACATCCATACATCCATACATCCATATATCCATATATCCATATATCCATATATCCATACACATCCATACACATCCATACATCCATACATCCATATATCCATACATCCATATATCCATACATCCATATATCCATATATCCATACACATCCATACACATCCATACATCCATACATCCATATATCCATACATCCATACATCCATATATCCATATATCCATATATCCATACATCCATACACATCCATACACATCCATACATCCATATATCCATACATCCATACATCCATACATCCATACATCCATATATCCATACATCCATACATCCATACATCCATACATCCATACATCCATATATCCATACATCCATACATCCATACATCCATACATCCATACATCCATATATCCATACATACATACATCCATACATCCATACATCCATACATCCATATATCCATACACATCCATACATCCATACATCCATACATCCATACATCCATATATCCATACATCCATACATCCATATATCCATACATCCATACATCCATACATCCATACATCCATATATCCATATATCCATATATCCATACATCCATACACATCCATACACATCCATATATCCATACATCCATATATCCATACATCCATATATCCATACATCCATATATCCATATATCTAATGCTTTAGCCTCTACATATTATTTAGGGCTGTTCTTTTCTTGACCTAACTAACCTCAGGATAAATCATGCTTACATTTTCCTAGAGTTGGTCTCTATGTCCTGCATGAGCTCCTTCAGTGGCTCATCCACCCAGTTTGAGATGCGAGTCAGTGACAAGACCTGATCTGTGAACTCTGTCACCAGGTCCAGTATCTGGTGGGCTTCAGAGGAGAAGAGCTCCAGCTTCTCCTGCAGGGGGGGGGGGGGGGGGGGGGGGAGTACACTGTGAACATTGCAAATATACACTCAAGACACAATGAGGTAGAGCAGCAGGAAAACTGACCTCAGATTGGGAGCTGTCGCCATCCACGTTACCATCCGTGACCCTGCAATGCCACAGACAGGGTTTGTGCTGGAGACAGATTAAGGTTTAGCACAGAGCCCTGTGAAGTGCCTTCATAACCTAAAGAATTCATCTGTTTGCATCCGACCATTTATTTATTCTATTATATATCACGACAATAAACAATACATTTTATTTTATTTCACTGTACAGTATTTAATTTGAATTTCTTTACTTGTCTATCTTATTTTATTTACATGTCTCGTGCATTTACTTGGTTTTTGTTTTGTGTCCTATGTAGGAAATAAGTATTTGATCCCTTGCAGACTTTGTAAGTTTGCCCACTTACAGAGAAATGAACAATCTATAATTGTAATGGTAGGTTTATTTTAACAGTGAGAGTGAGAATATACAAAAGAAATTGAGAAATTGACATGATATAAAAGATACAAATATATTTGCATTTAATTGTGTGAAATAAGTATTTGGTCCCCTTGCAACAAACAAGGATTCTGGCTCCCACAGACCGGTTACATAAGTCCTCTTCCTTTAGGAAAGTACTCCTAATATCTACTTGTTACCTGTATAAAAGACACCTGTCCACAGAATCAACCAATCAGATTCAAACCTCTTCACCATGGACAAGACTAAAGAGCTGTCTAAGGACCTCAGGGACAAGACTGTAGACCTCCACAAGGCTGGGACTGGCTACAAGACCATCAGAAAGTAGCTTGGTGAGGAGGAGACAACTGTTGGTGCCATTATTCAGAAATAGAAGAAACACAAAATGAGCATCAGTCGCCCTCGGGCTGGGGCTTCACACAAGGTCTGGCCCCGTGGGGTATTGATGATCAGGAGAAAGGTGAGGGATCAGCCAGAACTACACAGGAGGAACTTGTTAATGATCTTAAAGCAACTGGGACCACAGGCACCAAGAAAACTATTGGGAACACACTACATCATAATGGATCAAATCCTGCAGCGCCTGAAGCCCCCCCCCCCTGCTCAAGAAGAACATGAACGGCCCGTCTGAAGTTTGACAATGAACATCTGAATGATTTAGAGAAGGCTTGGGAGGAGGTGATGTGGTCAGATGAGACCAACATCGAGTTCTTTGGCAGCAACTCGACACGCCGTGTTTGGAGGAAGAGAGATGCTGACTGTAAAGCCCCTGTCACACTGTCCCGAAATTGACACCCGATGGACACACGATTAAGGAAATGTTCAAATTCGGCTCTGATTGTAACAACATCGGGCCATTCGTGAGGGCATCTTAAGCCATCGTATGACCGCCGGTGGAGTTTCTCAGGCTCCGGCAGCAACTTCGGGAGCGGTGGCAACATCTTTGGCATCACAAAGCATTGCCCAAGGACCTTGTGAAGGTTCATTTTCGTGTTGACTTCGCGTGTCCGTTTTGCCCTTCGTAAGGCATTCGTGAGGGCATCTTAAGCCATCGTATGACCGCCGGTGGAATTTATCAGGCTCCGGCAGCAACTTCGGGAGCGGTGGCAAAATCTTTGGCATGCCAAAAATGGCTTAAGATGCCCTCACGAATGGCCCGATGTTGCTACGATCAGTCGAATTTGAACATTTCCTTTATCTTTGCGTCCATCGGGTTGTTTTATTGCACAACAAAATCATGTAAACATATTATGTAAATAAACCAATTTGTGTTCTGTGAAACTAAAAAGGATATAATATATTATTTTGAAGGCGAGGAAGTTGTTGTTGCTATGGAAACAACATGACGGAGAAAACGTAATATCTTCTACATATAAAGACGGAGAAAGTAAAGAACAAAGTCTGAAAATATCAGTACAGTATCATAGTACTTTAACATAATTGTTTTTGTTACTTTCGTTGCAGTTGCATGTCTTAAATGTAATGTAAATGTTGCCTTCGTGTGTGGTTCGGGGCCATCTTCGTGCGAAATTCACAATTCCATATTCGTGGGTCCATCGGGTGTCAATTTCGGGACAGTGTGACCGGGGCTTAACCCCAGAACACCATCCCCCTCGTCAGCATGTTCATTATGCTTCGGGGGTGTTTCTCTGCTAAAGGGACAGGAGGACTTCCCTGCATCGAGGAGAGGGTGGACGGGGCTATGTACAGGGACATCTTGGCCGATAGCCCTCAGCCAGGACTCTGAACATGGGTCATGGAGGGGTCTTCCAGCAGGACAATGACCCTGAACATACGGCCAAGGCAACACAGGAGTGGCTTAAGAAGGAGCACATTCAGGTGATGGAGGGGCCTAGCCAGTCTCCAGACCTTAATCCCATAGAAAATCTGTGGAGGGAGCTGAAGCTTCCAGAAGCCAAGCATCAGCCTCAACACCTGCAGGATTTGGAGAGGGTCTTCAGAGAGGAGTGGACCAACATCCTTCCTGAGATGTGCACAGACCTGGAGACCAACTACAAGAAGAGTCTGACCTCTGTGTGTCCAACAAGGCTTTCTCCACCAAGATCTAACACATGTTCTGCAAGGGGACCAAATACTTATTTCCCTCAGTTAAATGCAAATAAAATGTTATCTTGTCAATTTCTTTCTCTCATTAGTCCAATAAACCTACCATTAAAATCATAGACTGTTTATTTCTTTGTAGGTTGGCAAACTTACAAAATCTGCAAGGGATCAAATACTTATTTCCTCCACTGTATATATTCTGTTGCATTGTTGGAGGAGCTTGGCACTTAAGATTGTCCTTGCCATATCTACACTGTAGCTTCTGTGTATAGAACAATAAAACCTTTGAAGTCTTTGAGAATGAAACACTGAACCACAGTATGTGAGTTAGACCAACACTTGCAGCGGTGATTGAGGTGAATGTGAGCGTTGATGTGTCCTTACAGCGTGTCAGTGTGTGGGGCGGGGGGGACTCCACCTGCACTGGAGTCCAGACGTCTCTCCGAGCCTGTTATCAGGGATGATTTCAAACCAAAGTCAGGGGATTTAAAAAATGTATACCTTAAATCAGGGGTTCCCAAAGTGTGAGCCGCGCCTCCCCTGGGGGGCGCCAGAGAGCTTCAAGGGAGACGCAGATAAAGAGGTTTAAAAAAGCTATTGTTTCATGTTTTAAGGAGGTGATGCTCAGCCAATCAACCTCTTTCAAATGCAATTGAATACCCCTGCATTATAGCAACAACAACAATAATAATAATAATAATAATAATAATAGCAATAATAATTGGGAGGGGGGGCGCGGCTGTGATTATGTTCTCTGAGGGGAGGCTCACCTTCCCACACTTTGGGAACCCCTGCCTTAAATAATACCTTATACATTCATATTGTAACTGATGTTGATTCACTTAGTTGTAACACTTTACCCTGCACCCTTGCCGGCTCTCTGAGGTGTGTATTTCTCAGATCCTCCTGCCACTCTGAAGGCGGCCGCTTCAACAGGATGTTCAGGTATCTGTTGTATTCAGGCCGGATCTCATCAAACATGGGAGGCTCCCTATGAAGAAGAAAGAGTACGTTTGGGTCCATGTTCATTGCAGATGTTTATTTTAAAACCTTTTTCAAGCACCTAATGGTTCATATCTGTTTGCATATAAACCATGGGCAGAGGTGGAAAGTCACTAAGTCACTTTACTCAAGTACTGTACTAAAGAATCATTTTGCGACACTTGTACTTTACTTGAGTATTTCAATGTGTTGCTACTTTGTACTTCTAACCCACTACAATTCAAAGAGAAATATTTTTACTTTTATTCCACTACATTTATTGAAAAGCTTTAGCTGCTTTTAACAAAATGCATCTCTAAAACGGTATCTAGTGACTCTTTAAGTCACAAAAGAGTCAAATTATTTAAATATTTAACAAAAAACTAAATCAGAGCTTTGTTTGTCTACAACAGTCAAATACTCCTTGATGCAACAATATTATCTAGAAATGTCACATGTATACATATCATTATATACACACATTAAGGCAATTCTTCTGCACTATAATTACTTTTACAATCTAAGTACATTTAGCTGAGAATACTTTTGTACATTTACTTAAGTAAGACTTTGAATGCAGGACTTTTACTAGTAAAGAAGTATTTTGACAAAAATGTATTGGTACTTTTTCCTCAAGTAAAGCATCTGAACACTTCTTCCTCCACTGGGCATATGTTCACATACAGCCTTAGCGTGGGGCAGATGTACACATACTTTATTTATGTTCAATTCACAATGTTAGCATAGGCCTACCTTTTATTAGTCCTTATTTTATTGGCTAACTCCTCATTTGAAGAATACTTCTCCTGCTTGATCTTGCCTTGTCTTTCAGAACTGATAACGGAGACAAGATTCCAACATTAGATAAATATATTGTATCCAGTCTGAAGTTAAAATGACAGAGAATCCACTGCTGCTCACAATATTCTGGCATTCACGGATGTCTCCTCAAACTTCTTCTGGCACTGTTCAGAGATGTAATTCACTTCCTTAAAGTTATATTCAACTAGTTTCACTTGTACCCTCTTTTTAAGAAGGGCTTTCTTTAGCTTCTTCGCCTTTGACCTGCTGGTCTTTAGAGACTCCTGAGGATGGAAGGATGAGGGGCAAAAGAGAGTTGAGGCTCATTAATGAGAGGGGGGGGGGGGGGGGGGTCATCAGGGAAGAATGAACAGGTTATGTTAAATTGATCATTTTCATTCAATTGATTATGTTGAACACATTTTTGGATCTCAGCATATATTCTTGATAGCGCGCCTTACAAAGGCAACCAGGCCCGACCTCAGCGACTTTGAAGTCGCTACAGTTTGTCAACAGAAAATATAGCGAGCCTCTCACCCTCTCTTCCACACACGCCTCACACAGGTGATTATATTTACTCTTAGTGCTGCCCATACCCATGTTAGCCAATTCATCCAACCAATATTTGATCCAAAAGTAATAAGTAACAACATTATAAACAGAAACCCCCACTCTCTGACTCTCTTACAATGCATGTGATTTAAGCAGGAACACCAGCACAGTACAGCTTCGCTCCACTCTATGGGAAACATTTAGTTAGCAATCAGAGACGTCCTCTGATCTACCCGCACCCCTCCCCCCTCCCCCAATCTTCTCACGCAGAGCATTGCTGCGAGAAGTAGAACAGCAGGTGTAGCAGGTATAATAATACAATCCCCACCACCCTGTAGTATACATTGTTTTAACAATAGCAGCAATACAAATGGAAAAAACAAAGGAAAACAAATAAAACATGGATGTTGAGTAAAATCAAGTAGTGGCATCATTGAAGGCTTTAGTGAAGAAATTAGTTGTAAGAAGTGATTTCAAAGATGTCACTGATTCTGCCAGCCTCAGATCTCGGGCAGGGAGTTCCAGAGCTGCGGAGCTCTGACGGAGAACGCTGGATCACTCTTTGTTTTTAGCCTGGTGTTGGTAACAGCCAGCAGAGCCCTACCAGAGGATCTGAGACTGCAGACAGGCTCATATGGGCACAACAAGTCAGGGAGGTCATCAGGAGCCAACCCGTTAAGAGCTTTAAAAGTAATCAGTGAAATATTAAAACAAATTCTAAAACAGAAAGGTCGCCAGTGAAGAGAGACTAAAACAGGGGTGATGGGGTCTAGCCTTCTTTTATTTGTCAAAAGTCTTGCTGCGTCTGTCATTTACCTCACAATCTTTTCTCCTGAGTTCATTGTACTGATCGTCATCACTCTCAGTCTCTGAGGATAGAGGAAAGATAATTGCAATATGAAGTCAGCAATCATTTCCAGTCATAAGTAATGCCTCTGCAACATGTAACATGCTCTCTGATCTTATTCTCAACCACCTTGTTCATTTAGGAATGTCTTCTGGTCAGGACTGTCTTGTCTTTGTTTACAGGGAGCTGAGTTATTCTGTATTTGTTGAGGATTATCTATCTTCTGCCCCATTTGATCCATGTCTGAAAGAAGCATTAGATTATTATAATTATAGTTATTTTTTACAGTAGATACTTACCTGTAGTGAGACAAACCTGAGATTGCTGAGCCTCTGGGGCTGTGCTGCCTCCGTATTACAGTAGCTGCAGAACGGTAACAATTCAAAGCTATTGAGGCAATTCTAGGCAGACAGAAGGGAAGGCACTGGAGGAATACTCTGTTACAAGTACAAGTCCTGCAATCAAAATGTTACTCATACGAAAGAAGAAAAGTACAAGCATCAAAATATAGTTAAAGTAGGCTACCAAAGTAGTCATAGTGCAGATTGGTCCATTTCAGAATAATATATATGATGTGTTTTATAATGATTGATCATGAAAGTGTTCTCAAAGCTGGTAAAGGTGCAGCTAGTTTGAATGACTTTGTATACTGCAGGGTAGCTTGTGGATTTACTCCAGGTGGAACTAAAGTCTGATTTAACACCTGATTATATTTCACATCATTCATCCACATCTGTAAAGTAACTAAAGTTATTACATGGTTTAGTTGAATACTCAATTCTGATTGGTCAATTCAGAACACGTGACACGTTGTTAATCCAGAACAGACAGACCGCTGTCAAGGATTTATTGACCGTTGTTAAGGACGCTCACATCTGCACAAACAAGTCCGTTCGATTTAAATGTATACAGTTTGGCCGAAAAGCAAACTGCATGTAGTTTGCTTTTCTAACTGACAAGACAAGAGCGACAAGTTACATTGCTACATTAGTTCAAACAGTAACAACGGCCTATTTTTCTTAGCGGATGCATGTCAATTTAAATCAATACTAACTATTTTTTTAAATCAATAAAATCTTTTTCTGAATCCATAAAAGCATTTCAATTAATATTGGGAGTCATATCTTTACTTTGTTGAGAATGTGGCTATGTAATAAGCGGGATAATGTGCAGCTTTTCTTTTCCCCATAATGACCGCGTAGCTGCACATTATCCCTTACGTATTAAATACATGTAGTGGAGTAAAAGTACATGATTTACCTGAAATGTAGTGGAGTAGAAGTATTAAGTAGCAACAAAATTAAAATACTAAAGAAAAGTACAAGTACCTTTAAGTAGGCCTACAGTACTTGACTAAATCTACTTTGTTGCTTTACACCACTGATTCCAGAGAAGAGAATATTTTGCGTATCCTAAACGATAAGTACCGTTAGCCGTACACAAAAGTAAGCCTGCAGAGCGGGGCATTATGCGGACTGAACTTTGGCTTAATAAAGCTAAATTAGCTTAACAATGTATAATAGCTGAACAAAAATTGTTCTGACAGAGTATACATAGCCTAAAGCAAACCGATTTAAAATAACTTAGGTATTTAACTTTATATATTATTATTGTTGTATTTATATATATATATATTATAATGAGGCTCTACTTACTGTAAATTGAACTCTTTAGCGTTAGTTAGGTTAGCTTGCTCCTGGTAGCCCTGCGGTCATGGTAACTGCCTTCCACACAGCTTCAAACGGAAACATTGCAGATCGATGCCACCGTTTGTTAAGGGCCCGTGACTGACAGCGGCACCCAACATTTTTAAAACATTAAGAATTTTTTTTTAAGTAACCTTTCATCAATCATCAATAATTAACATTAATATAACTTTATATTGATAATGTACTCACTAAACTTA
The DNA here is from genome assembly GCF_949606895.1 of Notothenia rossii. Classification (NCBI taxonomy): domain Eukaryota; kingdom Metazoa; phylum Chordata; class Actinopteri; order Perciformes; family Nototheniidae; genus Notothenia; species Notothenia rossii. The sequence goes on along the minus strand of NC_136905.1, from coordinate 78,035,316 downwards.
TGATTAATTTCACTTCTTTTCTTCCAAAAGTTAATTATCCAAAACCTCTGTACACCCCCCTCTATTTACATGTAATGGTTTGGTCCTGCCTCCAAACGCTGTGCGGCACCGCACTTTCTAGCAGCAGAGAGTGGCTGCATTTCAGGTCGATTAAATGGAATCCTTGCGTCGTTTCCCAGCGTTTAGTCCCTCCCACCAGGGAAGCATGGAGAGACGCAAGGAAATCACGAAAAGCAGGGAAATTAGTTTTAAGAGCAATGGGACGTCCTTTCCTCCGGAGAGTCACGTGAAGCGACGTCTGTTTGTGATGACACCGCACAGCTGATGTCTGACAGCAGCTCTGTCCCTGTTGTTTTCACACACAACCCCGCCTCTGTTCGTACACATTTACTGACATATACATTTGTATCATCTGTTGTAGACCCAAATAAATAAAATAAAAATAAGAACTCATCCTCAAAAAAGATAAACGCCATTCTTAAAATGTATAAACGAAAAAGCGATCATGAAAATGTTTCCAATAAATGAATACAAATATTTTTGACCACTTTTTTGTTCAGATATATCACATATTTTTAACTAAATGATACATTAATTGAAACAAAACACAGTATAAACTGAGCAGTGACTGTCGTGAGTTTCATGTATTTTCTTCACTCCGCTGGGAAACTGCTCTCATGTCAAGAAGCATCAGATCAGTGCATGCACTGCATCGTCCAATCAGTGAGCGATACACAGTAAGGGGGCTGGGCGAGTATCTGAGGATTTCATCGGAGGATGGTCTGGTGGTTCCTCGATTATCGCTCCTCCATTATCGCTCCTCGCTGACGACCGAGGAAATGAAAATAGTCGACCTGAGACGCAGCCAGTGAGAGCATGTGAGGAGGGATGCTAGTACTTACGTGTGTACGATGTCTCAACGACTAACAAAGTCAGGCTTTCAAAAAAGAAAAGAAAGGAGAGAAAGAAAAAGAGAGAGGGATTTAAGGGCGACTGTATGTCACCCAGTTTTTCAAAAATAAAAGGAGGGTGTCAGAGACAGTGACGTGATCCAAGGGATAAAAGAGACAACTCTACCGACATGCACAGCTGCCTCAAATGTTTGTTGATTAATGTCAATAAACATGTGTGTTGAGAATTATGTTTGGTGTTTCTTAAATCACTGTAGTTTTTCAGAGTAATGAGATACAGATAAATAAACAATGATTATATTTGCAACCGACTCAAAATCTGATCAAGACAAAAAGCTTTTGTAACATTTAACAACATTCAGTACAATTCATTTTTCAAAATTGCTTTAAAACAAAAACATAATAGCATAATTATAGTTCATACTAATTTGAGGTAAATAGAATCTGCCTGAAGGATTTAACAGGAACAAACATATGGTGCAGGTTGGTTAATAGGGTTATGATATGAACTAAAATAAAAGATGGAGAACAACATTTTAAATAGTGTGTGAAGCTGCAATGATAGATTATATTCAATATGAATTATCAGAGAATTATTTTAATTAGAAAAATGTGATTATTTGTGGCCTATTACAGTTTTGTGCAATTACCAAGACACAAACTGGTACTTTTGGCACAATTATTAAAACCACAAACTCAAGTTGCATTTCATCTATTGAACAGATATGCTAAATCATAAGCACATCGTCTGCTTTACACTACGTTTGATATTCCAAAATACGCTTTTTGCAAATAACTACTCACTCTTATTTAGCCTACATTAGATACGTTATTCAAAACCGACAGCCTGTGTGTTGTTTGCAAAACACTGCCACTGAAATACCACACTCAATTATCAAGCCCCTGCACCCAGAATGCACAAAATTAGATCACTTAGAAACCTGAGCTTGAACACTTTGTTGTGCACAACAATGGAGGCCACTTTTGGAGAGAGAGTTAGAGGAAGAGGTAAATGCAATATACTGTATGTTGTCTTCAGTACCATACAGTAACTATGTTCATGTCATCTTCTCTCTCAGTAAAGTCATTGTGTCTGATACGATGAGTATTGAGAATAAACCTATTTGTGTGTTTCCACATTGCATGTGTTCATTCATAGTCCATATTTACAGCGTGCTACAAATGAAAATGCCTAAAACTTTGACTTGAATGTCTTGTTTATTAATCAACTAATGGACATGTGTTTCAATTCAGTTCATGTAAGCCTTACACACACATTCCTCTTTTGAGCGTCTAGTGATTATGGCCTGCATGTCTTCCTGTTCTAACTCAGCTGTCAGCTTCTTAGCAGTTTAGACAAACATCAAATTCATAATGTGTAGACTACTTGGACAAAATAATGCTTAACAACTGTTCCATTACTGAGTGAACTGTTTTAGGGGTCGACTGTATGAGATATCGTTCTCCCGCTTGCTGCTGGGTGCAGGTGAAAGTAGGGTGACAGTTCTGTTCACATCGCTGACATTTGTCACAGGTAAATCTTGCAGGTATGCAACAAACAGTCTATGGTTGTCACACAGCGACAAGCTGGACACTGGATTTACAGGACACAATACAAACCGGAAGTCATACAAACCGGAAGTCAGCTAAATAAAGTTATGCACAAAGCTTGCATACTTGTGGAAGGAGTGAAGTTAGGTAGTTGGTAGAGGGAAAAGCTCAATTTGGGAGAGAGCAGGAGACCAGTGCCACTTCCTCTGCCGGGGTGGATGTGTTGGATGGAGTAATCCAGGTCTCAGTGAGAGCAACGAAATCCAGAGGCTGCAGGGAGGACCTAGACCTAATGAGCCCATCTTCAGAAACTCTAAATGAATGTAAGATGTCTTTTAAGTAAAATGATAGTGTTGAATTGTTTGAGTTATATGTTTGTATGTATGTATGTTGTTTATATATATATCGTTCAGATTAATGTTGTCAGGTTTTTTTTGTTTTCTTTTTCTGCTTTGCCAAACGCCACTGTGTCAAGTGTCCTATTTGGATTGCCGTATGTAGCAGTCCAATACGGCGGATCATCTCGCGCTTGCGCAATGCAAGTCGGGCAAAGATGCAAATCGGGTAGTCACAAGCACTACACCCCTGGTTCTAAGGGACATGTTGATGTCATGATGGGTTGACAGCATGTCGAGGATAACATCGTATGTATATCCTTCGTTCCATCTCTTCTTCCATTCTTTCCAACTCAGTTTACAATTCGTGAAGAAACAGCTGAACAGTACCAAACAGGAAATACGGGATGCTGTCGGCCGGGTGCTGACCAATCACGAAGCATAATTTCTTGACTGGCAGCAAAAACAACCAATCACAGCAGTGCTTCTCTGGCTGGCTCTCTCCAATCACAAACAAGAAATGTTCTCCTTAAAGGAATACCCTTTCCGTAAAATGTGAAATGTTGAAGTGTTTTGTGAAATGTTGTTTTGACTTGCATTTCAGGGCCACCGTATCCCCCTTCCACTTTTGGGATTTCTCCTGGAGCTCAGGTTCGCCCATTACAATTAGGATTAAAATTTGGATTAGAAAGATTTAATTTAAAAATAAAATACAAATCTATCTTTTTACGTGTGTAAACATATACAGTATACATTATTTACTGTATCACATTTTGGTTACTAAAGTACTTCTATTTATTCATTGTATGTTTAATCAACACTTTCATAAATAAAACAACCCATGGTATGAAATATAAAATGGTGTTTTTATATTTGTCTCACTGTACACGTTCACGTTCCATTATATATGTTTATATTTTTTAAATGTGTTCATAGAAGCTGGTCAAATATTCTGGGACTTTAATACTCCAAAGTTGTAGGGGAAGAGTGGAAAATGTAATTGTATTGACTGAAACATGGTGTCACTCACCTCAATAGAGTAAAAATAAAAACAGAAAATGTATATATGCCTTATGTGATGTTCAAAAACACATACATTTAAAACCTCACTTAAGAAAAAATAAAAGTAATTATTATCTGCAAAACTTTGGTAAAATCCTGCAAAATAATTGTAGGAAGATTTTTAAACCCATTAACAGACACAAGTTAATCAAAACTCACATTAAAATCACCTAATTATTGTATGGATAGGGTTTAAGGTCAGGGTTAACAACGGAAACGGAAACGGAAATCCTAAACCTCCAGGAACCCACTAACATTTTATTTTTTAAATAAGTTGAAAAAAAAGGGTACAGCACAATGTGTATTCCTCTCCTCTTTATTTGGTGCAGCAGTTGTGATACATCAGCTGTAGGTAGCTGAGGGTAAGTGTAGTTTTTTTAATTTTTGCCCGATAACATCTACATTCAAACCCTAGATTACTTTTATTAAAAATAATACAATACATCAAGACTAAAGCAGATGGAAAACTGATAACAATGTTAATTGTTCTTGAGTACCGATTTAAGCAATAAATAGTGTGGAGGCAGGTGTGTTACGGTTTGTTCTGTGGACAAGATTACTGGTATTATACTTGCAAAATTGTTTAAATAGTACTTATTGATCTGCTAACTTGTATAATATTTAGACAAATATATCTTCATAAAGACGCTTCACCCATAACTCTGAACATTCATAACATTCTTAATCTTTTGTAATAAAAAATATAGCATTAGCTCACATTAGACTGAGAAAAAAAACGAAAAATAACTTGAATATTCAAGTATAATATAAAAAGACATTCAACACAGGAAAATACTGTTGGCTTCTTCCATAACTCCGAATGATATGTGAGGAAATCCAGTTTTCAAAAATATAAATGTTTGTCTTTTGTTTTTAAACCTGTAAAGTGTGTTTTTATTCCCCGACTCTGGGGGCACATATGTCGGGAAGTTATTGTTGATTTATTGAAGGAATCTGGTTATTGAGCTGCCCGGGGTATTTCTCAAACCTCCTCTCTGCCTCCTCGCTGAATGCATCACCTGTAGGGATGAAGAAAGGAACAATAATATGCATTTACTTGAATACTAATTATATTCATAGACGAACAATCACAAGTATTTGGGCCCATTAAAGTTGTATGAACGATAGAAATATTGATAAAATAACAAACAATAATCCGAAAACGAGCACCATTTACAACATTTGCTAATTTGGTAGTTTTTTTTTTGACTGCTTACCAATGTGGCAGTTATGGAGCCAGATTCGATGTCCATCATATTTGCAGTTACATTTCATGCAGTTGTTGGTGAAGTCGCTCTCAGCCACTTCGTAATTTGGGTTAATCACAATCTGTGTAGTAACATAAAAAAACATGTTTGTAACAGAGTAGACAATCCCAGAGATTAAAACACAACAGTACATTACACACAAATATTATTGTGGTATTTGCTTTGTGAAGAAGATCACCTGCAGGATGTAGTTTCCGGGTTTGACGTCTGTGATGTCGATCCACTGGCAGTCGATGTCGTGACGGTACAAATCCCAGCAGCCCACAGTGATGCCCTGATTCCCAAAGTTGGCGCACTCGTAGCGCTTAGAAACACCTGAGGGGCAAAATGATTAACTTCATCTTGAATTAAGGCGTCTAAGGACAAAGGGAGTGTTATGTTGTATAGATTGAGGCGCATTTGTAGTTTGTAATATTGTGCTATTAACATAAAACTGTATTTGTTTTGATCAGACTCACCCTCCTCACAGTCTGTGTCCTCCAGACAGAAGCTGGCTTTGTGTCCCTCGGCCACTTTGGTACCGTTTCCGCTTAGCAGATCATAGTGGGTGAAAATGTCCATGCTGTGGTAGTGGCTGTAAAATACAGAGACAATTTCAAAATTAAAAAAACGTACATTTAAAATCCGTAAACTAGCATTTCCTAAACAATTTGATTCCATGCCCTTCAAAAACAATGTTTATACTTAAAGTAGAGAATCAAATATCCCGTTAAATCTGAGGTATTTCTGGATGAAAAAAAAAGGAGAGCAATAATTGGTGTGTATTCTAAGACCTGTTAAATGAAGACAACATTACCCATGACAGGCGTGCCAGACCCAGGAGTGTCGCCCAGCTTTGGGCTTGAAGTCAGCTCGGCCGATGTTGTGTATCTGGGAGGAGAAGCGCAGCAGGCGGCGGTGACCGTACGGCCAGTTGGCCTGCGCTGCCGTCTTTGAGAGGCAGTCCTCCTCCGCAGCGCAGTAGAGCATGTGCAGAGGACGGTCCTCGATGTAGACCGTCTGCTGGACCAGCGGCGCGTTCAGAACCAGATCAGAGGCCGCTGCACACAGGAGGAGTATTCATTTATAATGGATTACATTTACTCAGTATACAGTATTTATTTGACTATACCTTATTTACTTTTACTTCTATGTTATCTTGTTTTTCTTATTCCTGTTTATTACGTGAACCATTATGTCAAAATTGTATTCTTTCTGTGTCTTAAGTATAGTATGTTGCATTGTGAAAGAAGCCTGGGACTTAGGATTTTCATTACCAAAACTACGTTGTACCTTTTTTGCATATGACAATAAAGCCTTTGAATCTTTAAATCTGGAATAAAGTATGATAATCAATTATATAATATGTATATTATATATATGTTTCATTTAGTTTCTGTCACTCACTGTCAGAGCAGATGACTCCTGCTGCAAACTTTGCCGCTGCTTTCTGGCAACTGACTGTTTTGTGGTGCTGACACTGACTCAGAGACATCTCGTTTCCTGTGCACTTCACGCCGCTCATTATCATCTCCGTCACATTGCTGCTGTCCCAGTACCAGGTCTCCTTAGATGGGGATAGACAAACGTGCAAACAGAGAGAAACATGGTGCATCGATCAGGAAAGAGCCATTCAGAGAGTTCAGTTGAAAACAGTAGATGTTCAGGACTCGTTTATGGCTGCAGGATGACAGTGTAAAAAGTTCTGCAGATATTGAAATATTAAAATCAGTCCTTGTACCCAGCAGTATATGAAGTATTAAGAATAAACCCCACCTTCAACAAATGCAACATTGAAGTGCTTTAGTTCTTTTTCTTAGGATTTTGGATGGAAACTTTAGTTTGAAACGATTGTTTTTAAACTGTTGGATTGCTACTTTGACTTTAGTAAAAGATCTGGGTACTTCTTCCACCACAGCTTCTCATCCTGTCAAGAATACATTTGTTCCACTTCTCACAGAAGAACAAATCTCTTCATTCTTTGTTTGTCCTACTTACAGTGATGGCATGCATGGAGTATCCGAGCCCTAGCTGCCTGCACACCACCATGGCTTCCTTTGTGGTCCAGCCTGCGCTGCACACTGTGCCCCACTTGGAGCCCACCTGAACCTCCACCCGGCCCTCATACGTGGTCCGGCCGCCCACTATCCGGATCTGCAGAAAGGCCCTGCTGGGAGTCAGTGACGGGACACACTTCCTGTCCTGTCTCTGAACTGTCTGGGCTCAAGCTAACATCATATACAGCCCTCCAGAAGTGGAAAATGTTTATTGAAGCAGCAGCTTTGGTTAGATTTTCTAGGCGGGAGAGTGTTTTCCAGATGAGGCCACCACTTCAGCTCGAGTGGTGAGTAGCTTTGAGTTTGATTAGAAACTTCATGTGAGTCTGGTTTGACAGCCCACATAAAAAAGACCACAACAGTATCGTGTTCTTCCATGTAGGAAAAGTAGCTTCTACCCCAATATGAAACGTATAATCTACTGTCAGACATTAAAGAGATAGTTCAAACCATGTGAACCAAAATGTAGCATGATAGTTTAAGTTTAAGGACTATGTTTGAATGTGTTACCAGTTCTAATAACAGGTTTTAGTATGCTACACATATAAGGTAATATGTGACTGAACAGAAGTATTGGATATATTTGAACACATATGCAAAGCACTAACTGTATTCAGTTGGGTATATTTGCACATGTCAAATATACCAAAAGGCAGCGGTGCTCTGCTGCAGGAGGTTTGCTTTAGGGCTGTTAGTAACCTACTTGCACGCCCTGGTTAGCGTAGCCCAGGCCCAGCTGCCTGCAGGCCACCATGGCCTCCCTGGTGTTCCAGGTCTCTCCACAGATCAGACCCCAGCTCAGCGTCCCGTTAGAGTCCAAGCTCAGCACCTCCAGGCGGCCCTCGTAACGGGTCCGTCCTCCTGCGAGCCGGATCTGTGCGGGGCCGAGGGTTAGAGACCAGGAAGCAGAGCATAGATACACAAGGGCCAGGCTGGATAGAAAGTCTACCTTTATCTCTCGAAGGTTTGTTATTTTACATTTGAAATGTAACATGGTTTAAATGCGTGTAGCTCGAATTGAAAACTATCATGAAGATAAAAGGGAAGACTTTTCATTCCACTAAATCCAGCCTGAATGTGTATCCAAAGGAAACATGGAATAGAGTATGATCTGGGTAAATACAAACTGCACAACCAGAAATACTCTGTGTTAAAAGGAAATTGCTGCTTTCCCAAAAAAATACTTTGTGTTCATTCATTTCTAAACCATAAATTAATCCGGAGCTGAGCGGGTTTCAAGTTACGGACCTGGTTTAGAATATATTGAACAAAATGTCATGTTTTTTGGTGAAAGCAGTGAAAAAGCATTGGTTGTGAGAAACATTTGAGATTTCTCTGGTCTAAATCTCTAGTTAGGAAAAACCAAAAGGAATTTTAGAGCAAGAAAAAAAGGAAATACAAGACGAGACATTATAACGTTTTTGCCTATTCATGAAAGCATAAGAAAGTAAAAAATGCATTTTCACAAGTAATCTATATCATTTCTTGTACTGTCTAATGCAATACATCGTGTAATAACAGTATAAACCATTCAATCAGTTTTCTAACTCTTCCTCAAATTTGAAGCACAGTTTAAAGATGAGCGTTGTAGTAAAGAGGTTCAGCTCTGACCGAGTGCTCCACGCCCATGTAGGGCACGTTGCAGCGGACAGCCGCGTCCTCCACGTGCTGACAGTCCTCCGATGTGATGTTTTTAAAGGGGCAGTTCCAGATGGATCTCTCCTGGCCGACACACTTCACCTCGTTCATGTAGACCGGACCCATTCCTGTACAGAAAGACAGAAAGCAGCTTTAAAGTGAAAGATGGTCAACTTTTTTATGGATTTAGTTTTAAGTTCAAAGCAAAGCGATGGTCTGGATCCATTCTTTCCACTTTTATATTTACAGCTCCTTGAGTAAACAATACATATAAAGCTTTTCAAAACCTGACTTTCAGAGATAAGATATGTGTATATTAAGATTCTACTTCTATGAAATCAAGATTCATTGAATTAGGTCATTTAAAAATCTATTATTATATTAATTAATAGCAAATAGGCGTTTCAAAATAAAGTAAGTTTTAATGGGGTAAAACTGGGAAAAGTAAAAATCATGCACATTTGAAAAATGAAAAATTGGGTGCAGGTGAATTCACTGTTTCATTTAACCCCCAAACAAAATCATAATGTCACAGGTAACAGATTAGTTTGGTTAAAAAACTCCATTGTAGCAATTTTCTTTCATCTTTAATGTGTACAATTTCATGGATACAAAATTAAATGCATTTTAGTAAAGACCATAAAAAGCCACAAAAAGGCATTTTTAAATTGAGGTTTTTCAGATTTGTATTGCTGTAATTTTTAATTTGTACATGTTTCCACAAAGAACTAGAAGTTATGGGATTCCAGTCTCGAATGCCTTTCAAACGACAAACAAACACTTTTTAACCTGAGGCATGTTTGCTGAGCATGCATGTTCCCCGTCAGCGTCACCCTGGTTTACATTCACGCTCTAAACTCACTCCATCACTGCACCATGAGCTGATTGTATTCTGACATTTCTGAGTTGACGTTAAGGAAAAATTCCCAGATTAATTCAACCAGGTGGTCTCTGAGCACAGAGAAGGTTGAAAGAGTCTCTTCCCCCAACTTCCTCTGTGGTAGAAATCCTGATGTACACACACGAAAGAAGACATCCCCACCCAGCGGTCCCGAGAAACGCCCTTCAAAAGACCGTTTGTTTCTTCTTTGGTGGAATCTCCGGGCAGTTTACATAAAACTTAAGGGGGGGAAGCTCTGGGTCCTACGGTCCGTGGTGTGGCTGGCTCGGGTTCCCTCCTTCTGTTTGTTCCTTTTGGCCAGTCCTCCAGACCTCTTTTTGTTTCCCGTTTCGCTTGTGTGAGCAAACGGCTGATTATCAATAAATGCTTGTTACCAAGTAGTACCGGTTATTGCGTGTATTCTTTCATGTTGCGGGTCTCAGCACGAGCCACAACAGCGGAGTAGAGGTTGGGTCCGTAACAACATGTCCAAGACACTGTGAAATGTACTTTGCACTTCAATGGAGTAATAAAAAGTTAAAATGGGCATTTTCTTTGTTTTTCTTTGTTGATTGAGCTGATTGAATTGTGTAGTTATGGTAAAATCCCAGTTAACTAGTCAGATTTACAATATATTATCGTATTATTTACATTTGTACATTTACAGTAAACTACTGGCTACTGTGTTGCATTACTTCTACAGTGAACGCGTGAAAATGCAGGTAATTACTGTAATTTCTGTACAGCAAGGTACCATAATACCACAGCTCTGAACTGCTATATCACAGTAATTCCATGGGCATGGCAACTGTAAAGTCACAGTATTTAGTTGTACTTTTATTCTAATTTACTGTAAAATATCTACAGTAAATTACTGTGAAATATCTACAGTAAATTACTGTGAAATATCTACAGTAAATTACTGTGAAATATCTACAGTAAATTACTGTGAAATATTTAAAGTAAATTACTGTGAAATCCTACTAGTAATCAGTAATGTACTGTAATTTTACAGCCAAACATTTTACAGTGTGCACATACCTCCATGTTCTCAAGATAAACACACACTAAGACAAATATTGTAATACTTATCATAATACTACTTTTTTTATTTTATCCAGACACAAGATGGATTTATAAAATTCGTGAAATGTTCCATAGCCTCTTTCATGCCTTTGTTTCTTTCTGTCTTTCTTCATGCACAACATTCCTTTACTTATTAAAATAAGCTCCAAATGAGGAATCAGTTCAGGAATGTGCCCTCCTTTTGAGAACAGATTGTCAGAGGTGACCTGAGAGATAAGACAGACTGCAGATGTACAGCTGATGACTGACCTGAGGAAAGTTATACACTTCAGCAGTTAAGAGGGATTTAATGCAAATCGCAGAATTGGCTTTGCTTGAGGAAATGTGTAAATTACAATTTACAATTTAACCATTTTGTCATATTCAAGCGTGTCTGTTATATTTGTATTGAAGTCAATAACATCTCCATATGGTTGCATCACTTTAAATTATACTTCTTCTTTCTAATGATGCATAAAAACCATCACTGGATAAGTAAAACCTCAGTTAGTAGAACTGAGAGGTTAGCTGGAAACGTATCTATGAATGCAGGGATAACCTTTGGACCTTTGTGCAGGATGGAGCGCTGCCTCTTCACAAGGCGTGCCAAATCAAACTTTGGTTGAATTTCCCAACATTTTTTGAGCCTCATCTCAAACACAGGTTGACTACTTCCTTTCCACTTATCACTGGACTTCTGTCTGAAGCTACAAAGTCTTTAACTCCAACCATCAGTGGTTCACAAACGTTTGAGAATATTATTCCGAGTGAGTCCATGTCATTTCAAAGGTCTCCTATTATACTGTTTTTCATCAATATATTACAGGTCTCAGATATATACAAACATGTCTCTGAAGTGTTTGGCTCCAAACACCAAACGGATCATTGCAGCATCCCATAATCCCCTCTGTTTCAGCCCTGTTTCCAAAGTACTGATTCTCTGTCTGTTACTTTAGATGAAAATAGGGAGCCACTCCCCACGCCACTCTGAGAGATATTTGGTTAAAAATAACTCAATGGTGCTCTAGGAGGAGATTCAGGTGATAAGGTGGGGGGGTTGGTTATTGTCTAATGGTTACACAAGCCAAAAAATCGTTATGACATCATAAAGTGGCCAAAATCTGATCAGCTCATTTTCAGACAGGTTTTTATATAAATGGATCAGGACACAAAGTGAGCCAATCTTTTTTCCTGAAACTTTCAGGATCTCTTTACACTGAGGGGACACATGTTGATGTAGAAGAGACATGAAGAAATGGATTTTGCTTAATAGGTGACCTTTAAGTGAGAGTTTAGATGTCGTCCTTAAGTCATAGCGTGTTTTTCCTTACCTTGTCCCATGCGGGCTCCGGTGAGAGCCTCCTTGGCGCTGCCGAAGCCGAGCTCCCTGCAGACGACGCTGGCCGACTGCAGGCTCCAGCGATCGTCACACACGGTGCCCCACTCGTTGTCCTTCAGCACCTCCACCCGACCCTCGCCCAGCTTGGCACCTCCCTTCAGCCTCACGTTGTTCTGGAAAACAAGAACACACGTTAAAGTTAGTATGAGCAGACTGGCCAACATTGGCAATCATTTGGCTCTTTGGCTATTATTGGGTAATAATATTTAATAACTGGGTAATGGAGATATATTTACAGAGGACTTTATTTGCAATGTTTCCCATAATGTTGAGACAGGACAGACAAGACTGGAAAGGTAAAGAAAGGGGACATCACGCAGCAATATATTTTATTATCTTTAATATTTTTGAATGTTATTTTAGTTTTCTTAAAATGCTTCTCTATCTATCTCTGTTTTTTAATTTTTGTTTTACTTTTATGTATGCACCATGACAACAAGTCAAATTCCTCGTACGTGTCAACCTACCTGATAATAAATTGGTAATAATTCTGATTCTGATAAAAAAAAATGAAAACTTGAAGATATTTGTTGCCGTTAACTTCCATAGTATATTTTGACGGAAAAAGCACATGTGCAAATAATAAATAAATATTGGCTTCAGGCTCAAAGGTGCTTCAGGGTTTCTCATACTGGCATGGTGGCTCACTGTCATGGCTTATTGGGACACATGTTATATGTTACAGCTGTGTTTCATTCCTACAATGACAAGTCAAAATGTGAAAAACGAGCCGCCTTACCGATATTTTAGGTTTCTTTTTCAAGCCGTTTTGAATGAACAGCGGCCCCGGCATGCAGCTGACAACGGCCGGCATGCCGCCCTCGCAGCTGGACGTTGCGTTGGGCTTGCTGAACTCCAGAGGACAGGCTGCCAGGTGGATCTCTGTGCCTACACACGCCACCGAGTGGACGTGGAAGTGATTCTTCTGACGCTCCAAATACAACCTGGAGGAAGCAGAGGACTGTGAAGTCTGAAAAAATGTAGCCTACTGTGTCCGAAATCCATACCAAATGTGTGACCTATGTATTATATACTTATCACTATAGTATGCTGTATAAACAAAAAATATCAATATCTAAATAAACTTTAGCAAGAGACACTAAAATAGTAATTTTTTCAGTTTTCTAACTTTTTTTTAAGCTGTTCAGCACCAATCAAAATGTATTATAATTTCTGTTCAGCTGACATTACTAATTGCTGTATGTCTGGTTTTACCACACTACAAACTCAAAACATTCATCAAATTAGTATATGTTTTAGATTTGGGACAATACAAATTATTAAATAAATGAAATGATGCATTACTAGCATTAAAAGTATACAGTGACAATTAACAATATGACAATCTGAAAAAACAAAAACAGATATATAACTAAAAAGACCACACAAATAAATGAATGACGTAGCTCCTGATCTACAAAGGAACAAACATGAGCACCCACCACCTGCTCATGTTATAGTAAGAATAACATCATCCTCACACAAATTACCAAAGATATTGTCTAAATGAATATGAATACATTGAACAAAAGGAAAAACAAAAGCTTAATATGTAGTCACAGTTTGGTGGATAAAGCTTTTTGTTATTTTGTTCTGAAACCAACCACAATTTCAGGCCAGGTGCTCGCACTGGAGGTGTGGGTCTAGTTTAAATGACATTTGTTTGTGAGGCTTCGGGAAGTGTTTTGGTTATTTACCGAGCAAACTGTTTATCCTAAGATTACCTTTTGCCAGGACTGCTCTGTTTAGTCTTAGAGTTAGCTTTAGCTTTGGGTGTCTGCCTGCAAGGTAAACACGGGTTAGACCGCACAGTTAGGAAGAGACAAATGAGGTGACAAAGTGAAAATGATCATAGTAACAAAAGGTTACATGATGCACAATTATGTTAAATGTAATGACACTCTTCAAAAGGATGTGCCCCCTTCAACATTTACAATACAGTCTTTAACACATTTCAGTATGCTTTTAAATGGTATGTTATACTCAAAAGTCGCACAGATTTGTTGTAGGTGACACATCCTTTCAAAAAAGATATGTAAATAAACACAAATGGGAATAAAAAGTTATTTTGACACGTTTCATCAGGACAGACCCATATACACTGCATGGTCAAAGTATGTGGACAATCTTCGACATACTCTGGTGTAGTTTTGGAAAATATTTAAAGGAATAGTTCAGAATTTTAAAGTGGTGTTGTAACCGGAGCTTTTCTAAAGTCAGTGAATTACACTTATAGTAGTACAGTAGAGGCAGAGGTGGATGTTTGGAGAAACAGACAGGAGTACCAGCAGGCTCCGGTAATGGTACAAATCTCAACCTGTCGTACAATGGACAGCTTCCCCCCCCATCTATGTATATACTCGCATTTTAGACTCTGTTACTAACTGTATATCTGTAGACTTGGTATGTCTTAAATGTCCGGTTAGGATGTATTAGAACGAAATCTAAAACGAAATTTGTAAGTAAGCCATCTGTATGTAAAAAAACACCTGTATGTAAATTGTAAATAAGCCATCTGTATGTCAAATATGTCTTGTATGTCTTAAATTATATGATGAATTGGAAATGGGGGACCCTGATGAAAACAAGACGAAAGTCTTTCTCTGGTCTGCATCCCCTTAACAATTGTATGTTTTGAGCTGTACTGTACTGTACCCAATATACAAGCTGTTAATAAACTTTTCAATCAATCAATCAATCAAAGCTAAATAATGTATCGCTTTATGTTTTGCTTTCCGTGCAGGTATTCCTTTCTGTTTTTCAAAACCGCCATCTATTGTAACTCACTGACTATGCACCTCGAGGAACTGGAAGTAGACCAAATGCTTTTACTGTTTAGCTGTCCATATACCTTTGGCCATGTAGTGTATGACATGTAAAGCATGATTATTAACATTATGTTTGTTAGTAAAAACAATAGGCTACCATGATTGTAGTTTTTCTATCGTTCCAATGTGAACTTCAAGTTACCACATTGATTAAGTTTGGCGTATGGCATTGCTTTTAGATTTTTAGAGGTAGGTGTAATAGTTAAAGCATGATATTAAATGGTAATATCATGAACAACAAACAGTCTATGTTAGTGGGTTATTCACTTTTTTCCAATACAGTTGTTAGAATAGAAGAGTTTTTTTGTAGAAATGTACCGACACCAGTCATTAGATAGAAATAATGAGAAAACTCAACATCCAAGCAAGGCAAACGGTATTTTAAGCAAGATAACTAAAATCTAGAACATATTCACATGCTGCACATCATGATACTACGATATTAAAAAGAAAGGACAACTAGCTAAAGAGAGGCGCTACATGGTTATTGTCTACTACCTACAGGAAACCCACTGTCTAAACTACAGTTTGCAGACGGTGGGTTTTCCGGTGACAGTGTACCTTCCACCGGCTGAAACATTAACCTTTGGCCTGGAGACCTTCTCAGCTGCTCGCTTTTTCAGACGTCTGCAACAGTGAGACATCCAAATTCATCACACAGAGGAGTGAGACTACATGCAAACACAAACATATACACAGTCTGCAACTATATACACACACACACACACACACACACACACACACACACACACACACACACACACACACACACACACACACACACCACGCACGCACGCACGCACGCACGCACGCACGCACGCACGCACGCACGCACGCACGCACGCACGCACGCACACACACACACACACACACACACACACACACACACACACACACACACACACACACATACTGCCTCTGGGCTCCAAGCACATGTCTTTAAGGTAAGAAGTACTGGATGGTCAGCGGTGAATAACATTTTTGACATTCCACAAGTTCTCCAGTATATCAGGTTACAGACTTCAGGTCAACGAGGTATGATCATAATGACAGAGGCATTTCAACTATTCAGAACTACGGAGGCTATCTTGAGTCTCATGCCGTTACAACTGATTAATAAATACAGTATCTACAGTACGTGTTAATGGCTGGCGCTCTCTACCTGATTGTATTTGAGAAGAAATATGAACAGCTCTCTTGCTTCGTGCATTCTTGGCAAAAATAATCCCTTAAATATTCCTCAAAATCTATTAAGACTCATGAAAATCCTCCTTAACTCCAGTAGTAGGTAGATGCATTTCAAGTTGGTACTGCTTTCAGAACACTTATTTTAATGCAGGCGGAAATTGAGTATGGTTTAAGTCCTTTTTATCTGAAGGTTCTTAGTTTTGTGTGTGTTAACGATGAATCTTCCACGCAAGCCAAAGTTGCTCATAGAATTTACACGGATTAGAAAAAGGTCTCGTATTTAGTCACTATAAATACATATACAGTAAATATACTTCGTAAACAATATAAGAAATGACTCCATAAACTTTCGTTTTTATGCAGATGGTACCCAATTATATATTTACTGATCAAGCCAGATCAACCAAGCAAATTCCTAAACTTTAAGCATGCCTTAACCAAGTAAAGAAATTGGATGACCTGAATAACACAGATGGTATTTTACACCTACAAAATGCATTATCTAAAGATTATTGTCTCTGTATGTACATTTCAAGGAATACAGTAACATTTAAACCTGGATTTGACTTTAAAACAATTGTGAAAAGTCGGTTTTCCATCTTCAGCCCCTGTTAGACTATGTAACCCAAAAAGACTAAATAAGGACAGACAACACAGAACAGATTGACTGTTGGTTAATTTATGTTGGCTTCTTTCCAGTCGTTGTTGTCTGTTCATTATGTGACCTCTCGCCCCAACCCCGGATCATTCCCCTGAGCCTCATTCTTCACACACATTTGAGAGAAAACACATTTCCCCTCAGACTACTGTGAGCCATCTGAATAAAACTGCTTCAGCTGGAGGGCAGCCAGGAATGTGTGCAGTCATACTGGAAGAACAAACTTGGTAAAAAAAGTGGAGGCCTGCAAGTGCACCTAAAATATCACTGGTTTGTCTAAAGTCAATATAGTTTTGTACATCGTTGTAACCTGACCTTTTAATGTTTGGTTTCTGCCCACGTGTGCATTATTACACATAACATATAAGACCTACGTAATATAGATCCTGATCTTAGGGCAACAACTAACAATTATTTTCATTCACGGCTGAAGCAATTTGCTGATTTTAGGATTAGTAGATCGAGAGAGAAAAAAAAGTCTTCATCTATTTTCTTTCTAATATAATCACAAGATGAATAAGTAGAATTCTATTAAAATGGTAATATGAACTAGTATATTATAATGTTGATCAGTGAAATGAAGAGAATGATGATGCAAAAAGTATCAATCCCTTATTGATAATAAAGTCCGGCAGTGGCTCAGTCAGTAGGGGGTTGGACTGTGAGGCGTAGGGTCGTCGGTTCAAGTCCCCGACCAGACCTAAAAATGGAGTGTGGACTGCTACTTGGAGAGGTCTCAGTTCACCTCCTGCACTGCCGTGGTGCCCTTGAACAAGGCACCGGACACCCCCCTTCCCCCCTCACTCCCATTGCTCCCTGGGCGCAGTACAATAGCTGCCCACTGCTCCTAGTACTAGACTCCTGGTACTAGGATAGGTTAAATGCAGAGGCCACATTTAACTGTTTGTGCTGTGTGCTCTTGTGACAATTAAAGAGGGTTTCATCCCTCCCAATATAAAAATATATATATATAAATGTGTTGTCTGTTAATAGTCTTAACTATCAGTGTCAAAGAAAGCCCTGCGGATGAAAAACATGAGGGACAAAACACACTTTGGTTGTACTTTTCCATCTCTGCAGGCACGTCCTGTTAAAGTGGTAAAACAAACCAAGAACATGAAATATGTGACCTGACCAAGACACCAAAAAAGGTTGTGTTTTTTTCTATATCAAGAGGCACAAGGGAGAGAACAATCATCGTGTGGTTTGTTGTTCAGCTGCAGTTCTGGCAGATGGCAGAAAAGGTTTCAGTAAACAGAAGTTCCTATAATGTCCACTCTTCAGGGAACAATGTCTAAATATCCTGCTTGTGGTTCGGTTAAATTGTTGCCACTTTGTTTTACAGACTAAAACCCAGGAATGTCAAACAGGCTGGAGCAATCATCCCGAGTGAAGGAGAAAGTTACATCATGAGAGCGAAGTGGCCTAATTCCCTCTGCTGGTTCATGGAAACAAAGAAAGGTCTAATAGTTTAATGTAGCAGCGTACAAAAAACAATTAGACTGCCCCTTTGTTTGAGATGAAGCAATTCCACATTTTGGGTTATGCACATCTGAGTCTAACCCCGAGGTAGATTTAGAATACTTTATTGTCTCTTAGATTTGCATAAACTGGAAACTTGTTTTGGGCACTTGCATAAGGCAAACTACACATGACAATTATGCATCTTAACCACTGTCATATCCTTTTTTTTTTTTTTTTAAATATGAGGCCATCACCAGCAGCAAGCCAGCTTAGCTTTGCTTGGCATTAAGAAAGGAAATAGAGTAAAACAGGAAGCACCTATCATGCTGGTTAGCACACCTTACCTGTTTTACTCGCGTTATAGGCGTTTCTTATCTTAATGGTAAACTAACAAGCTGCTAACTGTAGCTTCTAATTGACTGTAAAGACACAAGAGTTGTTCAAATCTTCTTATTTATCTTAACAAGAAAGCAAGTGAGTGTATTTCAAATTTACAAAATATCAAATTGTACCTTTAAGTTCCCATATAGATGAGTAACAGTCTATTTCCACTCAATTACGAAATATAGGGTTAGAACAACCTTTTTACAATTTATAAGACCTAATGGTCAAATCCTACTTTGCTATCTGTGTAAAAAGTCACAGCTTTAACCTCATGAACCAGAATCAGATATTATTGGTTGAAGTCGAGCTATTATCTTACTTGTAGAAGTTCTTGTTGACTTTCCTCTCATGCGGGAATCCCAGCATGCCGCAGACCACATGAGTGTTTTTGATCGTCCATCTCAGGTCGCAGATCTGGGCCCAGCCGTCTTTATATTTCACTTCCACCACGCCCTCTGTGATGGGCAGCTTCTTTCTGGCAGTGGCGACTACAGGCCGCAGCCGCACCTCCTCTATCTGTTTCTCATCCACCTGAGCCTGTTCGGAGAAAGTGGAGAACAATCAGATGTTTTTTTATAATAATAAATAATTCCAGATTCAAATTTGCTTCTAAATCAAATCAGGTAGATTCGTTAAAAAAGGACACTGATGTTTGATACTTAATTGAGGTAAGGATGCTTAGAGAATCACAGTATTGTCCTTACTGGATCCTACTGACACATCCATGCACACAGAAGCATGTCTCTATAGGACTCTTTAATGAGAGGAGCAGACTAAACAGTGGGCCACAGCCATTACAGACTACAATTCTAGGTCTAAACAGCTCATAAGTGGTAAACGTGATTCAGCCTTGCAATGAGTCACTTCCGCTGTGGTTTATTTGGAAACAAAACTGGCTTGTGGTCACAGATTCAAGTCTGAACGCCACATTTGACTGGGCCTGCAACTGGCAGGATAGAGTGAGAGTGGTTCCGCATCTGGAAGTCTGCCCACTTAACTCTTATGAAACTTTTTTTCATAAGACCCTTCTATGTAACAGAGACACATATATCCAGTCATTCAAGCTGTTTCCAGGAGTCTGAAAACAAGTCCCCGGTCCAACCTTGTTCACCTTGGACCAGTCAGCCATATTAATGGAGTTTTAAAACGGACTGCAATGATGGAACAATGCTACTTCAAGACACCACCAAACTGCTCCTTTATAAATGTTTTTATTGAGGGCTAAAAATTACATTTTGTACGTTTGCCAGGCTCAGACACATTAAAGAGCTGAGCTAATCAACAGCATGTGTGTGGCAGCTACAGGTGGCAAAGAGGCATTTAACTACTTCCATGCTGGTTAAATCTGACAGTATATAAACTGTGGGAGATTAGATTATAAGCCTGTATGATGAACCTCATTTTTACAGCAGCAAAATCAGGCTTGTGGTCACAACATGTATATTTTTGTCTTTGGGACTGGCATAAAAGACAACAATAAACAAATCACACCAAAACAAAATAATTCATCTTATTCTCAACCAAATAAACCACAAAAACAGTTTTGTTACGAAAATTACGATTTAAAAAGAAATGTAATTCAGCAACTTACATCAATAACATTTGATTCCACAAATCCGGGGATCCTCTCGTCTTTGCACACCACTCCGGCGTCCTCATCGTGAGTGCAGTCACTGTTGCCCCAGCCGCGAGACTTGCAGGAGTCGATGCTCCTCTCCCCCCCGTTACACTGCACGTTGTCCAGCCAGATTTTCCCTGGACAGGCAGGAGACTGTCAGTGAGACTGCAGCACACTCCCAGGCCTGCGGAAAGTAATCATTCCAGGCCTGGAAGTGACACTTGGTTGCTTGAAATGTTGGTGCTCTGGGCACTCATGGCAGAAAGTTCTTCACAGTAAAATATAACTAACAGAAAATGATATGAGTGGATTATCTAAAGGTCCTCTGTGTATATCCAAACCTGTCATTTTGAACACCAAATAACCATATGACAGAGCACACAGTGTATTAAGTAAGAATCTTGACACCAGGAAGTGTTTTGAAGTCACTCTTACCTTGGCCTTTGCCATATTTGGCGCTGTGGGTCCATCCTGTGGCTTCCACGAAGCCCAGTTGGCGACAGAGCACATTGGCGTTGGCTATCGCAAAGTCGTCATCACAGATGGTTCCCCACTCTCCCTTGTAAAAAAGCTCCACCCGACCCTCGTTGTGTTTCCTGGGGTATCCAGACAGTCTAACCCTTAGCCGTTCGGTCTGCGGGGATGAAGACGTTGTGGGGATCCGCGTGGGGGTCCGAGTGGCTGTGTTTGATGGTGTGGTCTGGGCCAAACAGCAAGGTAACAACAACCCAAACAGAAGGGAGACTGCTAACTTTTCCCTGCGTCTTGACTTCTCCATTGTTACAACTGCAAATAAAAAAAAGGAAAAGAGTAAGTTGACAATAAAAACATTTATGCAGACCGGTAAGTGTCCCCTTTCTGCTCTTAATGTCTAAAAGCCCCCCCAATTTAAAAGGTATGTTTAACCTGGAGAAATCTGCTACATTTTTGAAAACTTTTATTTACAGTTTTGATCATACCAGATGGGAAACAGCTGAAGTTCGCCCTTCAAATGACCCTCCGGTTTGCCTAAATACCCTTTTGGGTCCCACTCTGGTCAGCCCTGGTGCCCTCTAAATGATACTCTGAAACATTTATACAAATAGCTTTGGTTAAAACCGGGAGTGTTCTGAAAGAGGGGCTGAAAATACACTCAGTTCATAGTAAAGTAAGATTGATGAAATGTGATTCAAACCATCTGGTTATGTTTACTTGACTCAGATATGGGGGAGAATAACAGGGAAGATTCCAAAATGCTTAGGCACAATCATGCTGACCACAAAAGTTACATGAATGTTTATATTATTGATATTAACAGCTGCCCTTTGACTGGAAACTTTTCCTCTTTTAAGCAGCTTTTTTGTTCAGTTTTATTCATGGTTGTCGTGCCAGTTTCAGGATTTTTTTTTCCTGTTGGTTATTAGTCATTATATTTTCTGATACAACGAGCTACCTTTTTCCCACAAAATGTTCACCCTGCTCTCTTAAACCTTCCTGTAGGGCTCTGTTTGTGAATGCTAACATAAGACTGCTATTGATACCCTGACAGCTACACTTCTTCTTAGCTTATAGCGAGTAGGGGGTTGTTCCTTCAGAGACACACATACAGTAGTGTGATTTGTACAGAAACCATAAACTTAAGGTGCCCTTTCAAAAACATGTCTGAGACTGACTGCGCAGTCTGAGTCCAATTTCACAGATTATGGAATGACCCACGCGTTCACACTAAGCTTTAGTCTGCAGGAGCTTTTAATGTCTGAACTGAAGCCATGCCACAAGTCGTGCCACATTTGGCGGGGGGGGGGGAAATATTCTGTATTTTAAGCTAGGGTTGGTAATCCTTGAAATATATGAAGAGTAGGGTAGATTTTGAAATGTAAAACCCCAGCTGAGTTTGGCCAACCCTTTCCCAATGAAAGAAAATAGCAGCATTAGCTCAAATAGTTGCTAAATTAGACAAAAAAGTAGTCAAGTTTGCAACGCTGACAGTCTGTCTTCTGAGCCACACTACCAAACAATCATAATGATTCTAAACACCAATTATTTCATGTTTTCATGTAAAACATTTCATTATTGCTTTTGTAGCCTTTGTTACATGAAACCTCCATGACATTAGGCCACCAAGTATCTGATTTTATTGTGCTTATGCATGAGTCAAACCAACTCTCTCACTCAAACACCCACACACACACACACTCTGAAGGAGGGACTCTCCATACCAATGAGCTCATGGATCAGGTTTTGTGGAAGTCTCAAATCAACAAGCAGCAGCAGCAGCCGTTCTCCAGCGCAACATACAGAAAACTTTGGTTATCACAAATTCTTTTAATGAGACACTGAATGCACACATTCCCACCAAAACAAGCATACAACTTTTGTCCAACTATGAGTAAAGGCTCCCTTGATGCAAAGAAAATATGTAACTGCCTTGTCACAGCATGTATTTGAACTCATAGGAACTTTGTGGAACTTTATATGAAAAAGCAGATATGTGCATGATCCACATTAACAGGAATACAATGGATGATGTAAGAACCTGAATTATAGATAAGGGATAAGACACTATAAAGAAGGGGAAAAAATCGAAATGGAAACACGTGGTGGTCAAACATTTCCTAGAAAGAGAAAGTGCAATGCTTTGTTGGTTTTTCTGATCCACTTTACTGTTTTGTCAACATCCAAATATCCAACTGTAGCATTGGGATGTAAACTCAAACATTAAACAAATCACCATAATAATAGGGTAATCTTTTCTGATTGTTAAAGAATCAGAAAAACCCAACCTGCACCCTTTCACCACTTATTTTCTGGAAAACAGAGGCTACAGAGCATCCAGGCCAAAACCCATATATTGTGAGTGTGAGGAGTTCATTTTCTATTCTAACTAAACATATTCACCCCTAATGATACATGATTATTACAAAGTTCTACCAACACATTTGAGTACACCAAACAAGACATCTAGCAGGGATTTCTGTGAAAACACTTCAGACTATTTTTCCAAGTCAATATTTGGCTTGAGAACACATTTTGTTTCCTGTTGCAACATTCCTCACATTTTTCTTCGATATCCAGCTTCCTAAAAGTGAAGGTTTGTTTTACTAATATACATACTAGCCTATAAATGGGGCTTTAAAGCACTTTGATGCCTAACAGAGTTATCAAAGTAGTACATACTTTAAATACAATATATCAGGTAGAAGATAATACCCAGATAGTGTATGTACAGCATGATAACTTTGTACAGTATGATAACTTTGTAAAAAATGTTAATTTTGGCGGAAAATCACTATTCTCTTCATTTCAAACTACAACTAAACATCTATAGCCTTACCTTACGTTTCCAGTATGAGGAGGTTATAACGGTTCCAGTGAAAAAGGAGGGGGAGCTTGGTCTTGAATCTTTCTGATCCCGAAGTTCCTAAAGGACTAAAGGTGAATAAATATCCCAGAAATTCAGCTAATTCATCTCCTCCACCAAACAAGGGTCCAATTTGCGGGGCAGTGGTCCACCAAGCAGCCAATTACTCCTTCCAGCGTTAGTTAGCCTACTCTCTGTAAATTGCCAGCTGTGCAGCCCTCACCGAGGAAGAGGAGGAGGAAGAGGCTGCGAGACCGAAATGGGCTGGATTTATTCCCTGGAAAGACACTAACTCTTTCATGAATGGTTCTGTAACAGGCGGGCGGTCGTCTCTTGCATAAAAGAAGTGCATTTAACTTATGTCACACGCAGGCTACGTGCCTGACAAATCGCAGGAGATTTACAATCGGAAAAAAGCTGCAAATAGTTTATTGGGAAAAGTGAATATTGACTGCAAAATCCATTAAGTATCCTCACATTGACCCACAGTTTATATTGCATAGGACATGTTTATGGCTTTGTGCTAAAGTTGAAATGGTCATTTATGGCCTCATGATTTTGATACCTTGGGAACCTCTTGTTAGGGACCTATTAACCAAAACTCAGTTTACCCCAATGAACCCAAAGTTAAATAATTCGACTTTTCGTGAAAATAAAATAAAGTTTAATATTCTTACCGAAAGTCCCGCTGGGAGAAACACAAATCTAAATATCGTCCCTGACAGTTTTCGCTTGTTTTCGTTTGTGTGTGTAATGTTTAAAGATAAAAAAGATAATATAAACGTCTTCAAAGCAGGTAGAGTAACCACTTAACGTCATTTCAAACTGAGACTTTATTTGGTCAGATTAGGCAAATTATCAACGTTGTTTTAATTTTTTTTAGAAACAACAGGGGTCCAAGCGAACTAACGTCGCCCTCATTTGCATAACATTTAATGTAACATTTCCCTGCCCTTGTTACGATTCGCTCAACTCCAATAATAAATGGTGGCGAACTTCGGCTTTAGTTGTCTGTAGGCTACTAGACACTGCTCTAATGTCGCGGGTAAACATAGTGGTGGCAAGTAAAGTAACTTCTCTAAGGTAGGCTACTGTACTTAAATAAAATGTTGAGGTACTTTAAGAATTTAAATGTTCTGCTAGTTTACACTTCTACTCATTTCAAGGCAAATATTGTACTTCTATAGTCCACTACATTCATTTACTTAGCAGATTCAGATTAATAATAGCAAATATAATTCATTTATAATGTATTTTTTTTACCAGCAGCAAATAATGTCCTTTTATTTTTCTGATTTTAAGAATATTTTGCTGCTAATAATGTATGTTCTTCAAGAAAAACAGTCAGTTCTCACAAAGATTAGAAAAGTTGTTTTTAATAGAGACAACCCAGTAAGAAATGTGTTATGACTCGTTACAAAAATAGTACAACGTTTTCTTTTCAATGTAACGCTACAAATGTAAAGCAAACAAATGTAAAGCAAACAAATAGGAAAACCTAGAGAACAACGACCCAGTTTGCCTGGTTTAAATCCTGCTGCGAAAAATATTTTATGCATTATACTAAAACATTAAAGGCACTTATATTTACTATATAAACCGTCACAACGTTCATACCTAGAAAACTTACAGCTGAAAAACCCTCTTTGGGTAGATAATGATTCAACATGATCCCTGTTATCCAGCAATAGACCAATATAACAAACAGATGACATCAAAATTGGACGGAAAGCATTACATGAAATAATAGGACAATCAGAGACTAAATCTTGAACATGTTCAAGATCAATCTTTAAATACCTCTTGAAAAACAAAAGCATTGGGAAGCCTTCCCAAAACATACATTTAGGTCAAAACATGAATATTTAAGCACAAATGTACAAAACCAAGAAACACATTGTTTAGGGTTACAGGACCTAAATCCTCCATTGGAGGGATGCTTTTCGTTTCTGCATTCAAATAACCTCTTTTTTAAAATTGAATCTAAGGATTACGCAGGAATAAAATGCCCTGATTTTACCTCAGTATCAATACATTTTCAATTGCTTTGATTTCTCTCTCTACAAAGATCAGGATGCAGTGGCTCAAGGGCACTTCAGCAGGGGAGTTGTTTGGGGTAAGAATGAGACTTAAATCTATACCATAGGCTCCAGTCTTTCTAACCCCACAGATGATTGTCCAGATTTCTTTGCAAAGCTCAAAGTAAAAGAACTCGGTAAACAAACTTTAGAAAACTGTATTGAAATCTAATTCAGGAAATATGTTCAAAGGACTCATCATTTCTATAACGGTAACAGTTAACATCTCCATTCAAGAGTAAATCTGATGAAATTGTGTTTTTTCATCAATTATTTAGTAAATTATCCAACGAGAAAAACCATAATTGTTCATACACAACCGCATTTAAAGTCCTATTGGTGACATAAGTAAATACTCAAAAACATAAAGGACTAATAATAAGTGGTTGTAAATTATTTTCAGTGCTTTTTTTCATCTTTACTAAAAGAATAGCAGGTAAATGGGAGTATTATCAAGACAATATGTTGCGTGACAGTCATGTTACAGCACACAAAACATATCAGTTGAATAAGTTAGTGGTAGTTAGTGTTTGACTATAGTTCAATCATCACAATTCCCAAGATATTGTCCCAGTCTTTGTTTGACTACCTATATTTTGGTATTAATAACTACTGGTATGAAGAGCTGAGAGGATTAGTCAATCATAATCTGCAACATGATAGTCACAAAAATAATCCTAGTTCCAGTTTCTGAAATATGAATGTTTTTGAGCACTTTTTGGTCTAATATGATAATAAACCAAATATCTAATAAAGTATTTGAAAGACGTCATATTTGATTTAGGAGACGTAGGTATCTTTCTACCTTTTTAGACTGATCAGTTAAACAACACATTTAGGATATAAACAATTAATTGTGCTTTTTTTTCTGTGATTATATTTCGGTTCTACCACCCATTATATAAACGTACTATACACAATCGTTCAACCATGCACCTGGTATCAAAGTAGGGTAAAATACACCTGGCCAGTAACCCACCGAGG
Source organism: Notothenia rossii (assembly GCF_949606895.1). Classification (NCBI taxonomy): domain Eukaryota; kingdom Metazoa; phylum Chordata; class Actinopteri; order Perciformes; family Nototheniidae; genus Notothenia; species Notothenia rossii. The sequence goes on along the minus strand of NC_136905.1, from coordinate 78,008,629 downwards.
GGTAAGTGCAGCCAACAAGACTATACTATGTGACGCTTAGGTTTTAATCGAAGAATTTCAGGCAACCGTGGTGATTTTATCCTGAGTTGTTTTAGCATTTTACATAACCAGCTTGATTTATGGGAACAAAATAGGACCTTTGCCTTTCACAACCAAAATGTACCAGTAACTGGCTGCTGGCTGGCATCCCGCTGTGGGATCAATTCTGGACGGTCTAAAGTGCTAATGTTCTACCAGCAGACTGACAAGTGCTTCTTTGGATATCATTCGGACGGATTAGGACGGATGCAGAAGCTCTAACAGGGCTCCAACTGCTCCGAAGTAACCCTGAAATACATAAAAAAGAACATTGATTCAGAAATCATTTTGCCGATAAAGCAAAAAAGTACATTTATAGTGAAATAAAGGGTTGAGTGATTTACCTCATGCTGTAGGAAGAGCGCCTTCAGTTGTCCTTTAGACCAGTAGTCCATGGCGTAGGCCAGCAGCTTCATAGAGAGGGTGTTCACTCTCAGGAAGTTTCCCACAAACACCACTCTCTCTATGTTCTTAATTAGGCAAGAGAATGGGGATAACATATTTTGGTTAAAAGGCAAGCTTCTTTTATGAACACTGTTATGTTATCTACATGACAAACTCTGGCTTTGTTTCTCTGTTGAGGAAGTTATAATTACTGCTTGGTAATCAGAAGTCCACACACTCTCTCTCCTCATTTTATATTAACTTTTTTATCTAATTTGTAAAGCAGTTTATTTGACTCCAGATTAAGGGGATGTATGTGAGACATGCTACTTTGATAGCAAAAAAACTGGAACAATAGACACATCTGATTCATTATTGTTTGTGTTTTTAATAATTGTTTGTGTTGAACGTGTTGATAATGCAGCGTACGTCCTCTACGCCTTCATAGCCCTGTACAATGCTGCTTGATCAAGACGTCACAAGGCAGCACCGTAAAGAGGCTGAACGCAAAGAGGAAAGCCCAGCAGGCACACTGGAGGAGAACTGGTGTTTTCACAGACATGTTCATCTAAAAGAAATCTTTCCCCTCTCCATTGTATCTTGACATTCGTCCCATCCCACCTGAATTGTTATGCCATTCAAAACTCAGATGCCAATGAAATACTCTGCAGCATATACAGTGAATGAGCTACTAACCTCATTGAGAGCACACATCCTGGTGATGGAGCCGATGTTATTGGTGATGCTGACTAGTGTTGCTCTGGCCAGGTCCTCTTTGGACACCGTCTCCCTCTTCTCTTTGGACACCATGTTACCAAAACTATCGAATCAAAACACAAGCAATATTTTAGATAAATAAAAATGCTAAAGCCCGTTCAATCTTTAACAAAGTTATACATCAAACAGCGAATCCTGAAAACAAGATTCAGAGCAAATATATATATATTTTTTAAAAACATTTGGTCAGTAGGACCATCACAATTTCATATTGTGGCCAAAAGATAATGATATCAAGATGTCTGTGTGAGTGAAATTTTTTCTTTAAATTTTTGTTTTTTGTGCATTCTGTCAATTTTTTGGTCAATTAATTGGGATAGAAAGCATAGCACACTTTACTGGCTTCTGTTTTATTAAAGCAGAGACTGTGCTTTTGATTGATTCCACCAAAAAAAGGCTTTTGACCTCGAGTAAAAAGCTGCTGTAAACCGCACCTTGAGGCTACAGCCCAGCCCGGCAGCCCAAACCTCTCATAGTCTCCTCCGTAGATGTCTCGGACCAGCTTGTCCACTTTGGTGCTCTCCCCTTCAGAGGCCATTGCTAGAGCTTCCTCAAAAGATGAGCAGCCAGTCAGCAGGCAACACAGACCAAGGAAGGTCCCACCGCCGAGGCTGTGAAACCACACAGATTAACAGGGTGAGAATCAAATTGTAAATGTGTATATTCTATAAATGTAAAATACACCAGTCTGGATTGTAAGGTCTCAATTTTAGTCTAAAATGTAGGGGAAAAGGGACATGTCTCACACAAAATCCAGCTAACACAGAACTATTTTGTTTCAACTCACAAGCAGACAGTTAAGTGAAGGGAAGTTGTTGGGTGGCAGATGTCTAAAAAAATGCTACTACTTTTCACATCAGGGCACTAGGAGGACACGAAGGGCTGACGTCACTTGACTGGAGTGCATCCATCTGCAAATCCCCAGGTATCACTTAATCAGGTCTCAGCCTGTTTATGTCTCTCTACTGTCACAGCTTTGTTTTTCTGATGACATTAATTATAAGATAGGTTTTTCTTTGAAGACATTATCGTTGGAGTGAGCTAAAGGCGCTTTGAGGACTGAAAAAGTAACTTTGAGGAAGACACATTTCTACTGGGCCGGTAAGCCAAAACTAAGGTTTCTGAGTTATCCTACTGGGAATCTAGACACGTAATATTCAAGTTTTGCATTGAACTAGCAGCCACAGTACTTTGTCATGAAGCGAGGGGAGGGGGAGTGCGCCATCTAGTGTCTCAACGTCATCTATATCATCTTTAATGAGTTGCACTCATCAGGAATTGTATGTTTTTTTGTATTAATTTATTTTTCCTTCTCCCATCTTTTAATCCATCCAATCTTTCTCTCTTTATTTTTGTCTTAGCTTACTTCTTTTTATTGTTATTACTTATATTTTAAGACATTTTTCACTATTTTCTTATTGATATAATAGTTATAGATTATTACTCCAACTAACAGTTGTTTTTGGCTCTCTGTTATAGATTTGGGTAATATGTGTGAATACAAAAATAAATGTGGTATTTGACTAAATTTCACATAATTATTATTATATGTATTTATATTAGCATACCCCTGCGGACCCTGTACGCCCTCTAGGAATAGTTCATTTTTTGTATTTGTATTACTTTTTGATCATTAGATGTTTAAAGGTCTTACATCTTCATGGCTGATAATTACCTGGTCCCTGTAACTCGTTTGTAGTTGGTCTCAGAGTAGACGGCCAGGATGCTGACCCCGGACCCTATGTTGACCAGCAGCAGAGGATAGGGGTTCTCCAGTGTGTAGGGCTTCTGGATGCAGCGTTCTGGGTCAGTGGGGTTTTCAAAGTAGTAGCACTCCGAGGGTCCGCTGGACACCACCGAGTCGATGTACAAAACCCCCCGGATCAAACAGTCCAGCTCATCCAGCTTGTGAAGCTGCAGGTCCGCCATCTTTTATTTGAGAGGGTAAAAGAACATAGATAACATCACTGAGGGGGAGGTGGTCAGGAGAACACAGAGGAAGGGAGACGCAGGGAGGAGGGAAAGCAGGGGGGTAAGAAAACAGGAACCTTCACTAAAATTCAATTGAAATGTGCCTCACCATTTTTATAAAAATAATTGAAGGAACCTTTAGTGCCACAATTCTGATTAATCTTAGTGTTATTACAGTTTAATTTGTCCTTATTAGAGAATTGATGTTTATCACAGTACTTACGGGAAAAACAATGGTAGCCTAATGCTAAATTCATGAGGATATGCATGCTGTCTTTGTCCTTGTTATTAATGCCAAAATTGCATTATATCTTTAAAAGTTGTATTTAGGTGCTCTTCATCAAATTCTGTTCAGTAAGAATCACACACATTCCATAAATATCTTCAATATGACTTCACTATTTTCTCTCCTCTTTCCTTCCTGTCAATCTCCACAATCCAGCCTGTAAAAGCAAACAGGGGAGAACACCTGCATGGACCCACCGTGCGGAAATCCGCCTCAAACTTGTACGCCCCCCCACCCGTGGCGCAGAGGGTGGTGTGGAGGCTGGAGAAGTGCTTGCTGCGGGCCATCTGCAGGAAGGCCGGTAGGTCATGCGTGGGGAAACGGATGAAGTGCAGGTTGCCTTTCCTGCCGCACAGCGTCAGGTCCTGCAGCTCCAGGTGCACGTCCCTAATGCCAGTTTTACCATAGGCAATGTTGGAGGTGAGGTAGCGCCGGATGCTCTTCAGGTTCTCCACCTCTTCCTGCTCCTCCTCTGCTGTGATGTCTTTGGGCTCAAAGTAGACCAGCTTCACCAGAGTGCCTCCAATGTCCATCCCAAACCAGGGAAATGCTGCATTATGTGAAATAATCAATGCAACAACAACAAAAAATCACTCACAATATTCATTTTATTTAACATTGCATAACATAATATATTTCATATTTAAATGCTTATTGACAGTAGTCACAAATAGAGGTGATGTATGATTGTTGAACGACATAAGGAAAAGCAGCTTCATCCATAGAGGCAGAAGTACAGTGTGTACCGTGAACGCCATCTTGTTGCAAAATAGACCCTGGCTATTCACTGCCACTACACCTCAGATATTACATTGTACTACAAAGACCACTATTATGTTGTCAGTTCTAAAATCTTCTCACCAATATCAACACATTTACAATGCATTTTAAATACGCTTTATGTATATACATCTTCATTTTAAATCTCAATTATTATTGACTGTCTTTTGTGGGCTACGCCTTTTAATTTATGTATACGATACAATCCCCAGTAAATACACTAAGCCCATGCTAGTAACGGTAACACCTACGCGGCCTTGTTTTCTTCACCGAGTCGCTCCGAAGCCTCGCCGTCGAGTTGGAGGTCTGCCGCTGGGATGTGGCTCTTCCGGCGGGCGATGCAGCCTCATTGTCGGGCTCATTTCTGAAACACCCGGGCTTCTCCCTGTCGGACCGCGGCTGCTTCGTGGGCGTTTCGTCTTCGTCGATACTTTCATCGTCGCCTTGGTGGCCATTGGACGCCATCAAAATGACTAAATCACGACATACATACTGTCACTTTATGATAAATAAAACTATTAAATGTCAATGATTTATGTGGACAATGAAGTCTAGGCCCTAGCTAATTAGCTAGCTAAGTAGCTGTGTCGTTATAACGGCCGTGTGTACATGTCCTTTTTTATTCTCGCTGTCAAGCCGGGGGTGGGCGGGGTCAGACGTTTGATTGAAAGACGCCAGAACCAATCAGAATGCGAGTTAGCCAGTCAGAAAACAGTTCGCAAAAGGAGGCTGGTGTCACATTTGTCTTTAGTTTTTCACATTAAAAAAACACATTTTGTTGTTTTTCAGAATGCATGAAAATCAAAACAAGCACCATATGTATAGCTATATCCCGGCAATAACTATTATACATTTACAGATTAGGAAAGATTATTGATTTAAATGAAACATCCATAAGTAGAAGCTCTCTTAATGTTAGTAATGTATTATTTACATATAATAATAATAATAACAACAACTGTTCTATGTGACATTAGTCCCAAAAAGTTATTGTGGACTTAAAATAAATCTGTGCTATTTCTTCTGTGAAATCAACATGCACACTCAACAAATATTTGTTTTATTTCAGGTTTATTGGTATAATTGCCAAGTGGGTATCCAGAGACAGTCTTTACATTTTTTTGATAAACCGTAAACTGAGATCACAATTTACATGTTTTCTATAGTGAATACATTTAAGAATCTTTGCAGCTCAAATAACCTGATAAAATGTGCAAAAACATGTATTTCCCCCCCGAACATTTCTTATATTAACAATGCTATTTACAATAAAACCTCTTCTCCAACTTTCTTTTTAAAATAGAGGAACAACTTTGAAAGCTTCATGGCCATCATCTGGTGTAAATGTTTGAGATGAGATTTGATTTTTTTCAAAGTGCATATAGGATACTTTAAAACATTTTATTATTATTATTTTATTGAGTATTTTTTGTAATGATCTAAAAGGATAACAATTAGAGGATGTTTACACTAACAACTATTTAAAATGTTCCTATTTTAACATCAAAACGGAAGAAATTAGCATAACCACAAAAGTGAACATTTAAAAACCCAGTTAAATGTGCAGCTAACAACATGATAGCTCAAAGTTAATACCTTCCATGTAATGATTTGTTGGCTCTCACTTAAAACTTGCTTGAGCATTTTGAAGTTGTGTGATTGGACTGGGTAAAGCTGGAAATGAATGTGCGTTTTGGGGAACATCAAGTCGTCTTAATCTCTGGCTCAAAAAGAAACAGGACAGGGCTATTAAAGAAAACTCACTTTGAAGCAGTGCCATCGTTTTTAAGCAGACATTGCATTGGAATGTTTTTGACATCACATTTTCCTAAAATACATAATCGGATACCTTTATAATCTCTATATATGTACAAATAAATACACAGTGCACTAGCCAACGTTTACAGAGTGGGATACTGGCACTCTTTCTTCCACAGTCAAGATCCAGTAGTTTAAGGTCCTTGGTACACTTATCTTCCCTGGATGATATCCAACAGTCTTATCTTAAAAGTGCATCAGACACACAAATATTTGTATAATTAATACACAGCACAAGTGTTTATTTACAAACTTAGCAAAGAACCCATTTCCATGAAGTTCCCAAACTAGAATAAAAAGGGTAGATTTGGTTTTTGTTTACTAGGGCAAACTTAATTCAACAATAAAATAATAATACATGGCCCAACTTAACAACATACTTGTTATTAATGACATGATCAAAGGTCTGGCAAGTCAGCTATTATTACTAAAGGTAATTATGACACAGCTGCCTCGCACCCTTTCAGTTCACTGACTACAATAAGGCACCATAACCTTAAGATCCTCTTTTAAAAAGCCTTAAAGCCTAATCTTCCCCTCCTTCAAAAAGGTATTCAATCCACTTAATTTTTAAACCTCCACGCCATCACCAGGGCACAGGCGCCCACTCCTGCAGCCGTCAGAATGTATTTAGTATTATTCGACTTCTTCTCTGGATTCTGCAGCGTATTCGGCTCTGGGGAGATATCAGCAGGTGTGGGCTCAGAAGGGAGGCAGTTCTCAACAGAGGGGGTGTTTACACTCAATACCGTATCACCAGTGTTGGTGGATACTGGTGGTGCAGGGATGATCTCTTTGGCTGCGTCACCATTCATGATTTGAGCTCGTGGTATTGAGCTTTGGCCGTCTAGGTCAAGGATAGACGGCTCCTCGGATATATGCCCGACATTCTCCAGCACTTGCATATCCAAACTCTCACAGGGAGACTCGTAGTGGTTTTCCACCGGTTCGCTGAGGTTTGGAGCGATGCCGTTCTCCTGGCATGGCAGTGCGGTATTCACAGTGGTGGAGCATGCGGGGAGGAGGGAAGAGGTCACAGCTTCTGATGCAGCATCGCTGATTTCCAGACGCTCACTATTCCCCGAAGAGAGCTGCACCGGCTCTCTTCGTTGAGGGATAGCAGGGATAACATCTTGTTGAGGGTGGATGCTGAGGAGTGGGCCAGGTTTGCTCAGACACACAGAGCTGTCATCACAGATAGGGGTGTCTGTCTCTGCAGCAACCGGCAGGGGGGAGGGGGCAGCTTCAGTTTCTGTCTGCGGGCTGCTTTCAATAACCTACAGGAGACAATTACATGTCAATTTAGTTTTTTTTTTTTTTAAAGCTGTGTAGACAATATGTTCAAAGTTTAAATGAATGTATCCATATCTGTTTCACCGTTAAACAAAAACTCAACATCATAAGCTCCACAGAGGTAATTATTTGAAGGCCTTGTATACAATTCCTCTCATTTCTAATGAAAAATGCTGCCAACAAAAAATAGCTTTTCACGTATCACTTTACATTATGAATACTTTTCTGCAAACATTTAACATAACAACAATTTTTTACGGCAGGAATGGGAAGAAGCAACAATTGCAACACTTATTCAATAAAAGGTTCACATAAATCTGCAGAACATTAAAATTGAATTCCCTTTAGCAAAATGCTCTGAAGTCCCCTCTTGTAAACAGTTACGCAGTGTACTGTATATGTCTTGGGCTTTTATTGTGAAAGGTATGGACAGAAGGATCTGGTATGTGCTGCCTTTTTCAATGTTGAAAGGAACAATAACGTTTGCAGCCTTGTAATCTGTAACACACAACGTGATTGGTCGATGCCTTTATAGTAAAGCTCAACGAATGCAACCTTGTTCCATAAACAAATTACGTCATACTTTACCGACATACTTTTTAAAAACTTCATTTATTTTGGTATTCACCTGTGTCGCAGGCGGTTCAGACGTCTCTTCAGGCAGCAGGACAGGAGCAGGTTTCATGTCCACAGGGGGGGTGGTGTCCTGGACCGGAGGCTTCTCCGGGGTTAAAGTGAGGAAAGAGGATCCATCGGTCACATCCGAGTTCATCTGAGATGGAGAGGGACTCTGTGGAGGACTGATCTCCGTGGAGGTTGTTGTTGTTGTTGTTGTTGTTTTGACAGGATCTTGGATTGGTGGAGTTTCTGTTTCCAGCTCCTCAGCAGGTGGTTGCGGAGGGGTCACAGTGTCGATCAAAACCTCATTGTTTCCTGCGCTCACCTGATCGGGCATCGCAGCATCATAACCGGAGACATCTTCAATGTCTGATTCACAGTTTTCCACCGGCTCCTGGCGGGAGTTGCTCTCAGGAGGAGGGGTTGATGGAGGGGGCTCCACTTCACCCTGAGTTGGCTGTGGAGGGGAAACCACCTCAGGAACTTTGGCTTCTGCACTCGGGGGGGCTTGTGGCTGCACAGGGATTTCCAGAGGCGGTGAGGCCTGGGCAAGTGGCTCTGCAGGAGCTGGTGCTTCAGCTGGCAGAGCAGCAGCAGCAGCCTGACTGTGTGCACCGCTCTCTGTGGTGGACAGATGACTGGCAGATGGTGCTGGATGCACGTGTGCCCTGACGACAGTTGTTGGAGGAGAGCTGGGGTTGGAATCTAGGCCAAAGAAAATTATGACGTAATCAAATCCATTTGGAATCCTTTTTCAAATACACAATATCATAGCCCAGGACACTCAATGACAGACTCTTATTATCTCTTATAGACACTGTGTGTTGCATTGATACACATCTATCCTGCACATTTCTGGCCCCTGCATGGACAGTTCACAGCTTTATACACTCGCGACCTTCAGAGATAACTCTGTAGTTGTGTAGGACTGAAATAAACCTCTTAAATTCTCAGGGTAAGATTTACTGTATTGGCTGTATAAGATATTCAGTACATCTCATGCTTAACGATGCCCCTTGGCTGTAGTAATATCTTTTGAACTCACAACTTCTCGTCTTTAATTACATAACTCCACACATTAATACACAGCTCTAGGTACTGTATTAAAGACTTACTGTTGGTGCCTCGCAGAGTGTCGTATTCTGTTCTAATCCCAGCTGCTAAAATTGGCTGCTCACACGCCTCGAGTGCTTCGATGAACTGCTCGGGCCAGTTTTCTCTCCTCCTCAGACAGTCCAGCAGAAGCACCATGCCGTCATAGTTCCCACGAACCTCTCTTTTTGCCTCAATGTTTTCCTAAAATGTAGATTACATAAAAAAAAAAACACATACATCAATTCATCAGCTTCTTGTTGGTGACTCGCTGATAATCTTCTGAGAAGTTTATTATTCACAAAGAAATATTCCTTTCATTAATGATATTAAAATGTATCAATATCCCTGTCAATATCCCATCCTACAATAAGCAAATGTAAACGTCCTTTTCAATGCCAATTAAAAACATTTGACGACCATATTTTGGAGATTTGATCCCTCACAGATTTAGTGTCAGTTAAAACTTACCCTGTCGTGAGAAGTCAAGCAAGGCAGGTGGATCATTATTTCTCTCACTTTCACCCTGCTCACAATGGTCGGCATATTCCGCCGCAGATACCCATTGTACAGCTTGTCACTGGCAAATGACATCTGTGAAATTAGAAAATAGAAAAAAGGCAAAGAGATAGTAAAGACTTCGAGTCCCATGCCTTTTCTTTACATTGCAATTTTGCAAGGTTGTACTTCAGTTGGCAAGGCATATGTATGACATGTGAAAGTACCCAAAAAAAGTCTTAGGAAATCTTTTTTGTCTGCAATGATTTCATACACACTCACAGGGTTTTTACCCGAAGAAACCGAAAGTAAAAGTGGAGATCAGCCACGCTGCAGCATTAGTGGTAAAAAGAAAAATTCCCTTGCAGTTCACAGGAAACATAAAAAATAAAAACTGAGCTTCCTTTCGTTTCAATTGGAGGATAGCAGTCTCTATTCTCAAGGTTGCAGCTGTCTGCAGTATTACTGTAAGAAGTTGCACAGGCCCTTACTAGTCACTGATTAATCACCCTCGGTCCAAATATCAAACTTCAAATGTGCAGCGTAGTCTTCTTAAAAGTCACCATGTCCTTTTCAGGGTCAAATCAAGCTTGCTGTGTCCGATACACCATAAAACCTTCACTTTGCTTGTATATAAACAGTCAGCTGAAATAATCTGTTGACAGGTTCATCTGTTCATCTCTGGCCAGGTCAAATAGAGCAGTACTTTCAAGTTTAGTGTAAACGTGGGAGAGCACTAGCAGCAGCAGTCTGGAATAAATGTCACAGGAAGGAACAAAGAGCAAAGTCTTTCTCCCTGTATCATTAGCCCTCATAGGCCAGGGTTTACTGTACCTGTCACACACACACAAACACACAGTTGGGTATATGACTGTCTTTAAATGCCATTTTCTTAATGTCTTTCATTTTTGTAAAGCACTTTGAATTGCCTTGTGTTGAAAGGTGCTATATAAATAAACTTGCCTTGCCTATATACTCCATTGTGTTCAGGCCTTAAAGGGAATATTTAGGCGTATTATATCCAGGCATGCATCTAAGTGTAAACTGATGAGAGATTGCAGATTAACAAGGAAGGTGGTGTGAGAGAAGAAAAAAAAGCACCTTGACACGAGGGTGAGTTATGCTAAGCTGAGCCCAATGAATGACCTCTAACCATACTGGCAGGACATGACAGTCACTTTACTTGGCAGTATCTTTGCCTTCCCAAGATGGTGGGTCAAATTTCATGCATCGAGCGACCTTGGGTATCATGAAAGGCGCTATAGAAATCCAAGTTATTATTATTATTATTATTATTATTATTATTATTATAGCAAGTTTTATTTGAGTCTGAGAAAGCTTGCAAGTAGGGACAAGCTAACAAGAGTGACAAGAAGTGAGAGCAGATATATTTAGATCTACATATTTGCATCAGGAAATAACCCATCGAGCAAGTTTTGGAGTAGAACAAATGACTATGCAAGATCGAGGGTTTAAAAAGCTGCACACTTACAACAATGACCATAGTGACATAGTGGTATATCGTATATGCCGGTTATAACTGAAATATCATGAACATTTGTCAAGCTTTTGTTGTGTTAAATGTCTACATAAGAAGATTGAGAGTGATTAAAAGGGCAGCTAACATGAATCAAGGATGGTTGGTGTATAAAACAACAAATATATGGTGAAAATGCTTTATCAAGACTTTTTTTAATATGGAATCTGATTAACAATATCTCTAGGAATTAAAAGCACCTTTACAAAAACAACGAGGAAGACAGTGATTTATATCTGCCTGTAAAATATTGAGATATATTGCGACAGATATATTTTAACGCCTATTTATGGGTGAGACAATTGACTAAGAAGATTATAAAGAATTAAAAGAGCCTGTACACAAACAAAAAGGATGAAGTGACTGATATCTGCCTTTAAAGAACTACAATATATTGTAAAATATACTTTGTCAGGCATGTGTTTGGATTAAAGCACGTGACTTAACTACGGAGAGGAAATATAAGACTGTGCATAAAACTGGCAGGACGTTAAAGACTGAGATAATATGCCTGTAAAATATTGAAATATTTCGTGAAATATACTTTATCAGGGGTATTTAGTGGTAAAACAGAGGACTAAGAAGATTATAAATAAAAATAAAGAGCCTTTGCTCAAACAGGAACGATTAGAGACAGATTCCTGCCTGTTTATTACTGAAATATGTCGTGAAATATACTCTTTTAACCTTTTTATGGATAACAAAGTTCACTAAAAAGATTAGATAGACAAAGAACCTGCCTGAACAACAATAAAAATGACGATTAGGGACAAATGTTTGCCTGTAATACATAAGATATCGTGCAATTAAGATAGCAAAAATGAATTGAACGGCGGCATTTAAAAGTTAGCAGCTGATTAATACGACACAACCAAGCTGATGTCACTGATGTTTCCTGAGTTAACTTTATTGACATTAATTAAACAACATTTACACGGAATTAAACATTTAATTAAGTTTAATGTATCGTAATAAAGTGCTCACCTTTCGAGTTGTGGTGCCTCGGTAGTATGTGACTCCCTCGCAAAAGCTATTCCTGCTCTCACACTAAAAGCTGCGTTGTCTCCTTCACACACATCTGCGCAGAGGTTACCCTCGAACTCCCCGTTCTCGATTCCTATTTGACAAGGGCACTGTCGATCAAAGAATGGACCAATAGGATTGAGGTCAAACTGTAGAGAAGGCGGGGCGTGCTTAATCTTGACCATGATGTGCGGGGATGACCGCATAATTTGATTGGATTTCTGGTATACATCTGTCTTTAATCCCTGATCCTAATCCTTTCACACACACACACACACACACACACACACACACACACACACACACACACACACACACACACACACACACACACACACACACACACACACACACACACACACACACACACACACACACACACACACACACACACACACACACACACACACACACACACACACACACACACCTCAATTAATCGTATTTTAATCGCAATTACAATTTTGGCTTGCAACGATTATGAAAACAACATAATAGAAATAAAACGATTATTTATTTATTTAAAAAAAAAATTGTATTGGTTTTTCAGTTGAATTATACTTAAAGTTCAGGGTAATCAACTGTTAAATACATACATTTCACAAAAAATAGGACCAGTTCATTTGTATTTCAAAATTGTAACAAAGCTGGTATTCAACAACAGGTAATCCAGGTGCATTAAAGCAGGCAGTGGTGAAAGTATAGCATAGAAAATGCTTTGCCTACCTTTTTAGTTTCAAAATGTGGAAATATGTCTTGTCTTCTTGTCTCCTATCCATCCCCACCCGCACCAATCACCGGACCTGGGGGGACAGAGCCTTCTCCGTCGCTGCCCCCTCCCTCTGGAACTCACTCCCACAACCCATCAGAGACTGCACTGACCTCACAACCTTCAAAAAACTCACCTCTTCAATCTGGCTTTTAATGTGTGATTGTTTTTGTATTATTTGACTTTAACTTTAACTATATATTTTTTTGTTGTTCCTTTCTTTTCTCTTCACTATATCTGTAAAGCGTCTTTGAGCAGCAGTAAAAGCGCTAACAAATTAAATCTATTATTATTGTGCTATATCTGCTATTAAATTGATACAGTAACCACATCTACATAAAACATGATACATAATAAACTACATTAAAAGGAGCACCAGTTACTTGATGGTGAGGACTACATCAATGTCAAATAAATGGATAAGTTTGTTTTTTGTTTACTAGGGCAAACTTTATTCAACAGTCAAATAATAATACACGGCCCAACTTAACAACATACTTGTAATTAATGACATGATCAAAGGTCTGGCAAGTCAGCTATTATTACTAAAGGTAATGGCAATTTTAATGTTCCAATGTCCTATATTCTTTGTCATTACTTCACAGGAGGGCTGGAGAGTGATCCAGACGCATACACAAACAGATGATTTTCCGGTCTTTTGCTGCAGTTTAGAATGATGTTTTGTTTTGCGTTTCACATACCAAGGTTTATCATACAGTCAATAGTTGTGGTGAGCATCTGCCGGCCTGGTGAAATCGGTATGCTCTCTTCCTCCTGTGTCCTCGTCCTTTCCTGTCACCTATGACCCTTTTTACATACCCAGTGCAGCTAACCCACGCCACCAAGTGTCCAAAATAATGTTGCAGTATAAATATAAATAAAGCAAACTGAGACACCAACAACACCCATAACATGGCTATTACACAGCTGCCTAGAACCCTCCAAGTTCACTGACTACAATAAGGCACCATAAACTTAAGATCCTCTTTTAAAAAGCCTTAAAGTGCACCTATCATGCTATTTTTGGGCAATAGCATAGGTCTCAGATATATAAAAATATATAAAAAACATGTCTATGAAGTGTTTTGCTCAAAATACCAAACAGATCACCCATTGTAGCCATGCTTCATATCCCTCTATTTCACTTCCTGTTTCAAAACTGCTGATTTTGGGTATAAAAAATTGATTTAAAAAAAGAAAGGAGTAGGGCTACTCGATTATGGCAAAAATCATAATCTCGATTATTTGGGTTAATAATTGATCATTTACTTTGAAAACATCCGTTTATTGAAAAAAAAATGTTTAATAGTATGTTTTTAACAGTTGAACCCTGAACTGTAAGTATATTTCAACTGAAAAACCAATACAAATAAATAAAATAAACAATCGTTTTATTTCGATTATGTTGTTTTTGTAATCGTTGCAGGCCAAAATCGTAATTGCGATTAAAATACGATTAATTGAGCAGTCCTAGGGCAGAGCTCATGTGGGATCCAGCAGCAACTGTCTAAACGAAATAGTAAATGGATTATCAATGATTATTTCTGAAACAGTATGGAGCTCAAAGGCTTTCTCTCTTGCCGGTTATACCACAAGGTGAGTTCCTTTTTATTTCCTGCTTCTTCACACACATGCTCTCCAGTACAGGTTAGCTCTGAGTGTGAGCGATGCTAATGTAAACACCGACCATATTACGTCCAAAACAGTCAGGCAATGTTTCTGATAGCAACATTTCTGATAGTGCTGTGGGTCCGCAAATCTGGATCAGCTCCGTTGTACCCCCGTTTTTAGAGATTTGGGTACGGAGGGAAAGAGAGAGGGTTTCATTTTCTGATGTTGCGTGAGTTCCCTGACACACCGGGGACACATATTTATGTATAAAAGACATCAAAAAGTGCACTTTGCATGATAGGTCCCCTTTAAAGCCTAATCTTCTCCTCCTTTAAAAACAATTATTATTATATATACAAGGAGACGTGTGGTGCAGTGGGCTAGTGCGTAGGTGTTCCGATCAGGGGAGAACTGGTTCAAACCCCACTGCAGTCAGGATGTTGTTGTGTCCCTAGGCAAGACACTTCACCCCAAATTGCTCCTGTGGGGATTGCCCACAGTATTGAGTATGTAAGTCGCTTGGATAAAAGTGTCTAACAAGTAACACGTAATTTATTCAATCCACTTATTTCTTAAACCTCCACGCTATCACCAGGGCACAGGCGCCCACTCCCGCAGCCATCAGAATGTATTTAGTATTATTCGACTTCTTCTGCAGCGTCTTCGGCTCTGGGGAGATATCAGCAGGTGTGGGCTCAGAAGGGAGGCAGTTCTCACCAGAGGGGGTGTTTACACTCAATACAGTGTTGGTGGATACTGGTGGTGCAGGGATGATCTCTCTGGCTGTGTCACCATTCATGATTTGAGCTCGTGGTATTGAGCTTTGGCCGTCTAGGTCAAGGATAGACGGCTCCTCGGATATATGCCCGACATTCTCCAGCACTTGCATATCCAAACTCTCACAGGGAGAGTCGTACTGGTTTTCCTCCGGTTCGCTGTGGTTAGGAGCGATGCCGTTCTCCTGGCATGGCAGTGCGGTATTCACAGTGGTGGAGCATGCGGGGAGGAGGGAAGAGGTCACAGCTTCTGATGCAGCATCGCTGATTTCCAGACGCTCACTATTCCCCGAATAGAGCTGCACCGGCTCTCTTCGTTCAGGGATAGCATCTTGTTGAGGGTGGATGCTGAGGAGTGGGCCAGGTTTGCTCAGACACACAGAGCTGTCATCACAGATAGGGGTGTCCGTCTCTGCAGCAACCGGCAGGGGGGAGGGGGCAGCTTCAGTTTCTGTCTGCGGGCTGCTTTCAATAACCTGCAGGAGACAATCATGTTACATGAAAATCTAGTTGTTGTTTTTTAAAATCTGTGTAGACAATATGTTCAAAGTTTAAATGAATGTATCTATCTCTGATTCACTGTTAAACAAAAACTCAACATCATAAGCTCCATAGAGGTAAGAAATGATTGAAGGCCTTGTATACAATTCCTCTCATTTGTATTAAAATGCTGCTGACAAAAAGTAGCTTTTCACGTATCACTTTTGCATTATGAATACTTTTCTGCAAACATTTAACATAACAGCAATTTATTACGGCAGGAATTGGAAGTAGCAACAATTCCAACACTTATTCAATAAAAGGTTCACATAGATCTGCAGAACATTTTAATTGAATTCCCTTTAGCAAAATGCTCTGAAGTCCCCTCTTGTAAACAGTTACGCAGTGTACTGTATATGTCTTGGGCTTTTATTGTGAAAGGTATGGACAGAAGGATCTGGTATGTGCTGCCTTTTCCAATGTTGAAAGGAACGATAAAGTTTGCAGCCTTGTTACTGTATAGACTATGGAGACTTTATAATCCTCATAAAGATACTCATAGTGTATGTTTTGACGTGACCTCTGTAACACACAACATGATTGGTCAATGCCTTCATAGTAAAGCTCAAAGAATGCAACTTTACCCTGCATAATATTTACGTTCTGTGAAAGGTATTTATGAGTTGAATTTTTTTTTTAAACTTCATTTATTTTGGTATTCACCTGTGTCGCAAGCAGCTCAGACGTCTCTTCAGGCAGCAGGAAAGGAGCAGGTTTCATGTCCACAGGGGGGGTGGTGTCCTGGACCGGAGGCCTCTCTGGGGTTAAAGTGAGGAAAGAGGATCCATCGGTCACATCCGAGTTCATCTGAGATGGAGAGGGACTCTGTGGAGGACTGATCTCCGTGGAGGTTATTGTTGTTTCGACAGGATCTTGGATGGATGGAGTTTCTGTTTCAAGCTCCTCAGCAGGTGGTTGCGGAGGGGCCACAGTGTCGATCAAAACCTCACTGTTTCCTGCGCTCTCCTGATCGGGCATCGCAGCATCATCACCGGAGACATCCTCGATGTCTGATTCACAGTTTTCCACCGGCTCCTGGTGGGAGTTGCACTCAGGAGGAGGGGTTGATGGAGGGGGCTCCACTTCACCCTGAGTTGGCTGTGGAGGGGAAACCACCTCAGGAACTTTGGCTTTTGCACTCGGGGGGGCTTGTGGCTGCACAGGGATTTCCAGAGGCGGTGAGGCCTGGGCAAGTGGCTCTGCAGGAGCTGGTGCTAAAGCAAATGATGACATCATCAAATCGATTTTGAATCCTTTTTCAAATACACAATATCATAGCCCAGGACACTCAATGACAGACTCTTATTATCTCTTATAGACACTGTGTGTTGCATTGGTACACATCTATCCTGCACATTTCTGGCCCCTGCATGGACAGTTCACAGCTTTATACACTCTTTTTACAGTTGAAGTAAAACAGCAACCATCAGAGATGACTGTGTTTTGAGAAAGTTGTGTAGGACTGAAATAAACCTCTTAAATTCTCAGGGTAAGATTTACTGTATCTTATACAGTACATCTCATGCTTAACGATGCCCCTTGGCTGTAGTAATATATTTTGAACTCACAACTTCTCGTCGATAATTGCATAACTCCACACATTAATACACAGTTCTAGGTACTGTATTAAAGACTTACTGTTGGTGCCTCGCAGAGTGTTGTATTCTCTTCTAAGCCCAGCTGCTAAAGATGGATGCTCACACGCCTCGAGTGCTTCGATTAACTGGTCGGGCCAGTTTTCTCTCCTCTTCAGACAGTCCAGCAGAAGCACCATGCCTTCACTGTTCCCACAAATCTCTCTTTTTGCCTCAATGTTTTCCTATAATTGAGATGATGTAAAAAAAACACATACATCAATTCCTCAGCTTCTTGTTGGTGACTTGCTGATGATTTTTAGTGGAGTTTATTATTCACAAACAACTGTTTCTGTCATCAATGATAATTAACTGTATTGTTAAACTGTCAATCTCCCAACCTACAATAAACAAATGTAAACATCCTTGTCAATGCTAATTAGGGGTTTTTGTCAAAAACATTTGACAACAATTTTGGGAGATTTGATACCCCCAGCTCTTGCGTCAGGCCCTTCTTCCTGTTAACACTTACCCTGTCGTGAGAGGTCAAGCAAGGCAGGTGGATAATTATTTCTCTCACTTGCACACTGCGCACAATGGTCGGCATTTGCCGCCGCAGATACCCATTGTACAGCTTGTCACTGGCAAATGACATCTGTGAAATTAGAAAATAGAAAAAAAGACAAAGAGATAGTAAAGACTTCAACTTCCATATTTGTTCCCCCTCTAAATTCCAACGCCATTTGTTTACAGTGCAATTTCGCTAAGTTGTACTTCTTCTGTTGGCAAGGCATATTTATGACATGCGAGATGTGAAAGTATTCAAAAAAAGTCTTAGGAAATCGTTTTTGTCTTCAATGATTACAACCACACTTACAGGGTTCAATGGGAGGACAGTGCTCCCTATTCTCAAGGTTGCAGCTGTCTGCAGTAGCCTACTACTGTAAGAAGTTGCACAGGCCCCTAACCATATTGGCAGGACATGACAGTCACTTTACTTGGCAGTATCTTTGCCTTCCCAAGACGGTGGGTCAAATATCTAGCAGTAAACTCCCATTTACTGAGAAAGCTTGCAAGTAGGGACAAGCAAACAAGAGTGACAAGAAGTGAGAGCAGATATATTTAGATCTACATATTGGCATGAGGAAATAACCCATCGATCAAGTTTTGGAGAAGAAAAAATGACTATGCAAGATCGAGGGATTTTTTTTAAATGTATTAAATCCTCATCCAATGGTAGGGGAAACACATTACATTCAGTTTAATGTATCGTAATAAAGTGCTCACCTTTCGAGTTGTGGTGCCTCGGCAGTATGTGACTCCTTCGCAAAAGCTATTCCTGCTCTCACACTAAAAGCTGCGTTGTTGTTTCCTCTTCACACACATCTGCGCAGAGGTTACCTTCGAACTCCCCGTTCTCAATTCCTATTGGACAAAAGCACCGTCGATCAAAGAATGGACCAATAGGATTGAGGCCAAACTATAAAGATGGCGGGGCGTGCTTAATCTTGATTTTTGCTGAGCTGTGTTTTGAATGTCTGCAGAATTGGATCTGGATTTCTGGTTCACACACACACACACACACACACACACACACACACACACACACACACACACACACACACACACACACACACACACACACACACACACACACACACACACACACACACACACACACACACACACACACACACACACACACACACACACACACACACACACACACACACACACACCAGTTCATTTGTATTTCAAAATTGTAATAAAGCTGGTATTCTACAACAGGCAATCCAGGTGCATTAAAGCAGGCAGTGGTGAAATGTTAGTATAGCATAGAAAATGCTTTGCCTACCTTTTTGCGTGCAAAATGTTGAAATATTTATTGTGCTATATCTGCTATTAAATTGATACCGTAACCACATCTACATAAAACATGATACACAATAAGCTACATTAAGAGGAGCACCAGGTACTTGATGGTGAGGACTAGATCAATGTTAAATAAATGAATATGTTTGGTAGTTTGACATTTAAATACATAAAGTACCTCAAATGTATACTTTAGTACAGTACTGCAGTAAATGTACGTAGTTATTTCGCCCCACTACTGATAATAAATACAGATTTATACAAATGTATTTTAGTATGCAGCACAGAATTTAAGTAATCCACATTTAATCATTACTAATCTATACAGACAACGATGAGCATTGCAGTGGCAATATTTATTTATTTATAGATTTATTATTTATTTTTAAGTATACCTACTCTCACCATTTATCCATAATTCATTTCTTTAAAGAACTTTTTTTAAACAAATATTATCATTATTATGAACCCCCTTTTTATTACCGAAAGAAGGTCTGTACACTTTTAGGCTCCAAATACATTATTTATGTATCTCTCCCTAAAACAATGTGTGAGGCAACATACTGTACAGGTCTATCTGCCTTCCCCTGTCAGATCTGCTGAATACAAAAAAAAGACCTTCAATGATATTACAAAAAGATGTGTCTTTTGTATGACAATAATCCTACAATTTAATCTATTTATGGAAGAAAAAACAAGTACACTACACACAAAACTGTCTAGGGTAAATATATTGTTAAATTCCCAACTATTGTGTCATTGGTCCAGAAGAAACACATAATTAGTTTTAATTGCCGTCTTATTCTCAAGGTTTCTTATCGTGGTAATGCCAGAAGTGAGTTAACATGAACAGGATCCCAGTAATCTGAATTACTGAAGGATTATGGCAGGGATAATGACACAAGGACGGATGTTCGTTCATTATATAGCAGGTCAGTTACAGGGATTGAATACATGTAAGTGCACTGCTTGAATGTAGAGGTTTTTCATGATTAAATGCTCTTTTAATGTCTGTAAAGATGTAATATTATTTTTGCATTATTCATGTTAAAGTAAAGCTACATCTGCCAAAGTGTCTCATAAAAAATTGCCATTTTTAAAAATTGGATTATTGTGGTTGCTTTGCACTGACAAACTGTCATGCATTTGTTGGTCACTGCATGTAGGTGGTGCTCTTTCCTACTTTACCGCTCAATTTATTCCTAGATTAGAGTATGTGTACTCACTGCAACTCAGACATTTAAACCATATCTGTATTACGTAGAGAAGCTGGATGTATCTAGAGCGAAGTTATAAATGAGTCCCATTTGTATTCTTCTAGGGTGTGAGTAGACGTACAGATACCAATTTTAATTAAAAAACAGAATGACATATTTTACATTTATTTTTCCCTTTCTAATATATAAATACACTACTCTCATGAACCTATGACCTTGGATAACTAATTTTATTTTTTTATTCTTTCTTTATTATATTAAAAGTACAGTTTTTCAAATCATATTTTTAGAGACCCGAAAGTGACAAATGAAATAGCAAACAAAATTAGTCAAAATAAAAATAAAAACGAAAAAGTACACAGGGGTTGTTTGAACTGGCAAATGTCTACACATGTACATATGCATACATATCAACATACACATATACATATACACACATACATGTGTCCATGAATACACACCTATACATATACATGCAATCGGTGTATAGAAACAGTCAAACAGATAACCAATTTCAAGCACCAAAACAATAAATCCATGAGTAAAATATTTAAATCATTTGGGATGCATTTTAATATTGAACTTTAAATGATGGTTATTTTCCATTTTTGCCAAATAAAGATTGCTGCATGTCAAAACAAGATAATAACCCTTAATATGTAATGCCTGAATGACCACTTATTAATTATTTTTGTCTTTTAAAAGTAACTGTTTTGTCTTCAATATCACATATGACCAACTAAACTGTGTAAAGCATCTCAGTGCCACAGGACTTTTTCCATAGTGTGTGAAAAAAAAGTTTTTTTTATGAAAACCATTCTAAAGATATTTGATCAAAGCACTGCCCAGTCTATACATCGGAGTGTTTTTTTATTTCTGTCAGGGACATAGAAAAAGTGTAGCTGAATCACATAGACTCATTCTGGCGCAAAATATCAAGAGATTAACAAATGTAGACAACAAACCATCTTTACCTCAGCCCTGTAACATGCAGCTCAGAGAAAGCTAAAACTAGTGAGTCTTGTTTTGAATTAAGTCAAACCTTTCATCCCATCTTGCAGGGCATTGCTTCTTTTGCAAGATGAAGCACTCGGATAAAGCCACAGCGAGAGCCTGAGGGCAACATCAATCATCCATCACGGTTGAGTGGGGAAAAATAACATCATCTACGTCTCAATAAAAGAGCAGGACTGGTTTCTTGTCAGAAGACTTTAGCTTTAAAACTACAGCGCTCTGCTCACAAATGTGTTCATAGAAAGAATGTAATGCTGCACAGGACTGCACAGATGTTTCCACTCAGCTTTAGTGGTATTTCAAGTATTACAAATGAAATTATGAATGCAGAAAAGGGTTCTCTGTGACTGTTAAGCTATTACATATTTTATCATTACATTATTTTTGCTCATGTATTAGTGTAAAAGCTCATTTTGATGTAGGCTATTAACTATATGATACTCTGAAACGTGCAGTTTTACTTTATTGGGGGGGTCTGGGGGGGTCCGAAAACCAGTCAGGTTTAACCCTAACCCTAACCCTAACCCTAACATGTCACCCACTGACATGTTAGGGTTAGGGTTAAGCCTGACTGGTTTTCAGGGTTAGGGTTAAACCTGACTGGTTTTCAGGGTTAGGGTTAAACCTGACTGGTTTTCGGACCCCCCCAGACCCCCCCAGACCCCCCCAATAAAGCAAAACTGCACGTTTCAGAGTGGCCTTTTATTGTGGCACACCTGTGCAATAATCATGCTGTCTAATCAGCATCTTGATATGCCACACCTGTGAGGTGGGATGGATTATCTTGGCAAAGGAGAAGTGCTCACTATCACAGATTTTTTCAGATTTGTGAACAATATTTGAGAGAAATGGTTATTTTGTGTATGTAGAAAATGTTTTAGATCTTTGAGTTCATCTCATGAAAAATGGGAGCGAAAACAAAAGTGTTGCGTTTATATTTTTGTTCAGTGTAGTTAAAAGGTCTATCGAGAGAGAGGCTCTTCAGCAGAATTGACGTGGCAACTCTCCCGTGCAGTCAGAACCTCTGGCTGCTGTGACTTGTGACGTGAATCCTCCGGCCGATACTTGTAATTAACCATCAGAGTTTTACATCAAAGCTCCAACTCTCCTCCTGTCTCTCTGAGTCCTGACTCTCCATTGCTTCAGAAGTTTCCCTTACAGTCCACAATTATCAAAGGAATCAAAATCATGAAAGTTCTGAAAAAGAAAGGCTGAACCTCTTCACATGTGTGATGTCATTATGTCATGGAAGTGAACAAAGGAGTCCAATGGAGGCGTTTCGGGCAGTGGGGGAGTGTGTGGGAGAGACACTATACCTCCGGAGGGAACTTTTTAGCCTTTGAGAATCATTTACATGAACAAAAACCCTAACCCTATATAATAAAGTGAAACCCCAAAAATCATAATAGGGCCCTTTAAGTAGGATTTTCATTATAGGTTATT
Organism: Notothenia rossii; assembly: GCF_949606895.1. NCBI lineage: Eukaryota > Metazoa > Chordata > Actinopteri > Perciformes > Nototheniidae > Notothenia > Notothenia rossii. The sequence goes on along the minus strand of NC_136905.1, from coordinate 77,985,658 downwards.
TTTAATGTAGCTATAAGGTTGTCAAAAAACTGTGCAAAAATGTACAATATTTCCTTTTGAAGTATACATAAAGTGACATCTGCTACTTAATCCTACCTTCTTGTTCTTCTTTTCCTTTTGCTAATCAAACCTGACTGCGTCTTCATTTAATATGAGTTCAGCTTTTGGTTGAAGTTGATGAGTTCAGCCTTCAGCTGAGACGGATGACCTTTGACCCACATATGAAGGAGCTCAGTGTCTGCATGAATGATGCATGGGATGGCTTTCATTGGTATATTTTTTAGCTGCACACTTAAGGGAGCTATGTAAAGCAGAAATGGGACCGTATGGACCTCATCCCCTGAAGGATTCAATTTCTATTATGTTTAAATAGCCAAGTGAACCATGCATTGTTGCTGCTTACATAGCCTACTGTAGCATTACATACCAGGATTCATTATGGCTTCTTTGATGATGGAAATGACCACTTACTGTATCTCTGAGAACATTTAACTTCTAATGAGATTGTTGCAAATAGTATCTCTTCATGTGATAGTAACATGAAGGAGGGAAAATTGATGATACTTGTGTCATATCGCTGTGGGTTATGACAAAGTACCCTGACCTCGACCCTGACTCCCTGCTGAGTGCATGGCGGTTGTCCGTAAAGTGCTGTGTCTGTGATCTGAGTCGTGTATTGCTCACACATGAACTAACACCATCGAGTCAAAGGTCAAATCACCATTGGGGTTCTAACCCAGTTAAGGCAGCAAACAGAATGGGAAGAGCATCATTAAACACCAATTAATTTCATTCTTTCATCATAGAATTGACTATTTATAGCAAAGGGCCTGCATTCTTATTTAAATCTCACCAATGTTATCATGAAGTTAAATCATGCTCATTGCACAACCACTTTCATGCACATTGGTAGGCTGTGCATATTGAGGCTTATATTAAAGGGGCCCTATTATGCTGTTTGTGTGTTATATAGGCTTTTGTGCATATAAATGGTCTGCAAATGCTAAAATCCAGAAGTTCCATCCAGAGGGAGTTTCTCTCCCACACACTCCCCCCCCCCCCCCCCCTGCCCGAAACGCCTAGGTTGTTTACTTCTGTAATTGACATGACTGCGTAACAATCTGTTGGCTAGCGCTCCGTCGCGTTGTGTGTAACAGGCTTAAGGGTGGGACATCTGTAAGCGGTTGATCAATCATAACACTTAACCAATCAGAGCAGACAGGCCTCTCGTTTAAAAATAAAGCACTTTTTGAACACTAAAGCATGTAAACATGTCAAACTATGTTGATTTTGTCTTTACACAAACCTTCCAGAAAGAAGACAATTAAGAAAATAAAAAAATTGAAAAAATTGAAATAGAACAATAATAAGGATACAAATATTTAAAGAATGAAAACATAAAGACAAAGCAGGCCACCACATCTTTAAATATCATATGTGACACTTTTATATAGAATTGGGGAGGGATGAAACCCTCTTTAATGGTCACACATGCAGAGCACACAGCACACACAGTGAAATGTGTTCTCTGTTTTTAACCCATCCTAGTACCAGGAGTCTAGCACTAGGAGCAGTGGGCCACTACTTTACAGCGCCCAGGGAGCAATGGGAGTGAGGGGGGTGTCCAGTGCCTTGCTCAAGGGCACAACGGCAGGGCAGGAGGTGAACTGGGACCTCTCTAAGTAGCAGTCCACACTCCATATTTTTTAGTTCTGGTCGGGGACTTGAACCGGCGACCCTACAGCTCCCAGTCCAAGCCCCTACTGAGTGAGCCACTGCCGGACATATAATACAGACATTTTAAACTGAATTTATAAATATTAAGGTCAACATACAATAAAGACTTTGCTATACAGGACTGTCTCAGAAAATTAGAATATTGTGATAAAGTTCTTTATTTTCTGTAATGCAATTAAAAAAACAAAAATGTCATACATTCTGGATTCATTACAAATCAACTGAAATATTGCAAGCCTTTTATTATTTTAATATTGCTGATTATGGCATACAGCTTAAGAAAACTCAAAAATCCTATCTCAAAAAATTAGAATAGTTCCTCAGACCAAGTAAAAAAAAAAGATTTATAACAGCAAAACACAATCAAACATTTGAAAATGTCCATTAATGCACTCAGTACTTGGTTGGGAATCCTTTTGCACGGATTACTGCATCAATGCGGCGTGGCATGGAGGCAATCAGCCTGTGGCATTGCTGAGGTGTTATGGATGCCCAGGATGCTTCAATAGCGGCCTTTAGCTCATTAGCATTGTTGGGTCTGGTGTCTTTCAGCTTCTTCTTCACAATACCCCACATATTCTCTATGGGGTTCAGGTCAGGGGAATTTGCAGGCCAATCGAGGACAGTAATGCCATGGTCAGTACACCAGTTACTGGTGGTTTTGGCACTGTGGGCAGGTGCCAGATCATGCTGGAAAATGAATTCCTCATCTCCATAGAGCTTTTCAGCAGACGGAAGCATGTAGTGCTCTAAAATCTCTTGGTACACAGCTGCATTTACTCTGGGCTTGATGAAACACAGTGGACCAACACCAGCAGCTGACATGGCTCCCCAAACCATCGCTGACTGTGGGAACTTCACACTGGATTTCAAGCAACTTGGATTTTGCTCCTCTCCAGCCTTTCTCCAGACTCTGGCGCCTTGACTTCCAAATGAAATACAAAACTTGCTTTCGTCTGAAAAGAGGACTTTGGACCACTGTGCAACTGTCCAGTGCTTCTTTTCCTTAGCCCAAGTCAGACGCCTCTTCCGTTGTCTTGAGTTCAGAAGTGGCTTGACCATGGGAATACGGCTATTGTAGCCCATTTCCCGGACACGTCTGTGAACAGTGACTTTTGATACCTGGACTCCAGCTTCAGTCCACTGTCTTTGAAGCTCCCCCAAATTCTGGAAGCGACTCTTCTTCACAATGCTGTTAAGGCTGCGGTCATCTCTCTTGGTTGTGCAGCGTTTCCTGCCACATTTCCCCCTTCCAACAGACTTTTTTTGGATGTGCTTTGAAACTGCACTCTGTGAACAGCTTGCTCTTTGAGAAATTTCTTTTTGTGTCTTACCCTCCTGATGGAGGGTGTCAATGACGGTCCTCTGGACAGCAGTCAGATCAGCAGTCTTCCCCATACTTGTGATTTAGTTTACTGAACCAAGCTGAGTGTTTTTCAAGGCTCAGGAAACCCTTGCAGGTGTTTCGAGTTAATTAGACGATTCAAGTGATTCGTTGAACACCCTACTAGTATACTTTTTCATGATATTCTAATATTTAGAGATAGGATATTTGAGTTTTCTTAAGCTGTATGCCATAATCAGCAATATTAAAATAATAAAAGGCTTGCAATATTTCAGTTGATTTGTAATGAATCCAGAATGTATGACATTTTTGTTTTTTTAATTGCATTACAGAAAATAAAGAACTTTATCACAATATTCTAATTTTCTGAGACAGTCCTGTATATTTGCTCTTAAAACCAATCTACAAAGTATGGTACAAAAACTAAATCTACTTTTTGTACTTCAATGCTGCTGTGACTCTGTGATGTCTGGTATTCAGTGTGGTTTTATATAAAGCTCTATAAAAAGTGTGAATAATAAAAAAGAAAAGAAAAACCAAGTGACCCAAGGGCAGACTTTTGGAGACACAGTCTATTGAATAAATGATGTGCCGGATGAAGAGGGCTTTTCATTTTTTACTCGACCTATAACCTTTCTTTTCACTCAGGGAGACTAAAATGTCAAATCTGCCGCGGAGCCGGAGCCACAGGCGGCCGATGCTTTTACTGGATACACACAGACGATTAAAAGCATGTTTTTCTTTCCTTTTTCTATTTTTAACCAGCGCTGAAAGGTTAGTCTGTTAACGCAGGTCATGTGAGGGGGAGATGGGCAGCTTACCATCCTCTGTACATGATACTGTAGCATCACAAACATTAAGATTCAAGTATCTAACGGTGTCTGGATTCTTGTCTCAAATGTGTAAAACGTGAATTTACTGCAGAGGTAACTCAAACTACACGCTTGAGTTGTCACATAAATGCTTTAATGATGCCTCAGAGAACTTTATCACTTAATGTGTACTTATCTATCTGCCTTAATAGTTGAATATAAGCAATGTGACAATATAGGAACATTTTACTCCAATCATTCTAATATCAATAAACACTATGTAGACAATGTGCATAACATATTACAAATCTGTTATACGCACTTATGAGCACCTTTAAAGTGTTTCTTAATGTATTTTCACCCAAACACATTTAACTGAATTGACCTATACATTAATCCATAAAATAAAAAAGTGTTTATTGCACATTATAAGTTATAAGCAGATAAGGGAATTTTAAAGTTTTTAATAGTGCATGTTTACCCTCAGAAGAAACATTCCACTTAGCACTAAATTAATATTTTATGTACAGTATCTGTCAATATTTATTAATATTTTTTAAAAACCTGATAAGTTTATTTAAAAGACACATCTATGTTTTACTCCATAAAATGTGTTAAACAACTGTTTACTTGAAGTTAATCACTTTTGGTATACTTTATGTTGATTAAATGCATTGCTTTAACTTTAAGAAAATGATACACTGTACTGTAGAGTTCTGAGCACTTCTTTCACCATTATGCATCGTGAATATGTTTTAAAATGTATGACTTTGAAATAAATACTGCAGAATGCACTTTTATGCCTATTCTTCATGCTAAATGAGGAAAAATAAAGAAACACATTGAACAGTGTTTACACCACTGCTTACCAAATCTGCCAAAAATGCTGATGACATGATTGACCTAAAACATGCAGCTGGATTAGTTCTGATTTTTAATATGGAGAAATGATCTCTGCATGTCATCTCATAACAATTGCATGGAGAGATTTGATGGTTGAGTTGTATTTTATCCGTGATTAAAGTAGGCTGAGTGATTGTAGCTTTGATACAAAAAAAACAACAGAGCAGTCCATATTTGAGAATGTTTTATTATCCATGAACACAATCACAACAAAATATGACATAATGTCCTCAATGTTTACATTGGTTTGTACAAAGCTCCTCTAATACAGTTGATTTAAACTGCAGGCAATAACAGATATTCAAAAGAGAAACACTGAAATACTTTATTTCACATCTAATAACAACACAAACAGCTGTTCAACGAGGGTATGCACTGTGGGTCAACACACTAGAAACAAGCCGAGTAAAAAACACTTTTCACATCTGATTCTCTATAACATTTTCTCTTCTCTCTCCCATGGAACCGGATCCTGCTCAACCTCCACGTGCGTATTCCTGCGCCCTGTCCAAAAGTGCTCTACATCTGGGATGGTCATCTCCCCCTCCTGTGCGATTGCGTTTTCCACGGAATTGGCCCCCACTTCTGCTCCATTTCCCTCCGTTTTTTGACACTTGTTGCTGGGAAGCTGCTTCGACCCTCTGCAGGACGCGATGAACCAGATCTGGACCAGTCCTTGGCGCACGTCGTCGTACATGGTCATTAGGATCACCGGAGAGAAGGAGCTGCAAGCGTAAACCATGACTTGCGCAAAGATGATCAAACCCACGGGAGGCTTGTTGTACCCTAGCCTGATCCAGGTGAACGTGCCCCACTCTGGCAGCAGCATGAGCCCCAAAGCTCCACTCAGACACAACAAAACAAGGGTGACTTTGCTCTGGCGCTGCGGGCTAGGTGCGTGGTTCACCGCGGTGTGCAGAGCTTTGGTGTAGTAGGCAATGGTGAAGATGACCGGCACCACATAGCATGCAGTTGGATAAATCTTGTAGAACAAACTCATGAAGTCGGCTGCACACGCTGGCATTTTGTAGACGCAAATAGTGTCTCGGGCATGAGGCACCAGAGAGGCGAAAAGCATCTGGGGAATTGGAAACATCATGGACACGACGCAGGTAATCACCACGGCTCCATGGATCCACGTTGGGATGTTCAGGGAACCCGTGTTGGGACTGGGGACCAAAGTGTGTTTGGCTCTTGTTGTGACTGCAAGGAGTAAAGTTTTTGCAACCACACACGAGTGCTGGAACCAGTCCGTGGTGCTGCACACGAAGCTGCCCAGGGTCCAGGTCTGCTTGTAGTAAGTGATCGCGCGCACAGGAGCGCACAGCAGCAAGATCGCCAAGTCCAAGGAGGCCAGAGATGAGAGGAGGACTTTCACCTCGGAGCCCCTTTTGTTTCTAAAGTCACAGATCAAAATCAGCAAAACGAGCAAATTCCCAACTGCTCCGGACACGCAGATCCCAATGAGAACAACAGGCATGGCTGTCCTGATCTCCTCCCCCTGGAGAAGTTGAACTCCTCCAACGAAATCAAAAAAGGACACATTTGCTGGTCGATTAATATCCATCTCCTAAATTATAAAAAATGCAACTTTAATGAAACGTTGTCTTTCAAGTTCCACTTTATCCTGCAGATGTGTACGTCCTGGAGGAAAAGAGAAAACAGAGGAGCTGCCCAAAGCGTGTTGGTGCTGAAATGCTTCCGATGCGGTCGTGATCGTATCAGCAAGTGGAAGAGCAGTATGGCAGGTAGGCTATTTCAAGTGCTGCCATTTAGCAACCACTCACGTCATATCTCACCAGTGTGCAGCTCCTGGCTGCAGCCAGTACAAATGTGAGCGCAGCCTGATGGGATTTACATTAAAAAACCTCAGAGGGTTAAGTTATCGCTCATAATTAAAATCTAGATTAAAGTCTCCGACCTTTACTTGAATCCCTGACAAATAAATATGCGCAGCCATACGAAATATGCACATTTATATCAGGCAATAAGAGGCAATGCAATACTCAATAAAGACAAAACCTTTTAATATTTCTTAATGTTGACTTAATGTATGCACAGTACCAAAAGTGTTCTCTTAAATCACTGACTTAATGGCTCAAATGTCTCTTACTTGCAAACTGAATTTGATGTTGTTTATTAAGTGTTTGAGGTCCTTTTAAAGGACGCTATCCATAACACATTTAAAAGGTGCTTTAAAGTAACTTCGGAAGGAAGAATACTTTTTTTTATGGCTCCCAAATGACTTGTTGAACTAAAGTAAACACCGCCTGCCATAATGACCATTAGCTTAAGGTAGCTAACATTGTCAACTTGTGGTTTTTTCAAAAGTTAGATAGCTCCCTGTAACTTAGTGTTTTATTTAGTTACTTGATTAAGAGTTTTACCAAAAAAAGATTACAGGAAAACTTGCTAATAGGCACCTTTTTTGCCACTTTAGTTACAGAAAAAGCAACAGCTGTTATGCATATTTTTTACATTACTTTGCAACCGCCAAGCGCATATGTCTCTGAAAAATATGCAAGACATTTTAAAACAAATGTTATTGGGATTTCCTGGCAACTTATTCTGAATCTAAATAATAACTTATCACCTGACAACAAATTACAAGTTAAAGCTAGGGCGGGTGTATTTTAGAAACATTTATCTTACATTGGTGCAAAGATACCTCAAAAAAAGACATTAGGCTACACTGATTTACAGATAATCCTCCTAATGTAGGTCAACGTAAAAAGTCTAATGGGTTCAATTGACTGACAGGAAAGTTGTATTTCCACCGTTTGAACATTTTCTTCCTTCCTTTCCACAAGTGGCTTCTCGATACAGAATATTACAATGAGCTGTTGGAAAGCTTCGTTTTTGATATACGAGCATGCTGGATGATGGTTCCCTTGAAAAAAAGACAGAGATTTTTCCATTGGATACTCGAATATTGCATTAAAAAAGACTCTGTGGAAAACAAACATTTATGATACTTACATGTCTTTTTCAGCAGAATAATCTCCACATATCCACACCACTTTTATGATTTTTAAAGCGTCAATGCAATCTTCATAAATGAAAAATAAACTCACTACAGCACGGTCACATGACTTCATCACTGTCGCTTAGCTAAAAGCAGCTAATATTTGGTGGAATGAAGTTTAGAAATCTCACTTAGCAACACCGTTTTTAAGATATAGAAATTCACAATTTGGCTCTTTACTGATGTAATTTATGTTGTGGAACATCAAGTTTAAATCTAACCAGCTTAAGTAACCACCACAGACCTTATTTCAGACACCTAACATAAAAAAAATGGACTTGCACATTAGTAAACCTGAAGTATGCAAAAACAGATTTACCTTTATTTTAGGACTCATGGCTGCACTGAGAAACTGAATGGCCAACTATGACTGTAACTGATGGTGGACTAACTACATTTTTTTAAAGAAATTGACGAAGATGTTGGCCATGGCCAATACCCTGCACGGAAAAGTAATTTTGGGGTCATACTATGACCGGTTTTACTAGAAGCTACTCACACTGTGATTCAAATATTTATGCATGAAGTTCAACGAAAGTCAGGCTCATTACCATTTAAATACAGTGACCCCAATGCGTAAGTGCACGAAGCCGACTGCACCACAGAGCGAGACGTGTTTACTTGACATGAAGAGCATCCGGGAAGGGAGGGTGAGGGTGAGGGAGGTGGGGGGGAAGGGGTTGTATGCGGAGAGGTGAGGGTGCCCACTCAAATTCTGTCACCTCCTCTAAGAGGGCTGGTTGCTAGGAGACGGGAGCCACCATCACAGTATGGGGTTAGGAAGATGTGAGGTTTCATGAAGTAGTGAGAGAAACGGACGGGTACTGAGGAAGGCTTTAAAGCAGCTCTGGGGCTTCAGATGTAATGAGTGAATTGTCACAGTGGTCTGATTGCAGAGGGGAAAGGCTCCGCTGATATCTAGAGGTGGGATATAAAAGCACAAGCAGGGATTCTGCCTGCGGGCGTGCAGTAATCAGGGATGAATGATATTTTGTGTGCAAGGCTAAGAATAAGAACAGCTTTCAGCACCCACTGATTTTGAATCAGTGTGAAATACACAAATGTGACATTTACATCTGTGCTTCTTCATGTAGAAAAGATCATGTAATATACAGAACCCAACATGCAAATTATCACAACATATTTCTGGATATATAATTCATAATATAATATTTGTAAATAACTTTCAGCGTCACTGAGCAAGATTAAAAGCCCTGTTGTGCTCTTTTGGGTTTTCCCTCTCCTGTAGTGTGTTATAGGTTGTGTGCATGTAAAGGGTCTGCAAAGGCTAAAATCCAAAAGAGTGAACTCTCCCAACACGCTGACGTGTTTGAAAAAACTGTCCTCTTGTATACTCTATGGCAGGGGTGTCAAACTCATTTTCATCGCGGGCCACATTCACATAAAGGTTGCACTCAAAGGGCCGGTTGTAACTATATAAATATATAATATATATATATAAAATAATGTATTATATTATATTATTGCCTCTGAATTGGATTATTATTGGATAGGATAATAACTTAGTAATTAACTACGTCTGAAAGCAGAAGTCCAGGGCAAATAATTGCAAGTCTCTTCAGTGGCGTGTCACAAAACGAGATGCATTGTGGGACATGTAGTTTATGGGCAACCTGCTTCTGTAACCGTATAATAAACGCATTATATTCTTTGCAAGCTCTTGCGGGGCCATATAAAATGAAGTTGCGGGCCTTGAGTTTGAGGTCCCTGCTCTATGGTATAGATTAAACATGATAAAGTGCTCTTCCAGTAAATATGTGCTTATTATCAGATTTTAACATGCTAAAATGAGATGGTGGACATTTAAAAAATGCTCAATAATTAGCATGCTATCATTGTCATTCTACTCATCTTAGTATTATATGGTAGTGAGAGCATTTGCCTCAAAGCAGTGCAAAACAGTCTCACTTAACCACCAGCATGGCAGTAAACTCTTAGTCCTGTATAATATAGTACATTATGGATGAATATCACAAATTGCTATCCATTCAAAAACTCATCCACTTGAGAGGGAATAAATAGCTTGAAGAAGTCGAGGAGATTCTGTCAATCATGATTTCGATTTTCCATCATAAGGTGCAATAATGTTTCTACCATTTGTCTAATTAAAAAAAGTAAGTTAGTCTGTAAATGGCGGCAGTATAGTCATGGAACAAAAATACTTTATGGGCAGCGACCTGAAAAGATGAAAGTAATTTTGAATCGTGCGTCCGACTGCATTTACTGTCTGGTACTTAGACTTTAATTGTGTGGCTTTTTGTTTGTGAGAAACTAACTGAAAAACAGGAAAAATGCCCATGAGTTTATTTTAGCCTCCACCACTCCAGCCTAGACTGAATCAGTATTGTGTGAGAGTTGGATTCGTCACTTCCCCCTAAGGCTTTCACAGAGCTGGAGAAGGACAAAATAACAACAACAAAAAAAATGATAGAAAGCAGAGGGAGGAAGTGAACAAAAACCCAGCGCTGAGAGTATGAACTGCAGTAATGTTCCCTTTGGAGATATCCCATTAGTAGAAACAAAGATGAAGTACTTTTAGGACCACAGGGGTCTGTCCTAAAGAGGGGTATAAGAACCTTGCTGTCATACATTTCTATCCCAAATCCCTTGATGCAGAAAAGCTTTACAAAATATCAAAGAAAATAAATGCAGCGTCATTCAGATGGGAGATCAAAGGTAAAAGGTCTCCCCAGGTAACCGCTGACATGAACCACATTGTTATTGACATGGGGAATTAGCAATTTGGTGTTGATGTTGCGACCCTCTTTTAGATGACTGCTTTCAAGTTGAATTCAATGTATTCGCAGACTGTTGGAAAACAGAAGATCACAACACAGAATGGAGATATGTGAAATGAGGAAAACAGAATAAGATCTCCAAAGCTTGAGAATAGGAAAACTAAACAGAAAGTATTTAAAATATCTCAACACTTACTCACATTGGAAAGGGTAGATTTAATATATAGAAAAGTGCAGAAGCTATAAAACACCTTATAATAACCAAATACCCTACAACTCACTAATCCTACTAAATGGTCCCAAAAAAAAACGTTTATTTCATTAGTCTAAATATGGTTTGAAATATGTACGATGAAATAAACATATGACAAGGGACAGTAATGGATCAAACAACATGCAGTTAAGATTCAAATGACATGTTTAGAAGACCGCAGCCTGGTATCTCATCTCAAATATTCCACCAAATGCTTTTTGGAGTTTTCCCTTTCCTGTGTGTAGGTTTTGTTGATGTAAATCAGGGGTGTCCAAACTACAGCCCGGGACCAAATGCGGCCCGCGGTCCATTTTGAAATGGCCCTCGGCAAATTCAAAAAGTATAATGTAATACAGCCCACAAATGAAACTTGAGCTTGTCGTATTGCACTTTTTAATGTAAGCCCACTTTTTAAATAAGTTCAGTCAATTCAAGTTGGAAACATTTTCAAACAAATCTTAGTTGATAAAAAAACTTAATTATTGAAATCTATCCTTCATATTTCCTCTTATTATAAACAATCTGAAGCTTCTGTTTTAAGGAATGAACTTCCAACAAAATAAACGAAACCCTATGGAGAGCTGTAATGTAGGCTTTTGTGTTTCTTAAAGCATATTCAAGTATTAAGAATAACTTACCCATATTTGATTGATTTTGCCAACTTCTAATTTAACTTACTGTATGAGGTAATATACCTCACCTCTAGTGAGCGGCCCAGCCCTTCGTATATTCTTCTGTATGTGGCCCTCTGGCAAAAAAGTTTGGACACCCCTGATGTAAATGGTCTGCAAGAGGGAGTTTCTCTCCCCCCCTCTTCCTGAAACGCCTCCATTGGACTCCTTTGTTTACTTCTGTGACATAGTGACATCACTAACACGTGCATTCCTGTTGGCCAGCGCTCCAACACATTGTAAAAAGGACGGGACATCTCTGGGCGGTTGTCCAATCACAAGAGTGCACTGAAAGTAATTACAAGCACTTCTTCCTTTACTAAGTGCAGGGTTTAAATGAATGTGTACAAATGTGACTCTACTCTAAAAATGGCTGCATCCAATGATAATGTTAATTACTGATTGATATGCTATTTATTTTTCTGGAATAATGGATTCTCTTTTTATAAATACAATGTCAGAAAATAGTGAGAAATGTCTGTCTCCCAAGTTGATAAAAAAAAAAAACATAGTTGTGTCCCTACAAAACCCCAAGTCATTCACTCTACATATGATATAGAATAAAGAAAGGAAGAAAATCGCCATTGTCGAGAGGCTGGAAACGGCATTTTCCAACATTCTTGCATGAAAAAAAGTAAGAAAACATTTATAGGCCCACGACACGGCATTTAGACTTTCCCTGCAGCTTTTTAACGCAGCAGAAGATAGAGAAGGATGGCCTCTAACATCAAGTTGCTCCAAGGTGCTAGATTGACAGTTACCAAGACAACCTGTGGATGGAAACCACTCTACTTGCAGAGCTGCTATTGAGCCCTTATAATAAATGTCGTGCTCTTTTAAACTACTCCTGTGATATTAATGTGTGTTTGAGATGAGCTGCAGCAAACATCTTCATTATTGTGCTGTGGGTTTATTTCAGGCATCATGCAAAGAGATAAATGACTCCCTTTAGCTCAAAGGGCAGACTCCCGCCTGCAAAATAGCAAATAATTAATGTCAGGGCTTTTTTTTTTAATAGTGCGTGTGGGAGGGGGAGCGGATCCTGCTGTTTTTCCCCCTTAATCATGAATACATAAAAATCCATAACAAATGCAAATTAAAAAGATTAATCCGCAGATACTGTATATGCTGTTTGTTTACTGTTAACTACTTCCATTGCAGGCTTTTAATTGAGTCATTATTTAATTATCCTCTGTTTGTATGCAGATGAAAGCTGCTACCTGCTGAGACTTCCTGCTGCCTCATGTCATCACAGATCATGGCATGCACACTGATCAAAACAACCTGTCAAAATAACAGTATTTAGGGTTTTTTAAATACAAAGTTATGCAAAAAAAAGGGAAGTTAAGTACATCTACTCTGCTATAGTTATGACTTGTACCGTGTGAGTGTTTCATGTTAAAGGTATTTGTACTTCACTTCATTCATGGAGTCACTTTGCAGTATAATGTTGTACTTATATATAAAACCTATAATTAGTTTATAAACTATTAGGCTGGTCATACTTTATTAAGCAACCTAGTTATCTTCTTCACAACCAGCTGCAGCATTGAAATACTAAGGATTTGACAAGAAATGTATGTGTTTTATTTAAACATTTTAATTAGTTCTAAATGTAATCAACCATGAGAAGCTTTATGCAGATACAGTAAATGGAAACACTCCAGAGGTGTCAGGCGAAGACAGCAGGGGGCACATTACATTAGGATTCAGACTATAACAAACATAACAAAGGTTAGATTTATGTGAATATGCAAAAATAAAGACTTGGGTCATTATATTGAAATCACAACGGGGACGATTCGTTGATACAAAGCATCTTTGACACAGGATAAAACAACTGTCAGTCACACTGCCTATCAACAAGATGTTTAAGGTCGGAGTCCTGTCAACAATAATGATTTGTGTGAGCTGCAGAATAACTGATCCCAGAGTGCCACCGTGTGACACAGGAAGGAAACACTAAGAAGATACAAATAACAACATGCAGCAGCACAGAAATACAAAAATATAGAAGCTTTTCTACTTTTATCCAAGATATATATTTTTAGTTTTCCAACTGAGTTTATGTTATTCACCAAAGCAATGAATGTGAAGAGATACTGGGAAATAAAATGATTTCCATTCCCAATCTAATAATAGTAATTCACCATATAAGGCACATGTGTCAAACTCAAGGCCCGGGGGCCAAATCAGGACCATGGTAGATTTAATTTCGGCCCGCAGGATAATTTCTAATTACTATTAGATCTGGCCCGCCGGTATATTGCACGCACACCTTCACTTAATCCTGAGGGTTTCCTCAGCTCAGAGCCTGACCCCAAACATTGATGAACTTGCACCCAAGATGAGATGCCAAGTGTCTGGCTTAGTGTGCATCACAGAGCAGCACACTGAGTTTAAATGGATGTTTCCTTCTGCACTTTCTTTCTTGCGACAACAGGGCATGTTTGGTTTTTTCTTTGAGGGAAATAGTTTTGTTGAAGCTGTTGTTGGCCTGTGGAAAAATGTAATCATAAGAAATTACTCCGGAAAATCTGCAGATAGAGCCATAAGAAATTAATGCAACGGATTATTTCATGTTTAATGTTGTTTTTATAGGCAATCATTTAAGCTTTGTTAGTTCCAGGTTTAATGTGTGCAAAAAGTTTCAATACGTTTTGAAATAAACATTGAACCAGTCCGGCCCTCGACTAGTACCCATTTATTTATTTTGGCTCACTGTGTATTTGAGTTTGACACCCCTGATATAAGGCATTTAAAGAATATAAGGTTTTTCCCATTCACCACTTTACTTTGTTTACATGTATCTTTATAAAACATTAACATGAAAACAACATTTGTTTTCCTCATGACACCAACAGCAGGTGGCAGCAGATGATAGTTTGTTTGAATGAAAACGGCGTCCTTCGAGCCACTAGATGGAGGCTTTGACATGTGAGTCGATGATGGAGAAAATCTGAATCAGTCTATCATTTTAGTTTTTGAGGTTATCAGTCTGTGTAGGATCATGAGACATCACATTTAGACCAGGTCAACTATTACATGAGGATTTAAATGGAAACCAATGTGTGCTGCAGTTACTTTCTTTTTAAGTTACACAAAAAAATGGACAAAAAGACAATTGACACTTCGATTTATTATTTTAATGTAATATGAGAATACAAAATGTAACACATTAAATTAAGTAATAACAGTCAGTTTCACTTTTTGAAAAGAAATGTCTAAAGAATGGGTCATGGTATTGACCAGGCTCAAAACCCGAGGGCACCGAGCCTTCGCAGCAGCTGGCCCTAGGCTCTGGAACACTCTGCCCCTCCATGTGAGGTCGGCCCAGACCCTAGGGGTTTTTAAATCTACACTTAAGACAAACTTCTTCTCCCTGGCCTTCTAGTCAGAGCGGAGCACGACTCTTGACATTTCCCTGTGTGTGATTTTTTATTTTTGCTGTTGTAATTTGTTGTCTTCTGTTTGCTATTGTAGAAAAGTGTTTTTATTGTATGTACAGCACTTTGGCTCGACCAAAAATCGTTTTAAAAATGTGCTTTATAAATAAAACTTGATTTGATTTGATTGATGTTGGAGCCGTTTCTATACGTTGTGAAAATCTGCACATTGAGACAGAATTGTTTCTACTTTTAAATTCATTTTAAAGTTGCGTTATTGCATTCAATTAATCTGCATCTATATAACTATTATATATACAGTTGATGTTTCCATGAACTAAAACTGCACATTCAGCGAAACGTCCCAAACAGGTCTTCTGCTTCTCTTTCCTATGTGTGTTTTCCTCTCCGTTTTAATTATGGCCAAAATCAAATAGCTTTTGTGGATTAATGAAATTGTTTCCCAATGGCACGCTGGTGTCTATACATAGTGTGGATTAATCCAATGCTGAAAATATTCCCAAACAAATGTACTATTGCTATCTTTTTGAGTTACGTACGCACTTAAATACAGTAACCTGCTGTTTGAGCAAATGATTGAGCCTTTTTGATATAACATTTTAGGACGTTTTCTTGAAAGGTGAATTCCTTCAGCAGGAACAAATGACGGGTAGAAAGTGTTGAAAGATAAACAGCTTTTTATATGATTTAAGGACAAAGCATGTTAATTTATCCGTCTATCTATGCATTACTGAAATCACTTTTGTGTGCAGTGAGTGCGAAATAACAACCAAATGACATTTATTCAATTCATTATGGGACAAAATAACCCCCTTAAAACCCCTCTGATACCTAAAAGGGATTATATTCAATCTGTTCCACATAAGGATTCATAATTACTTCAAATGTGTCTTTAATGATGCTTTTATGACATGTGTGAAGGACACGAAAAGCCTACAGCAGTCTCAGAAATACTGTATTATAGGTGCACACACACTCACACACGCAAAGACACACATGCACGGTCAAACTGATTCAAGTTAAAGTTTTAATGCGCACAATAAGAAAGCAAATGTGTTTTGTTTATGGGCCTGTGCTGTTCTTTTATTTAATCTAGATGACTTGTATGTTCCCACCTTTATATGCACACAGGGCCCCGCTAATCTTGTTCTGCATCGGCCCCTGTGCATAATGAAAAGGAGCTTATCATGATGCTGGCCTCGGGGTGACGTCGACTTTCTCCATTTCCGCTGAAAATAAGGTGAACGCCACTTAAACCACGTGAACGGCGGGAAATCTCCCAGGACCCATAGGTGCCATCGCTGCCTGGAATGGGAACAATAACTGAGAGAGAATAAAAATGAAGAGTTCAATTGGGAAGCGATTAAAATGAATAGAAGCTTTGACTAGATAAGACACATACCATTTTCTCATCTATTTAACATTCATTGAATTGAATAATCCGGTCCTATTATCGTAAATAGCCTGCATATTTACCCTGAATATGCTAATTTATGTTTGCTGCAAGCCCTGTGCGACTTAATAATTTCCCCATGCATATCTCTGGCTTTCACCTATAGCTATTTCTAAAGAGGAGTGGAGAGAGAGAGAGGGAGGGCGGGAGACCTAGAGAAAGAGAGCATCACAGTTATATAGTGCTCATTGTTTCTGTAACTTTTCTGCACTTTGCCCAAGGCCAAGCGAGTTACATTTCAATCAAAAGATTCATTGTAAAGTCATTATCCCAAACTAGGCTCCGATAATTGGCTGTCATTTTGCATAGTGGTGGCACTCTGGCTTTAGGGCAAATGACTGCGGTCTTATCTTTCACTTTTAAGGAAAAATAATGGACAATTTATCATTAATCTTCTCTGGGAAATAATAACAAGTTAAATGTCATTCCCTGTGTCGCGCATTACAATAAAAAAAAAATGAATAGTGTTGCTCAGGGCTGATCACCGGCTGACCCGTCCTCTTCACTGCAGAGGTGGAGGAGAAATGTACCACAGCAGGGTGAAACATTAAGGCCTCTGCATCGCGTAAATATATATGTAATATGACCTATAACACGTTTTATTCTTCCTCTTCTGCTACACTCACTGTGTGGGGAGTTTTATCCTTTTTAAAGGCATTGTTTGCCTCCAATTCCTTTCTATATGTAGCCTTATATGTTGATTTTAGGGCACGTATTTGAAGGAACTTGGCTCTGGGAAACAAAGGGTCCTTGGTTCAAGTCCTTGAAATGAGCACATTTCGATTAAGGGCTGGCACTTTGAGCGTTGCCAGTTCACCTTTTGAGCACTGCCGAGGTGCATTTGAGCAATTAACTGGACCCTCACGCTGCTCTGGGTCCTGTATATATAGAAGAGGTTGAATGCAGAGTCTACATTTCACTGTGTACGTATGACAATTAAAAGTTGGTTAGGGTTACACATCCTCAACAAAAAAGGCAAGACTATTGAGAGCTCCACAGCAGCTACTTAATGGACCAAGTGTTTATTTGTAGTGCTACACATTAAATGTTTTATGTTAAATAACAACAGGTAAAATGCTTAATTGGTACACAGAGAGATCTTCAAGACTAATTGACTTACATCAATGAAATGCTTGCCATGTTAAAAGAAGCATGCTTACACTAAGCCCTGTTGGCCTTCATTAGAGCATGCTCTGACAACATGGTAAAAGTGAGATCAGTCAACTGGAGATCTGAGTTTGTGTGCCACCTTTTTATCTTGGGGTATTCAGTGTAGGGATAATATAACAAAACGTCAGCAGGTTCCAAGTCAAGCTGAGTTTTAGACATCCTGCTAAACAAAAGAAAAAAAACTTGAAAGGTTTGGAAAATACAAATTAAATTCCATAGAACTGCACTAATAAAACACTAAAGGAAAGAGTGAATCCTTATTTACCACTCATGAGTACTTTACCTACATTTTGCTAAAAATATTTTGTACTTTTCCTCAAAGTCACATTGAATTCAGGCCTTTAACTTTTAATGGAGTATTTTGAGTCCCTGGTAGTTGAGTCATCTGAGTATTGCTTCCTCCACTGAAAGTCAAATACTTTATCTTTTGGTACTTGATGTACAGTTTCCTGAAGCTTTGCCGTTTTAACATAATAACATATTATTTGAATGTCAGGACTTTAACTTTTAACATTATTGGGGCTTTGTGTTTAACATTTTACTTTTACTGAGGCTCAGGATATAAGAACTGCTTCCATACTATCTGTAGTAGTCTTTGTCTTTATCTAAGTACGACTTTTGGTTTGTGAGCGAAGCAGCAGGCGTCTCTTAAAGTGACCCCGTCTATTCTTCAGACCTCATCAGTAAACAATATGAGACAAATGGCAGAGTGAAAGGTTGAAATCCGCAGAGGACGACACTCATTCCCATTCGTTTATCGGATTAAGCCGCTGTGAGAGGAAAAAGACAGAATGACTTGTTTGGCATTCAAAGGCAACTGTGTCTCAAAAGAGTGTTTGTACAAGGATCAATTATCAATCAGTGTATAGGCGAGATTACCACAGCTATACGAGGCGTGTTGACAAATAACCTCACAGATCCTGTCAATGAATGCACACGGACAAACGCCTTTGGCTTTGACACTGGCCACTGCTGAAATTCAGATTAGAGTCCATCTCCTCAGAAGATTAGTGCTGTTTATGTCTGCTGCATCGCTTCTGTCCTCATTTCAGCCGCATTAAGCTCCGGCACGGACAATTATGTCCTTGTTAGCTTAAAGGTTACTTTCTCTTTGTCAACAAATCACATTGCTTTTGGAAATATACTCCCACACAGAACCACTTTGCACATTTCTAATAATGTTGTAATTGCATCACAGAGAACATAGATTAAATGTTGAGAAAATGTGTGTTTTCATGGACTAGACACACAAATAATGAGCTGCAGCTATACAATACACATGCGGCAGGAATTATAAATTGTCTGCAATCAATTAAAACAATCGGTGAACAAGCTTTTAATGAATGACTTAATTAAGGAAGGATTATTCTTGGCTGCTGTAATTAATGCAGATGGTGGAAGAAGTAAATAATTAGCCTTAAATAAATCTAATACGCAGGTACGAAGGCACATTCTTACAAAGCTTTCAAAAAGACCTGAAAATATATGTTAGTCTGTCAAATGTTATTGTTTAATCAGGTGATAAGAAATGTCCTCAATGCAACTAACCATAATATTGAATCTGCAGAGTTTTAAGAGGAGAAGCTATAACATATACAAGGATTAAGAATTAGCATTAATAATGAAATATGTTTATTTTATATAATATATTCTCTCCTGCTTGTCGTGGTATCATTGACACAAAGTGAGAAATTAATAAAAATATACTGGACATTTTCATTTCCATTCGTATCCATTTCACAACATTTCTGCTACTGTATGTTTCACAGCAAAACATTACACCGACTAGACGTGAAAACACTACAAATACTTTGTCACATGATTACATAAACCTGTCAGTGAATTCTTAATCCTAAAAAGGTTTTAAAGAGCAGCATTTTAAGGCAATGTGGATCAAAGAATGCACGCTGCCTCATTGTATTCATGATTATC